>NW_021620842.1:5508337-5560238 GCF_004785775.1 Grammomys surdaster | reverse complement strand
GTGTGTGTGTGTGTGTGTGTGTGTGTGTGTGTGTGTGTGTGTGTGTGTCTTCCTATGAATCTATCGAAGATTTCTATCAAAGAAATACAAGTCCTTTCCATTGCAGTATCCTTGATTTCCAGCATGTTCACTGCCCCTCCTCATTCTTTTTACATTTGATCTTCTTTTGTTTCCTTCCTCCACATCCACTGAGTCTTGTAACCCTCTAGCTCATAGCCTCTTCCTTGGTGGCTTCCATAGAACATGACTTTCCTACATCAGTACTCTGAGTCTGATCTCCTGTAAATGACTCTAAGCTTCTTAAAAATTAAACAGTATCCAACATCAAAGCATATTCTTCAATTAATTCCTTATAAGAGATCTCTCTAATAAACATAGCTATTCTCCCCAATTACAGATATTGGAATAGGATATTGAACAGGGATGTCAAGTTGTCTGAGGTTACTCATTGAAGTAATGACAGAATAAAGACTCTTCCTCATGTACCAGGTAGACTCACAGCCTCAATAGATGGATGCCTTCAAAATTGTATACTTCTCAGTGTCTCCAAACTAAGAGCTCCTATATCCTGTAAGTGTGATACCTATCTGTCTTTTTGAAAAGCTGTAGTAGACTACTCATAGGCATAGAGTCCATGACTACAAATGTAATGACAAAAAAAAATGGCATCTGACATCTTAGAAGATTCTCAACATAAACACATAAAGCACTTTATCCAGTACGAATCTGTGAAGGCCTGACAACATCAGAAATATGCCTGTGTGCTCCACAAAGCATGGATAGATCATGGTAGGACCATAAGTCCTGTCAAAATGACCAAGAAAACTCCCTGCATGAACCTAAGGGAACTCTATGCTCTTTGGTTGGATTCCTAATCCAGAGGGTTTGGGTGATATTATCATGTTTGGCTTTTGAAAAATTCTGTTTGAAATTGTCAGATCTTTGTCACTAAATACACTTATACTACAGAATGCACTCCCCAGCGATAACGGAGAACTAAGAGGTTTTCTGTCTCAGATACACTGCAATGAAGCCTCTATTTTACCTGCTACTCCTGCCTGCTGGCCTTGCCATGAACCAATTTCCCTGTTTGTTGCAGGCTTGAAACATTAAATATAAATCAAACAACATTGCTGAATTTTTATTGTGCTTGACATCCTGTGATGGAGAATGATGGTGTAAAACTAGTAATCACTAAAACAAGTCTTATCCTTAAAAGTATATGGTCTAGGAGTCAGATGAGAAGAAAACACATGGGTTAAGTTGTTCTATGCTAACAGGGTAGCATTTCATCATCAAGATAAAAGGATATATTGGGTCCTAGGAAAATGGTCCAGTGAGTAATGTTCTTGCTCAGTATGAGGCCCTGAGCTTGAATTACCACAATCCATGGAAATCCTGGAAATCCTAGCACATATCTTGTCTTAAGATGGGATGGAAGATTGAAACAAGAACATTTTTGGAAGTTAATGGGCCAGCTACCCTGGAGTAGGACATAGAGAACACAAGATAGACCTTGTTTCAGACAGTACAGAAGAAAAAGAATAATAACACTGAAGGTTTTTTTTTCCTTATCCTTATGGGTATATGATGGCACAAGTCCATTTGCATGTATACATGCACATAAACATACACAGACATGCATGTACATATTCATCATATACATGCACACATGCACACATACACATGGACAAATGTATACCAGAAAATAATCTAAAATGTTATGCCTACCTTCACAAATACTTTGATTTTAAACATAGTCTTGGTTCCCTGGATCTTGTTCTCCTTATAACTACTAAACTTGAGACCATGAAAACTATGATGTGAAGTGTCATTCCAAAAGTCTTAGGAGCTGCTGGTATTTGGATTGGTCCTTACTGGGCTGTGTTCTTTTATGTT
Organism: Grammomys surdaster; assembly: GCF_004785775.1. NCBI lineage: Eukaryota > Metazoa > Chordata > Mammalia > Rodentia > Muridae > Grammomys > Grammomys surdaster. Next base: position 5,558,339 of record NW_021620842.1, on the reverse strand, counting down.
TCCCTTTGCTCCAGTCTGGCATGTGTTGCTCACTTAGCATTTCTTTAGCATGTGATCTCTGTGTATTTCTCATTCTTAGATCTGCTGCTGTTGTCTTAGTGCTAACAAATGACACATTTGCAAGTGGAAAGAAAAGATAGGCACTATCATGAGAAAGCCATATATCACTATGAAGCCATATGAATTTTGTTGGTAAATATTTAGTGAGTATCTAGTGGATACCAGGCTATGTGCCAGGTACTAGAGTGCATAGGCAGTAATAATCCATGCCTGAGTGTGTTTGCTGCTGATAGAAAGAAATATTTGTGTTGTGATAATTTCTGTGATTCATTGAACATACAGCCATCTAACGTTTCTCTACAGTAGCCTCTGTTCTGGGAGCCAGGTTTCTGGAAAATAATTTAAAAAAATTCTTCCTTATGGAGCCTAGTAAAATCTTAGTAAATATTTTGATCCTTCTCCTTGAAGACACATAATAGTAACCTACTCTCTTATCTATTTGAGGTCTAAGAGGGTGACTTGATGCATGCTAGTCAAACAACATGAATGGAATTAATGCATCACAACCAAGCAAAGTTCTTTAAGACCAACTGTGCAGTTCCCATTGTTGTTTTTCCCTATTGTGGTGAAAGAAGTACAATTTCAGATTGTATTTCCCTGTGTCACCCCTCAAGTGACTGAAATAAAAAAATTACTTTGTGGACTCTTACATATTATGTAGCATGAGTTAGAAATAAAACTCTGTGTGACAATTATTACTTATAGGGATAATTGCTTGTGTACAATGTGGAAACATCACCTGTCAATAAAAGGTTAATAATCTGTTAGCAAAAGGCAGGACTTAGATGCTGGGAGTCCTGGTAGAGATATTGGAACTCTGGGAGATTGTCAGGCATGCAAAGTTTCACCCCAGATTCAGAGGGAGTCAGACACATGAAACTACAGATAGATAACTAGCCATGTGGCAGACATAGAGTAGTACATATGTATTAAATGAGTTACAAGTTAGTTGCAGAGCAAGCCCAAGCTAAGGCCTTAAGCACTGTATAGAAATAAGCCTCTGAGTCACTATTTGGGAATTGGCAAATAGGTGGAAAAGCCTGTAGTTACATTTAGTCACTGTATTTGGGGGAATGGTATTATATATTACGTCTGTATAATCTGACCTCCTTTGAATAGTTCAAGATACAAGCACAAAGTACAATCGGAAAGAAAAATAAAAGTCTAGCTAAGTCTAAAGTTTACAGTGGATCTTTCCAAAAGATATGATGCCTTTACTGCCCAGTCATAGCTACTAATGAAAAATAGAGACTGTTAAGACCATAAGGAGAAGACATGACCCTCGACAAATTACTTCGTCTCCCTGAGCTTCTCTTTCCTAATAAGCAAAATGGACATAATAATGGCTACTTCATTAGAATGTTAGAAAAGGCAAATGGTTCATACTGGGTTGTTATTAGCATCAAGAGTCAGGGTTATAATTACTAAAACAAAACAATATTGCCTTAAACAACATAAAAACAAGAGGTCCAATTCTTGCATATCTAGGAAGTTAGTGATAACTTTTTGACAAAGGAGCTAAAACTGTCCAGTGGAAAAAGGACAGCATTTTCAACAAATGGTGCTGGTTCAACTGGAGGACAACATGTAGGAGAATGAAAATTGATCCATTCTTATCCCCTTGTACAAAGCTCAAGTCTAAGTGGATAAAGGACCTCCACATAAAACCAGATACACTGAAACTAACAGAAGAGAAGGTGGGGAAGCGCCTCGAATACTTGGGCACAGGGGAAAAGTTCCTGAACAGAACTCCAATGGCATATGCTCTAAGATCAAGAATTGACAAATGGGACTTCATAAAATTGCAAAGTTTCTGTAAGGCAAAGGACACTGTCAATAGGACAAAATGACAACCAACAAATTGGGAAAAGATCTTTACTAATCCTTCATCTGATAGAGGGCTAATATACAATATATACAAAGAACTCAAGAAATTAGACTCCAGACAACCAAATTACCCTATTAAAAAATGGGGTATAGAGATGTCTCTCTTCTCTTTTCCTTTCCTCTCCTCTCCTCTTCCGTTACCAACTTGATCTTTTATGCTCCATCCTCAAACAGATATTTGTGATATACGATGCTGAGCAACAGTTCTGGGAAGTTTCAAATTTGAATGGCTGAGAGCTCCAGACCACAAATAATTTTCTGTAGCATCTTCATAGGGGTTAAAACATAAAAGATTCTGTCACCAAACTAACCACTACTCATATCTTTTGCAGGAAGGGAATGAGGGATTCTAAAAGGTGACAGAGTACTCAAGCCTTGTGTGGCTCACAGGAATAACAGGTACACTAGATTCACCTTGAGTTACAGGATTCTGTCCACCAAAGGAAGAAATGCTGTATAGAAACAACAACAAAATTAAAATTAAAAAATAAGGAGAGATATCCACTGCACTGAATTTTCTGTAAAGCAGGGATAATGTATAGGCTGGGGTAGATCGCTTGATGGAGTATGATAAGGGATGTAGAAAAAGGCAATCTGGGTTTTCTACATAGAGTGATTCATGCACATGTGTGTATGCTTATAGTGGTGTCAGGAGGTGGCGGGTGATGAATATGGGGAAGTAAGCTGATGTAAAGAATTCAATGAAATGCTTTACATAATGTGCTCTCTAGTTTGATATCAACGTGACAATACTTCCATAAGATAAGACCAGGCTACAGCCAAGCATGTAGGGCGTTATTTTTAATTAGTGATTAATGGGAGATTACCCAGTCAACTGTGTGCAGGACTACCTCTGAGCAGGTGGCCCTGAATTCTGTAAGAAACCAGGCTCTAGAAAACCATGGAGAGAAAGCCAGTATGTAGCACCCCTCCATGGCCTCTGTATCAACTCCTGCATCCATGTTCCCCGTCTCCTTGAGTTTTCTTACCTGACTTCCTTCAATGATATGCTATAATGTGGAAGTATAAGCCAAATGGTTTCTTTCTTCCTCAACTTGCTTTGGGTCATGATGTTTCATCCTAGCAATGACGATCTTAATTATCACACATACCTTGGTCTTAAGTTATAGAAATGTTTCCCAGTTCTAAAAACCATCTAAGTTAATGGGGAGGTATCCTTCAGGCATCCTGGTGTTTTCAGATTGACCACAATGAAACAAGCAAGGAACTTAGAATATACAGACAAAACTGTGGCTACAGAGGAACCCTGATACCTCCTGGGGCTATGCCTACTTCTCATATGTGTGTTGAGAGATTTCCAGCTGCACTTGAAAAGCCAAGATCTATTCTTATTCATCACCATGAACAGTGTCAAAGAATGGTCCACACCCCATCACTTACTTAAAGGGGCAGAGACAGAGAACAGATAAAAAGCGACAAATTGGGGTTTAATCTTTTTATAGCAGTGAAAAGTATTGCTTAAAGAAGATGAGGCTTCACAATGCAGAGAACTAAAGCGTAGTAGCTGTGTACAGTGACTAACCAATTTCATAAGTGGGATAGAGGACTGAGGTTAACTTTTAGGGCCAGACAGCTACAGGGTTATATTGTTATTCGGCTTTTAGTCTCTCTTTCTAGCCATAGGAATACATATCACTCCTTCCTATGCCTCAGTTGTTTCATCTATATGATGGATATCTTAGTGTCTCTTCCTCACAGGATTTCTATCAACACTGAAGGTAAGGGAATATATAGTAGACTTTCCAGTGACCAAGGAGAGTTCATACACACTAAGTCTCATCTTACTAGTCAAACTTAACTCCTAGCTCCAGCGACAAAGCATCTTCTCTCATTGAGTATGTCAAGTAGTGTGTATCTTTAGTGGATAGAGGCCTCAAGAATAACCAGGTTCCCCTCTATAGACCTTCATGTCTCCAATCAGCCACAACCCTGTCTGGAGAGCCACCAGCCCGTCGAGTGTCATTCTCACCTTCTGGAAGATGGCTTTGAACAGCTGCCACTCATGAGCTAAGGGCCAGTATGCTTTGTGTAATCAAAAGTTTTTAGCACTAGTGTGTGGGTGCTTCTGGGTACAACATGAGCTCCACCAGAATTCTTTAACATTTCCTGCTACCTCCACATCTATTTGAATTCATGTACATCACCCACATGACCTGAGTGTTTGATCTTTTAGCCACTATAATGTCTTTCCTACTCAGAAGATCTAAGTTCAGTGATCTCTCTGTTACATAACAAACTGTTCACTTATATTCATTTGCCTCTTCTCTCGGTTGCTCCTTACAAAATATATAACTTTGCCCTCCTCAACTTCAATCAGATTTTATTCATCTTCATTAACTTTGATATCTTAAGTGTACTCATGCTATATTTATTGAAGAAATACTATAAAACTAACCCTAAGCTCAGGGCACAAATAAAAACTGCTTCAGGAAGCTTTCCTTGATGAACTGTACCCTGGGTTCATATGTTAACTAATAATCATCACACTCAGTATCAACACATCTTACTCATATACCATACACCATTCTAACCTATTCTCATGATACAATGGCTTTAACATGAATTTGCAGTCATTTCCACTCTATAGAAAAGGCCATCATGTTTCAGAGAAGTAAAGCAATTTGCCCTATGGCACACAGATAGTAAATGGAAAAGCTACGTTTTAAAATTGCATTCATCTGACTCAAGAGTCACTGATTCATTTTTTTCTTATTATGATGTGTAATACAGTAATAATATCAAGAGGTAATTATCAAAGAGATAGATGCATATTCTGATTTGCAGAGGGCTTTTTCAATTACTCCTTTGATCTCATTAAGAGTCTGCAACACAGAAAAGACACAGATAATTCTTTCCATTTATAGATTAGGAAAGTATTTGGGAAAACTTCATTTTCTCTCAACCCAAAGAAGCACCAGCTATGCTCTAAGATTTTAATGGAATAAAAATCTCCATTTTAACTTGATGCTGGCATCAGGGGAAAGATTGAATATGTACTGATATGTAAATATCTTCCTCTAAGTATCCATTTTCAGTGAACTTTATTGGATGAAATTGTCTTTACCTACTAGAACTGGATGACCCATCTCTATAAATTGATCACTTTACTATTCTCTCAAAACTATTAGCTGATGTCTGGCATCTTCTTTCTCTCTGTACATATATCAGTATGGTCAGTAATGGTCACTAACCCCAAGGTTCACTCTTTCTCAAGGGTGATCCACTTACGTTTCCATGTTTCTTTTTTGGTAGACCCAGGATGGAACACAATTCCATTTCTATCTCTCTAATCACCCCTGATATAATAAAAGCATATGGAAACAGTTTTAAGTTCTGTCTTTTCCATCTTCAGTATCTCTGCTCTGAGTTATACCATCAAGGTTCCGGTCTGTGATCTTGTTTCCCTGTTGATTTCTTGACCTTATTCCCAATCTTTCCCATTCTGGTCTTCATCCCTCAGGTCAAAAGTGTTTTCCTGCTTACAGGAAGACAGAAACTACCTGTCTCCTTAATGGAAGAGAACATTCATGCCTACTCTCCAAATAGTAATATATATATTTGACTCAAGCCGGATGAAGAAAACAACAACCTCCACTTCATTCATATATATATATATATATATATATATATATATATATATATATATATATGCAAACTTTATGAGCTCTAATTTATTGAGTGCATACAATATGCCATCCAGTGATAGATATGTATCATGGTAACTGGAGAGTGAAAATGGACCTAGAGCTAAGACTGCCCAATTCACTTTGGTCTCATTATGCAAAGCTAGATAATTGGATACCGCATTTCTTATTCTGGAGATCCTTTCTACCTTTCTATAATCTACTATGTACTCTGTTGCTTTCTCTTATGGTCCAGGAAACATATTGCAAGAAAGTATAACTGGGTTACCCCACCATATGTCCAGTCTTTTACCAACCTAGCCTGGATGGACTGCAAAGTCTTTAGAACAGTATTCTTCTAGGGCCAAGCACAAACTTCAGATGCTGGGGACTGTGATTTGTTTTCCCTTTAGCCCTAGGTGACCTATCAATCCTCTCTTCAGCCTCTCACTCTTTGTAAGCAAGCCTACATCTGTGCTTTCTTGTCTGTTATTTAAGTAGAGATTATTTCCTGGTTCCTGCCTTCCTCTCCCTTCCAGAATGGGATTCTAAGTAAACCATACTCCTTCTCTGAGATTCTAAGTAAACCATACTCCTCTGAGTCACTGGCTGTGTCACTGTGTTATGGTAAACAGGTACAGAAGGGAAGTAGGAAGGTTACAGGGTGCTGAGGGAGCTACATTAGGAAATGTTCTAAAACAGTCCAGGGTCTAAAACATGTCCTGCAAATGCAGATGCCTTTCATACAAGTAAATACCCCAGAAGGGTAGAAACTAATGCTAATATAGGTCTAACAACTTGCTGAAAGTCATTCAGCACTTGGCAGGGTCAAAATTCAAATCTGCAGCCTTGAGATGTGAGACTGCAGCTAAGCCATGTATCAGTAATGCAGTGAATCAAGGTGCAGAAACCTCTCCTGAGATTCTCCTCCTGTGTCTCAGCCTTAGAAGAAACCTGCAGACTAGTGAGAAACCACAATGCACCTGGATAATCACTCTGTGAATACTGGAGTGTAGGATGGGGGTTCCTCCTTGACCCCTGCAGGCAATCAGCTTAGCTCATGAAGCATGAGATTTAATTACCCTTATCTAAGCTTAAATAACTGTTAAATGTTATTGTTGGTCACGCAGAATTATCTCGTCCTTTGAAAACACCCAGCCATTCCCCTGACTTTGTGATTTCCTCTGCCAGGGAAAAAAAATGTTGTTAATGTCACCGATGCCCATTGCTAGGTGAGCCCCAGTTTCTTGTAGACAGTTGCTGTGACATTTTGTAATAGTCAATATGCCAATGTGAGGCCTACTATTTGTCAGTTGTTAGAGAACAGCTTAATGGCTGCCACCATAGCACCAGTCTAGGAGAGAAGTAGAATGAGAATACAAATACTCAAAGTTCTCTCCTTCTTGTTACTACTCACCTGGGAAGCTGCTTACTATTTCTGGATTTTTATCTTTCTATGATCCACCAGCTTCTCTTAATGTTTTCTGCTGGAGAGTTGGGAGACAAATGCATAACATATTGGAAACAAATATACAAATCATAGGCTGGGTGTGGTGGGACACGCCTTTGATCATCCCTCATTCAGGAGACAGGGGTAGGCAGATCTCTTATGGGTTAGAGGATGGCTGGATCTATATAACAAGTTCCAATCCAAGTGAAATTGTATCTTAAAACAGACAAACAAGCAAAAACAGCTAAAGAAAAAGATTCATCACTAGGGTGAAGGCTAGAGTTGCTCCCACTTAACCAGAGCAGAGACAGAGAGAAAGAAGTCCAGACTAATCAGTATAGCATGAGCATGTAATCAAACAAAATAATTGAAGACCTGAACATATAGAATAACTATCTGAGCATGAACACGGATTATCTGAGTGAAAAGAGCAAGTAGCTTTTCTTCTCTGAACTTCTTTTTGCATCTCTAGTAAAGTTGAGATAACACACCAAATGACGTTTAATTAGTAATATGCATGATGGCTTGAATGGGAATAGTTCCCACAGATTCACGTATTTGAATGCTTGGTTCCAAGTTAGTAAAGCTGTTTGACAAGGATTGAGAACTATAGCCTTGTTAGAAAAAATGTTACACTAGGGGTAGATTTTCAGTGTCCAAACCCCATGCCATTTCTAGTTAGCTTTCTCTGCCTTGTGGTTATCTCTCAAGATATAAACTCTTAACTACTGTTCCAGCATAATGCCTGCCTGCCTGCCTTCTGTTATACTGGCTGATATTATGGTTATGGGCTCACCCTCTGAAACTATATGCCTACAATAAACTCTTTAATCTCTAAGTTGTGAAGTCATGGTGTCTTCAAACCATTAAAAGCCCTGAGACAGACAGACATATTTTTGAGAGAAGACAGGAAGACAGTAAGAAGATATATGGTTTTCTACAGCTATCTCAGGAAACTATGAGCAAGCAAGCAGATTGATGTCCTAGATGATGATGGTGATGCTGAACATCATAATGAGGCTTGACCTAAGTTGCTTTTTCTAAATTTTCATTATTAGTATGCTAAGTAGCATTTTAATCAACTATAAAATGTCAACCTTTGCTAATTACATTAAATGAATTATCTATAACATTTTTTAAAGTCCTCCTTAGAGTTAGTATTCTTTCACCCATTAACACTAAGGAAAATGAAGATAAGAGAAATTTGCTGATATGTTACCAAGACAGTTAATAGGCTTGCGCTAGAAACTAGTGACACTTGACCCTGGGGACCATACTCTATATGAAAGAGGGAAGGATTCTCCAGTGTGAAAGGAAAGTCAACATTCAGTACCAAAAAGGAAAATTCAGTGCATATCAGATAATTTCTGGCAAGTCATAGGTAGGAAAAATGAATGAAAGGTCTAAATTTCAATCTAGTGAAGTATCCATTTGTTAGAATGGTCAGCACTCTGGACCATGTTCTAGGTATCCAGAAGATGCAAGGTAGAAGCCTGGACTCATAGGAATTATGGTTATAGTTCTGTATATCAGGCCATTTGAACTTTATGAGCAATGAACCTGGCAAGCAGAGCTAAATTGATGCCTCCTAGTTGAGAATTACAATTGTATGTTCTGTACTTTCTAGACCCTAGTTACAAACTTGTGATAAGTATACAGGTAAAACACACACACACACACACACACACACACAAATGGCATAATTGTAATCATGCCCTAGTCCTGCAGTCAGTACAGACTTCATTAATGGATCTCTGTACACTTTCCATGCCCAAACTGCAGAACACTACAGAAAGTACTACAATTACACCCTCAAATAAGCTATCAGAGTCACTACCAGAATGAACTACACAGCAGCTAAGGATTGGCTCCAGTCTCAGACATTGTCATTCTGATATGTTATTTACTACTCTTTGTTATTATTATTATTTTTCCTGTCTGAGCTCAGAGATACTCAGAGATACTGAAGGTTTTCAAATCAACAGAGCAGTGAATGACCATAAAAATTTAAAGCCAATGAAGTCTTTGTACTTGTCCAATTATATTATTTTCAAGCCACAGTCCTAAGAGCTCAATGGCTTCCTCAACCTAGCTCAACTTACTTAGAAGACAGAGTCTCAAGTCTGCCATTCCCACATGAATCAAGGCACTTTTTTTCATAATGAAGCTTTAAATGGAACTTCATTTTTGTCATATATTCAGGCAAAAAAAATTTCTTAAAACAAATGTGTCAGATTGTACACACTGAAAGGATGAAAGAAACAGAGAAAAAAGAGAGAGGCGATATAGGGAAGAAAGAGGATGTTAGAAAGCCACTGACCTAACCCAGTTTACAAACAGAAAGTCCAAGACATTGGACAAGACTGAGTTAAAGTTAGTTTTCTGAAGAACTAGCTACATCAAAGCCCTTTCATGGTGTCCTAGTTTTTTCTGCCCATAAAAGGTTGGAGAATAAGCAGAATAGGGGACCCATCTTTCAGCTATGAGGTCAGAAGCTAAAAAAAAAAAAAAAATTAAAAAAAAAACAGCATTGACACTGAAACCTACTAGGGCTAAAGATATTGTTCACAGGTTACGATCCTCCACCACTCTCCCAAAGACCCCAAGTTCACTTCTTCACACCCACATTGAGCTGCTCATAATAGCTTTTAGCTCTATAGCCAGGGTATCTGGTATCTCCAACTTTCCTGGACACCTGCATTCATATGCACATATGCATACAGATATACACATATACACATAATTAAAACTGAAATATATTTTCAGTAAAGTAAAGAATGTTGAAACTTCTGAAGGAGCCTACATTTTAGAAAAACCAAAGCCAAACTCACAATATTCAAGCTGTATGACAATCCAGCAAACATACTCAGTGGCAACGGAGCATTTGTGTAAGTTCTGGAAAGCATCCTTTGACTCCATAGTGGTGTATATGTGACCATGCCTACCATTAAGACACCCTCTGACCATTTTATGGTTCCTTCAAATTGTTCTAGAGCCATTTACATCCTTACAAGTATGGTTCCTACAGGTCTTTATGCTGGCTATAGTGTTAACCCATGCTCAGACCAGGGATGCTTGTCATAGATTATGGCATACTTGCAACGTATTTTGAGTCAGTCCTCTCACCTGTGCACATTTTTTTCTTCTTCTTAAGAATTTGGTATTCCCTTGTCATCCATAAAATCATTCTACATCTCTTTTAATAAGGTTTTCTATGTGAAACAAATAATATCCTAAGACTCAGAAGAGGCAGAAGCACTACGATAGTAAGGCATAGTTGAAATATCTTGTGTGGTCTCCAAAGTAAATCTTCTGACCCCATCATATTAATAAATATGCCAAAAGAATGTTGGTGGTTAAAACTGAACTTAAACTTGACTGGATCTAGAATCACCTAGGAAATAAATTTCTGGGCATGACTGAACAGGTGTGTCTCCTTTTGTTAATAGAAATGGGAAGGCATAGCTGAACTGTGGGCAATAGCATTGGTCTTCTACTAATTCTACTAATTCATCTTGTACTATTGGCAGTAGCTATAGTCTTCTACTAAGTAAAAGTGAGAAACTGAGTTGGAAACTGGTATTTATTTCTGCTTTCTGACTATAGATTGAGTGTAGCCAGCCTGATCAAACTATTACCACCATAATTTCTCTGCTGTAACTGATTGTATCTTTAAAATGTGATACAAAATAAATCCTTCTTCCTGAAGGAAGGGGGTGAGGAGGAGGAGGAGAAAAAGAAGGGGGAGGGGAGGAAGAGGATAAAGAAGAGGAAGAGAAGATGTTGCTATAGTGTTTTCAAAACGATGGTTCTGAGATTTTTGCTCAAGATCATACAACACAAGTGTTAAGAAGACATTTTAATCCTGACATCCCTTAGAGATAAAAGATGAAAACCAGTCAGCCACTTGCACCTTCTAGTAAAGAAGTAAAAGTCGCTGCATTGTTAACAAATACAAATGCATAGCTGTTTTCCCTAAAAAGCAAATTTCTTTGGGAAGTTTATAACAAAACATGTCCTTCTCACCTCTAAGGCTGGAATCCCCATACTCAACCACCCACTAACCTAGAACACACTTCACCCTGGTTTCCTGGGTTGGTTCCTTGGGTCACAACAGAAACATCACTTCTTTAATAGGCTTTGCAAAAAAAAAACAAATAACAGATCCACAATATCTGTCAAGTTATTTTCTTTCACATCACTCTATATTTCATGGACCTGATCAAAATTTGTACATTTTATATAATTATAGGTTTGTCTTTTCCTTTAGTTGACACCTCCACAAACCCCACCCACCCAATAAAATCATTTGCTTCCTGAGTGTGCAAGTGAGTGATGCTACTGGACTAGAGCCATTTGAAAAAAATATTTGGCTCTGAGTAAATGAAGAGAGATGGTATCTTGCTGAATCTTAGAAACTTTATATTGATAACAAAGTGAATGTCAAAACATCTACATCAAAGTCTCACATCAGTGTTTTGGGGTTGTGAACTTGTCTAAGACCCCCCATAATTAGACATCCAAATTCAAAGTTCACATAGTTGGGATTGATCATAAGATGCCTTCTCTAACTAAACAGAGAAGGGGGAGATGCCAGAAGCCAGGACCCTTGCCCTTATCCTCACCCCCTACCTTTCCCCACCTGCACAATGTCTTCTGAAGCTTGGCAACTGCAAGATCCTCCTTAGCAACTGCAGATAGACTCAAAGCAGAGTACCATATCATCTTAAGAATAGCAGGGAGACCATAACTCAAGCAGTGTACCATATCTTCTGAAGAACAGCAGGTAGATCATAATTCAAGGCAGTGTACCATATAGACCATGACATGTTTCAAGGCACAGGCCAAGAAGATTTTGTACTTTTCCACCACCTGGCCGCTCTTACCCCCTCCTCTTGTAAAACATGCTATAAAAAAGCATTTCATGTTCAAAAAAAAAGAAATTAAAAAAAATAAATTATTAAATATATATATATATTGTCAAAATCACAATAACACCAACTACAAAAGCATTCTTAATGTATTTTGTTAGCATTGAAGCACTATATCTACAATAACCCAAAATCCAGTGCCATCAAAGAGAATATTTCTAGAAGGGTATAGTTATCTTCTTAGAGCAATGTGAACTTCGTGTTCCATCAATGGGTTAATGCCCTGGCAAAGTCAGTACCTCAGTGATTCAATCACCTCCCCAAAGCCTATTAGTTGAAAGTCAGAGTTCTAACCCATGAATCTGTGGCAGGTATTTCAGATTCAGACCAAAATTCCAATCTTACTTCATCTTCACAACACTTTCACCAGCTAAGCTTCATGATTCAACTTCTTCATCAAAGAAGGAAAATTATCTCTCAAGCTCCATGCATAGTAAGATGGCTAGGTTTAAAAACCAACTTTACTCAACCTTAAGACATGTTTGTTCATAGTGTGGTATTGGTGGTATAGTGGTGAGAATAGCTGCCTTCCAAGATATTTGAAATCCAAAAATTTAATTTTTTAGTACCTACTATATTGCTAGAACACTGTGCTAGATTTTAGGATTATACATTGTATAACACAGAAGAGGGAAATTTCTGTTTTTGTATGGTACATACCTGGTGTTTAGCTGCTGTCTATGCTTCCACAAGGATCTCATGCTACTGGAAAGTAAGTAAGGTAGAGGATACACTAAAGTGTTCGAACTTCTAGATTCAATCTTAAATTTTCTGCCTGGGTCCCATGCCTTTCCTCATTTTCTCTTCCCTAGATGTAGTGTATAAATGCTAGAAGCCAGGGCTTAGCCACAGATTATCAAAGAATGGACACTTGCTAAGGTCTTGCGTTATCCTCTGAGGCTAAGGTTGGCCATAGCCATCTGGGCCAGTGCTAATGTATACTAGTGTTGAATATTTTACCAAGACATTGATATATTCTATGGGGGATAGATTGAGCTTCTATGAGCTACTGTAATGTTTCAGTGTCCCCAGGCAAAGCTCCCATTCTTTGTGTATGTATTCCCAGGGTCTAGGAGATTTCCTGATGTCTAGACCAGTCCCCAATACCATTTTCAGATTCACTATTAGGGAATTTAGAAATGGCTGAAGGGCTACTGTTTTATCTGTTCTAAGACTTCAAAAGCCAAATGCCTCACTAAGCCTTAGCATCTACATCTATAAGCTAGACTCCTTTAGGTTCATCCTGGATACCTACTCTAAAATTAGACAACAGAATGTGAAACAACCATCAAAACTGCCTGGTCAGGGGTCACTGAGTAGCCAACCCTACTTGCTTGATCCTGTCCATATGCTCTGTATCTGTTCCTTCTCCATAGCCCCATCAGCTGGGTCTTAGCATACACAACTTTGGTTTTTTTGTTTTTTTCACTAAGCACCTATCCTGGGGTGCAGTTCTCATGCTCTCCCCTGTGCAGTCTATTTTTACCCACTGCACAGCTCACTGCCTGGGTGGCAGGCACCAGCAGCTCCAGCTGTGAGGAACACAGTAGCTTTTTCTTTTTCAATCTGCCAGCAACACTTCTCTTCAACACTCAACCTGCATTTGCAGGCCCCATTTCTTCAAAGTTTCCAGGAAGTGGTAGGGAGAATTTTGTGCCCACAGATGGGGGAATAAGGAACATGGAAACAGGGAGAACAAAAGAAGAAAAACAAAGTGAAAAAGAAGAAATCAGGAAGAAGTAAGAATGAAAAGAATCTCAAGGATCCAAATTTCTGCTTCAAAATCATCATCTTTTCATTTATCCAGGAAATTTTTATTAAAATATCTTATATACACAACACTGTATAATGGGCACTAGAAATATAATAGTGGGCACAAAGAATTCCCTGTCATCAATATCTATTAATCCCTATATTGACTACTACTCTTCCAAGTGTTATAATTTAAAAATATATACTCTGACAAAAACAATTTAAGGAAGGAATATTTTGGCTCACAGTTCAATGTGTCATGATGGTTCAAAGTTACCCTCATTGTGACAATTTCTGGGGGAAGAAGCTTGAGGTGCCTGATCACATTGTATTTACAGTTCATGTAATAGAGCAAAGCATGCTAGAGCAATGGTTTTATCCTTTTTATTCAGGAGAGGACCGTTCCCCTTAAAATGGTGCCACCACAGTTAACACGAATCTTCCCACATCAATTATCCTAATCTTGATAATACTTTGGAGGCATCATAAAAGGCTTGTTGTCTGCTATGTAATTCTAGATGCTTTCTAATTGATAAGCAATATGCCATATCACAATCGCCCTTAATTATCTCTTTCAATGTTTAAAGCACTCATTTTATTAAAGATTTAAAAAGTAAAAATACAAATAATCATATAAGCTGAGACTCGAATTACTTGTCTAATACCACAGAAAAGAATTCAGAAAAGCTGAAATTTAAACATAATACCCTTTTATCCCTTAGAACATGTCTCACGTCTACTTTTCTGTCTCTTGTCTTCAGCAGTGGACTCTTCTCAATTGGAAACATGTCAGCAGTCATCTACACATTTGAATTGTTAAGAGTATAAAAATGACCTTTCCTTGTCATCTCACTAGTTGAATAAAACCAGAGAGGAATAGAAGCAAATAGGAGGTTGTATGGCTGCTGAGAGCTTCAGAATTCAAACATTAAGATGTCTTAGTCAGGGTTTGTATTCCTGCACAAAACATCATGACCCGAGAGGAAAGTGTTCATTCAGTTTATACTTCCACATTGCTGTTCATCACCAAAGAAAGTCAGGACAGGAACTCACACAGGGCAGGAACTTAGAGTCAAGAGCTGATGCAGAGGCCATAGAGGGGTGCTAGATTGCTTCCTCTGGCTTGATAGGCTTGCATTCTTATAGAACCCAGGACTACCAGCACAGGAATGATAGCACCCACAATGGTCTGGGCCCTCCCACCTTGATCACTAATTGAGAAAATACCTTACAGCTTGATTTCATGGAGGCATTTCCTCAAGGGGAAGGCTGTTTTTCTGTGATAGCTCCAGCTTGTGTCAAGTTGACACACAAAACCAGCCAGTACAGATATCATCTCACTAGCTCAATGAAACCAGAGAGAAATAGGAGCAGATAGGAAGTTGTATGACTGATGAAAGCTTCAGAATCCAAGAAGGATCAGGACTGGAACTAGGGCTTTCAGAAACTTACAATCCACCACTTATGCCAACCTGGACAGTGCTACTTTTCTTTTTTTTAGTCTTTGTGTAAAGGATATAGTTTTATTTTTTTGTTTATCATTTATTTATTTATTTATTTATTTATTTATTTATCATCTCAATCGCTGATCCCTACTCCCAATTCCTCTTCACAGAGTGCCTAACCCCATCATCTTCTCCTCTGAAAGGATAGAGTTCCCCTGGATGTACCCCACCCTGAGCCTCTGCATGCTCATCCTCTCCCACTGGCGACAGACAAAGCAGCCCTATTGGAGAATGGATCCCACAGACAGGCAACAGCTTTAATGATAGCCCCAACTCTAGTTGTTGAGGGAGAAACAGGGAGACTGAGCTACACATCTCCAACATATGCGTCAGGGGCTTCTGTTCATCACGTTAATATAGTTTTAATGATGTAAAGCAATGTATCTCCTCTTTCTCTTCATTGTAGCTGGATTGTTGTTCCATGCCTACTGGAGCCTAGCAATGTAAGTAGAGATACAGAGGAATGGTTTTCTTGCAGGAAAAAAAAAACTCATTATGCTTTTACTCATTACTCACCTTGGACTAACAAATTGAACTTTTAAAAGAAATAAAATAAATTTGAGATTTTGTTTAGAGAGCAAAGAGGCTTCTAAATTGCCAGTGTTCCCACAGTGCAGTCAGGAGGATTCAGCATTGAGTTTTATTCTGTGTCCAGAGTAGAAATGTTAAAAAAAAAAAAAAAAACAGACAAGACAAGATATAACTCGAGCTTCCACCAGTCAGGCAGATTGAAACAACGTTTTACCAAGGGATAGCTATTTGGAAGTCTGAGGCTTATAAATAAAGCTTTAATCTTTGGGAAAAGAAATCAAGTGTAGCTCTTAGGGCCCAGTCCAAAGGAGAGTCAAGGATATGACATCTTAAAGGAAAATCACTTGAGACCCAGGAGGTGCTTAGTATAGCACTTATCACACACCTTGAAGACTTTAGTTCTGATCTACAACATTCAATTTTTAAAAAAAATCTGGAGCATAGTAGTGTACTGAGAAAGTACACAAAGAGACTAAAGAATTTCTAATACTTGTTGGTCAGTCAGTCTAGCTGATTGCTGAACACTAGATTCAGATTCAGTGAGAGGACTTGTATCAAAAGATTAGGTGAAGAATAATAAAAGAAGATATCCATTTCAACTTCCATATACATGTGTGCATACACATAACACACAACACACACACATATATATATATGTACATGTATATGTATACTACACACAAATACACACACACACACACACACAAACCAAACAAAACTCTGAAGCAATCAGGCTGTTATCTACCTGCCTTTCTCAATGCACAAGGCAAAGGGAGCATGAGTCAGTGAAAGAAAGCTAAGAATGGCTGACTGTACATAAACTAAGTAAGCCCCTCTAAGGCCTGTAAATGTCCTCTGGGATCCTTAGAAAATCATCAGTGGGCCAGCCAAGACCCAAATTCTCTTTTAGAGAAATAAACTTTGTAGAGATTCCAAAATCAGAAGTCGATACCAGACTAAATCTGAATGTACCACACAACCAGCTTCATTGAGGAGAGTGAATCAAAGAAAAAAACTCAAATTCAAACACAAAACTCAGGACTCTCTCCAAGGTCACCAAGTGATGGCTCCAATGTAGCCCCACCCCTGGTGCCAGAAGGATACTCCTGGTTCATCTGATATATAGCAAAAATAAGAAGTAGAAAGATAAGAAAACAAGATGTCTGGATTCTATTTATCTAAGAGATCTCCATTATTCAAGGAAGGGTTTCTTAAAAGTCTGAGAGATTCATTTTCTCTCTGTCTCTATCTTTCTCACTCTCTATTTCAGTGTTTCAATCTCTCCTTTTTGTTTTAGTGAGATGAGGGTTGAAAACTCATTGAAAAGTATTTTTATGGACTATTTCCAAACATTTATGCCTTGCATACATAAATCACTCATAAGCAGGGTATTTGCTTTGATGACTGCCTGAAAAATCTCAAATAAGAGAAACAGGTTGTACAATAGAAAGACTAAACAAGGTTTCAAGGATCTTCCTTTCAGAACCCAGCATCTCAGTCACTTGTTGCCTTGTTCTGTGTCACTTTCACTGCCTCTAAAATATTCGTAAGGTTAGCAGAGAACTGAGAATTTTCATTACCACACCTCACCATGCACACTCTACTCATTGGTCTGAAATATGAGGTCCAGACTAGGGAGTATCCCCACAGGGAAACAAGACTCATGATGATTGTCCCAGGATGTGCCCTAGATTTCTGGCTTTTGAATTTAACACTCTGATCTCCCTGTTTTGTTATCATGTCTACTTTCTCACACCTACAACACCTCATTTTTATTTATCCCCTTTATTTTGGTCAGGATTTGTTTATTCTTACTAGGTGATGCTGAAGACCTTCCAACTGGAACATTCAATGGCTCAGTTTGTCTTGCTTGTCCTTGAGTTGCCTCATTTACACTGAGCAAACACTTACTTGTCTTCCCTGACTCCCATGGATGGAATTAAAATAGAAGGGTAAGGCAAGTGTCAGTTTGATTCAATACTTGCCAGAGTCCAACAGGCTTCCCTGAGTGATAGACCTATGTGTGATGCCTCTGCCAAGTTTACTCTTCTGCAGCACCTCCATGGATGCCCTGGGATCTTGGCTTGTTTGTTCTGCCCCATATCAATTTTCTTATTTCTCTGCCAATCTCCAGAATTCCAAGAATAATCAAACGTCAAAGTTTCTATTCCACTAACTTAGACTTTATGATAACTCACCCTCTGTGTGTTAAAAGTTGTGTTTGGCAACACAAGGAGGAAGACAATATAAATATCTTAAATGAGCCAGTTGCTCTGACGTTGAAGACCTATGCTTCATCCTTTCTCAATCAATATAAAATCATTCAGTTTGTTTAAAAAAAATCATTCTTGTCCATTTGATTTTAAAAGATCTCCAAAGAGCTCTATTATATGTGATCACGATAGCTTCATTTGAGTTGTGCTGTATACTTGTGAATTAATGCCAACTTTTTTTCATTAAACTATCATTGAGCAGGGTTATTTGCAGTATCCTCTTCCTAATTTTTCTAAATGAGTAAAGATTACACTGAGTCTGTTGTACTGAAGCAGCATAAAGAGGTTTGCATGGTACCAGGAAGCAACTCAAAATATAAATTCTTAACTACAGCATTTCCTATCTTGCTGAGTGACTCCAGGTAAGTATTCAACCTCACCCATCCCCTGCCTCACTGAAGTAAAAACCCTCTTGTAGGTTTATTTGTTTATCTAAGTTATCATTTTATTTACCTCCTAAAGCTATAAAATTACAGAAAGAAATCATAGGTAACCAGTCAAAAAACAGAGTACACACATAATGTCTTCAAACATTACATCCTACATCTTAAATATTAGGATTAGAACCCTTGCCATGTCAATTGTTATGATACTTGAACCAAGGTAAAGACCATAAGTACCAAACAGGTACTTAGTCAATGTTACTTCTTTGATCTCTGCCCTATTCAATCTTTCCCTATATAAGGAGTGAAAGTGAGATTAGATCTTAGATTTGTTCAAATGTTTCACTAGATGTTCCCAGGTTCTAATAGCATCAGCCTGTCAGGATGTATCTGCTATGTTTGTAATTCAGGTAGCAAATTGATTTGTGAAAGCACTCTGGGCCTGCTCTGCCCATGTCAGATAAGCTCTGAGCATTAATTATGCACCAATATTGATGTTTTTGTCTGACAAGGTCTAATGTCACCATATTCAAATCTTGCTGCTTCCTTGTTAGAAAACCCTTCAAAATGTGGCCTTGGAAGAGACAGCAAGTGTCACCTGTAATATTTGAAGTATCCCAGGATGGAAACCCTCAATTAGAATTAAAGACAATGGATGTCCTTGTCCTGAGCCCTGAAGAAAATAAATAATGACTCCTTCAAGCATAGCTAGAAAGATGTCATTCAACCTTTCTGGTAAGCTGGACACATGATGCAAACAATTTGAATGCAATGGATTTGCCATATACTCATATCTGGTACTGCAATGTATTAGGAAACCTATGCCTTCACTAATTGGTATGATTCTCCATGAATATCCATCCAGGTCTGGCTGATTTCACAGAGCCCTTAAGAATTGGGATCAATTTTCATTTTTGTTTTTCCACTGAAATGGTTATTAGTATCACGCAAGTGATAGTGACTTTGACTTAAACTAAGTCAACCTCCATCAAAGGTTCCTACCAGATGTGTTTAATTCATTCAACAAATTTGTCCTCTGCCTGTGTGCTAGGCATTGTCCTAGACATGGTTCTCCCTGTTGTGATAAATATTACTTGTGGGTTTCTACACTAACTTAAATCATTGATTTCCAAAATACAAGACACAAAACCTTCATATTTATTGTCTATCTAATTCATTGTTTATAAAGCATTAAAGCATTAAAGCTATACTATTTTGACTACTTTAGTGTCAATAACCAAGAGATATCACTTGCCATGTTCTACCTGGGCTGCTCCTACACCAACAACCCAGCCCTCATGGCCATGCACTCATGATCTACCTACTCCATAGTGAATTCTGTCTTCTTCCTCTCTCCTATTCCCTCATGGTCTTTACAGAGACCCAAAAACCTGGGAACTTTTGCTCCATATCCTCTGCTCTGCCCAGCCCATGGTGTAGGTATCTTTACTAATGAACCATGAATAACTTGGGGGGCAAGGTTTACATAAACAAAATATGGTATATGTGAAGATTTGCTCATGAGGATCTGCTTGTCTTAGAGTCACCAGATCTTGGATACTGTATTTACCATTTGAACACATAGCAATGTTAGACCAACCTACTACAATACCTAGCGATCAGGGGTGCTCTTGTAGAGTATTTATTGGCAGCACTGAGATACTCTGATTTCTAGGGCTTGGACTTGAATGGTATTTTAAGAAAGACTTAGTAAGCAGAACACTTCTCTTCCATGAGTTTAGGACTTCCATTAATTTAAAAGAGTTTTCTAATTCTATCTCAAGAAACTGCTGAGAAACCTGATCAAGAGTTCTGAATATAATTAATATTTCTCTGATTTTTAGCTACACTGGATTTTCATGATTTCATAGAAATAGCATGACTCTTAGGGAGATGATTATTCTGTATTTTCTGAATAAAAATATAAGAGGGTTGCAAGTGCCCACTTGCCTACTTGATAAAAAGAAAAGGACTCTCAAGCCTGAAAATGAATAGTTAATATTAGTGATGCTTTAGTTAAACCCTCAGGAAAAAAAATGGAGGAAGGATACTTTAGCATATTCTGAGATACTTTCAAAATTGTTGAGTGTGTACTTTACCCAGGGAACTATATAATATTTGGAGGTTATGAACAACAAGGAACATGATCCTATTATTCAAGAAAGCCACAGAAGGGTAATAAATCAATCCCATACAGTATAGGCCTTAAAATGGTTAGCTTTGGAGAATGAAGGCAAAAAGTTTAGATAAACAATGAATTAGACACCGTCAGGTAGTTTAGCCATTTCCTGTCATTGGAGATACCACTAAAACTCTGTTTATTTGGGCATCTACATCTGGATGCAAGAATTCTGAAAAATTATTTAGTAGAATAATTTAAAATTTTATTATGAAGTATCCTGAAACAGCAATGTCCAAATATATTAGTTACATTTTTTATAAATTTGAGAGAGCTGAGTGTAATGATGAATGCAATAATATCTAGCCTTCATTGCTTACTTACTTCACAAGGCTCCACTCAAAGGTGGTTATGAACACAAAATTAGACATATGAATATTAAAACTAGACATAGGAGGTAGATGCTATTCTTACTTTTATTTTAAAATAAGAACATGGGAGTGCAGAGACATTGATTAATTTTTAAAGTACCGCAAGGACTGACAAAGACCTGATGTGAACTGGAAGTTTGATTCGGAAGCCACTCTGGTATTTTGAACCCTTTAATATTTTGAATTAAAATTCACCAGGTCATGCACTTTCAACTATAATGATGGATGATCTATAGTTGCTACTTTGAGCTGTTAATATTTTACAGAAGTAAGGTCATCTTCAAGGCCAGGCTCTCTTTCTCACCTCTCAACTTCCTGAGACCAAAGAGAAGTACTGATGTAGAGAGAAGTATTGAATGTAGCTTTATAGCCTTGAGTCATGAGCTCCAATCTCACTTTTATCAGAAAAGGCTTTTCTTGAGATAAGTTGGTCCCTAATTATTAATAAAGTAACACCTCAAACCTTAGTCTTTTCTGATCTATGCGAAAAGCACTCATAGTTGAGAGCCATAGAGAAAGGAAGATTGAAGAGCCTAGCAGTTCTAAGCATTTCTATGTCTCTTCCTGAAACTCCATGCCAATTAACCAACATCTTGTCTCCAACAATGTTATACATTAGGCATTTCAAATCTATTATCTCTAACTAACCTCACAAGTGGCCTATAGTAGACCTTCAATAAATACTGGTTCTTTTGTTGTCCCTATTTTGTTCAATCTTCTATCAGGTATGAGCTGATCCCTGCTTTATTCATACTATAGGACAAAACACTATTATTTCCATTTCATCTATGAGATAAATAAGACTGTATAGACAAAATTAGTCACCTCATGATTTAAACTTCAGATTATTTGATGCAGAACATTTTATTCTTGTAGATAAAATCAGCATTACCTTCTTTCTTTCATTTTCCCACCAATTTGACTCTGTCCTGTTCCTTTCATTTTACCCTAATGATTTGTTCTGAATTTGTAGAGCTAGGGCATATCTGGATTGAATAAAATAATGGAAGCTAACATCTATTTTGTACTTACTACATATCAGGCTCAATGGTAATAATTTTACATTTATTATTTCCTTATGTCCATGCCACAAAATTGTAAGGAAAGTTAAAACAAAATTAAAACAAAATAAAAAGCAAATTAAGAAACAAGAGTCCAAAGTGGCAAATAGCCTTTCTAAAAATCACACAGAAAACACTAAAATTCAAACTCAATAAGCCTTCCCAAGAAGTTATCTGTAGAATACAACAATTGTTCCTATACATTTGTGCCAGCTAGGAACACCTTCCATATATATTTCATTGTATTCAATGCAAGACTTTTCTCACTATCGAAGTCTGCATAAATTCCCCTGCTGCTTGAAGATGTTGATGACATACAAGATATGGAGTGACCATTAATAAAAAGAGATACAAGTTTTTTAACTGCAAACTCTATTCCTACATGTTTCCTGTAAGTTCCATCTCCCAACCTGCTTGCAATAATCAATCCTGCTTCTCTGGATGCTATCTCCCTGTGTCTTTAATAGAGCTAAAGTCAACATTATACCACTTTATCAATCTTTTTTTGTCAAGTGAGCAAGAAAGGGATGGAATAGTAAGAGATTTTTTGTAGATATTCTCCATAGACTCAAGGTGCTTTGAATAAGTGGATATCCATCCCTAAGAAAGATACAGATTTTATTTTTAACATGATATTAATAGTTAAAGTTATAGAAAAGGGGGCCAAGTAATAGCTCAATCAAAGAAGTGTGCCTTGTCTCCCCAACTCTCCCTTTCCTTTCTAGGTACCTTCAGCACACCAGGGTACTCTATATCTCAGCTACTTAGCACAAGGTCTTTGGCCTTGTCACAATATTCTTAAAATCTAGAAAAGTTCTTGAGAAATCTCTTCTACAAGAAACCTGACAGTCATTGTGCTTAAAGAAACAAAGAATTCAACCTTTAGTACCGAGCTATTTGGGGGCACGTACTGATGACCTCACTTCTGATAGAAGTTATTGATTTTGTGGTAGCTAGGTTCACAGAAACTGAAAGAAAATCATTTACATTGAGTCTCCACTCCTCTACTGTAAACAGGTAGACCAGTAAGTCCCTTAACCAATCCAAACTCTGTAGTTTATAATGGGTATGAAAGAACTTGTCTAATATGTTAGTGTAAGAATGAATACTTCTTATCACCTTTTCTAGAGCATTCTACTCAGCTATTAATACATGAATATTAGAACCAAAATTTTTTTTGATAGGAATAGAAACTTTATTCTAGGTCAGAATCAGAGTTGGGCAATGGAACTCCACAGGAAGGGTGGGAACAAAAGTCCTAGGTATCAGACAAGCAGAGAAGCATCTCCAGGATCAGGCAAAACAAGACTAGCTGGGTTTTCATTGACCCATTATTCCTCCAGACTCTCTTGTCTCAGCATCATGCTCCAGGTTAGCAGTAGCCCCCAGAGCTGTGGGCATAGCCTGAGCCCCCAGATTGCTGACCACTGCCATGGTCAAAGGAACTGGAGTTCCTGTGCCTGCTTCTGTGGGACCTTCACCTCTCGTGGCTCAAGCAGCAGCCTTCCTCAGAGCTTGGGACACTGCAGCCCCCAGAGCTTGTAGCACAGCAAGAAGAGGCTGCAGGTAGACACTGTGCTGTGCTCTTTGGGGAAAGGCACTTGAGAGTAGTTTGACACTGATTCTCACTTTGTTGGCAGGATATCTCAGCAGGAACTTGACCAGATGTAGCATTGGTTTCACACACTCAAGTATATCTAAACTGTGTAATTTAAAGATTTTACTGTATTCATTGAAACATTTACAAAATATAATTTAAGAATATTTTCAACTCTCTCAAAAGAAACTCTATGTATATTATCAAACATTGGCCCCCAGCATTTTACTCCAGTTACAACCAGCTACTAATCTACTTTCTGTCTCTATAGATTTGTCTAATTCTAGGCATTCAGCATAAGTAGAATAAAGAATCCTGTGGCTTCCTGTAGTTGAAAGCCACAACTACATTGTTTCTTTCAGCAAACACAATGCTTAAAATGTTTGTTTATCTTATAACATGTCTTGATGCCTCATTTATTTTATTGCTAAATAATATCCCACTTGAGAAATATACCATACTTTATTTGTGCATCCATCAGTCAATGGGGATTTAGGTTGTATGCACATTTTTGCTAATATAAAAAATTTTATGATTCTTAGTGATTTTTGTATGTCCATGTTTTTATTTTTCTTGAATGCATACTTGAGATACATAGTAAGGCTACAGTTAACAACTTGAAAAACTGTCAAAGAACTTTCCTAAATAGATACACCTTTTTATATTCCAACCAGCAACGAATCCAGATTTCATTTCTCTACATTAACTCCAACATCACATGTATCTATCATTTTATCCTACCTATCTTGCTTCTAGCTTATTGTTGTTTTGATTTGCATTTATCTAATAACTGATGATATGGAATAACATTCCTAACTTATTGAACTACATGAATATAGTTGTTCCTGATAATGATCTATATTATCATGACATTTCTGTAGCCTGAGCTCTTAGTTCCTTGGCATCCTTCAAAGTCTATTTGCTTTGCTTCTCTTCAGTCATAACACATACACACACACACACACACATACACACAAATACACACACACACACACTTTCCTTGATTATCAAAAACACAACAATAACAACAACAAAACCCCTCTGTTTTCTCAGTTGTATATATCCCTCTTTCCTGTAACCACCTCCTGCCTTTCTAGTTCACAATGCATGGTTGCAATATTTCTAAAATTATTTGTCCCATTGTGACCTGCACTTCATCTATCCAACAAACTACTTTCTATTTTTTGTACTTTTCTCTCTCTGTCACAGATAGTTTAATGTATGTAGTCCACAGATAAAATTATTTTTCTGCCACTATCTTACCTAATCACACTTGCTGTGCAAGTTTACAAACCTAACCAGGTTAACTTCACCTTTACTTCACTTTTACCCACAAGGTTAACAAGATATAGATAGGGATATAAAGATGGCTTAGTGGTTAAGGGTATTGTTGCCAAGAGTTCAAAAACTGAGTTCAGTTTTTAACATTTATGTATTGGCTCACACCCACCTGTAACTCCAGTTCCAGAGTATCCAATGCCCTCTTCTCCGGTCCTTGCTTCCATTTCACATGTAATACATAAAATCCATGTAGGATTGCATGCACATACAAACACACACACACACATACACACTTGAGAATGCATACATACATACATACATACATACATACATACATACATACATACATACACAAACATACACATGAACACACAAGGGGATAATGATTCTTAAATATAAGTAAAAACAGTAACAGGAACATGTATAACTCTACTGATCTTGCAAGCTCAAAGCTCAGGAACAGCTATGAACCCCTGGTATAGTTATCTGCCCAAGTCACACTTCCATTGCTTTTGAAAATGACTCATAAGCATCTCTTTCTCCTCAAATATCAACACATCTTTCCCCATTCTCATAGTCAGAGGTTTTCTGTGTCAAGGTGAAAGCCTCCATGAGGAGTTTTCCATTTATTTTGTGATTATCACAAGATTTCTGTCCGATTCTGCTTCTGCTTCTGCCTTTGCAGATTCCTACCCTCCTCTTCCTCCACTTCCTCCTCCTCCTCCTCCTCCTCCTCCTCCTCCTCCTCCTCCTCCTCTTCCTCCTTACATTCTCAGGAGCATAGCCTCAATAATAGTACCCAGTTTCTCTTCCATTATTAAATGTTTCCTCTGTACCGGATCATTCTTATTAACAAACCAGCATATTGTAATATACTGTCTCTTTGATTATTGACTTATTCACAGTTTCCTTTTGATGTAGACTTCCTTGAGAGAACTGACTTGTCTCAATACTTGTGATCTTCACCCATCCCCCATAACCCATTCTATACAACAAACAAGATTTGGGATCTTCCCCACCCCAACTCTTTTACAAAAACTGAACTTGTAAATGCTAGTAACATTTCTCCAGTCTTTATGTTACTAAGACTAAAAGTAAATCCTTAGCATTTATCTTACATAAACTTTCTTTCCTGAAATACTTGAGTCAAGGGTCTCACCCTCTCTTATTTCTTTCCTAAATTTCTTAACCCTTAAAACCCTTAACCAAGTCTCTTTCTTCCTTTTCTAGCAGAGTGTCCAGTGTTCTGCCCTTGGAGTTCTTCATTTTATTCCATATATATTTATTTACTCTGTATGCAAGCTCTCTCAGCATAATGATGTGGCTGCCAAACCACTAATACTCAGATTTCCTGTTTATTAGGTTTATCTGGTTATTTCATGGGAAATCAGCAGTTCCAGTCACTGACAGATGGGTTAGATGGTGATGTCTCATGAGGAAGATACAAATCTACATTGGTCAAGCATTGGAGATCTAATAAGGAAGTTCACCACTGAGAAGAGATTCACCAAGCAGCCTACCTAAAAGAGTTAAAACAGAAAACATTGAAAATAGAGAGTCTAAACATGACCCTGGGAAAAACTTCAAAGACTAGTTAGCCAACCCTTGGAAGGTTTGCTGGAGGAAGAGAAAGGAAACTAACATTTAAGACACAGGTGGCTAGATCAGGCACAATACTGGTTGTTTCCCACACATTTTCTTCAACTTTCTCATGGACAATTGCAAAAGTAAATCAATGCTAGGCCTAGGTAACTCCGAGATTGTAGACATAATACAAGGAAAACACGGTGTTTTTAGGAACACAGACATGAAGGCCAAAGAAGAGAGAAAATGGATCTATAGGAGGGAGGAGAATGGACATACCAGTGCGAATTGTGCATGTAGCTTGCAGGTGGCCTTTGCTTCTGTCCTTGGGGACAGAAGGTACCATTGGGAGCTGAGTCAGAATGGACAGAAAAAGTCTTGGCCCTTTAGGTGGGTTCACAGGATCTTCATCCTCTTTTATCGAGAGGGAGTGAAACAGCTCTTCTAGATAGTATTCAGTGAAATACCTTATATTATTATTATTATTATTATTATTATTATTATTATTCAGGGTAAACAAAGCCTATACAAATTTTGGGGAGTAGATAGAGGGTTTTGATGTGAATATACATTACATTATTTGGTTGGGGCAGAGATGCTGGAAATGCTTCATTTACATGAATTAATTCCAGGTGCTTAAACCTGTAATTTGGCCATGAGGCTTTGTGACTACCTCGAAAAGGACAGAGGTTGGAGTTGCTAGGACTATGTGACCTGTGGCATGCAGGCTGGAAGAAGGAGGCAGCAATCCTTATTTCTGTGGGTCTCAAGATGATATTTTGGGGGTTTGGGGAATGCTTCCACCTTCCCCTTGCTCCAGTCAAATGCCTCACATGCCCCACAGAAACCAGTCATCAGTACTGGAAGCAGCTGATGTGTCAGAAATCCAGCTAAGGAAGCCACAAAATTTCCTGGCCCACCCTATTTTGGAATGGATCCTAGAACTGCTTGCAGATGAGGGCCAATGGTACCCTCTATATACTTTGGAGGGAGGTGGCAATTAATAGCCTAGAAGATGTGGCATAGAGGAGTAGAAACAGACTGTTTATAATACATGTTACCCACTGTCAGCCTGGGATTTGTTTATGCCCTCAGGTTGTCTGCCATTGCAAACAGGACTGGGCTAGAAGAAACAAAGCTTATCCAGCCAGGGTGGATTCGAAAGGTCTCAGCCTGCTTTAGTGCCAGAGAGAAACAGCCTCCCCCCGCCCCCACCACACCCCCCCCACACACAGGTTTTCATTGAAACAACTCTCCTTTATTGAGAGTTCGAAGAGCTACATAAACCTTTTGGGGTGGGTGGGAGTTTGGGGGGTAACTATATTATTGGCTAGTTCTGAGGTGCTTGGAATGTTTCATTTATATGAAGAAGAATTCCAGGTGCTTGGTGAACAAGTCCTTAGAGAAAGGAAATTAAACCTGTAATTTGGCCACCAGGCTATGTGAATATCTCAAGGGTGGGAGAGGTTGGGGCTGCAAAGGTTTTGTAAGCAGGTGCATGAAGTCCCAGAGCAAGGAGAGAACAATCCTACTTCTGGTCCCAGGAACACATCTTGGGCGATCGCACTCTTTTTTTTTTTTAATCAAATTGTAATTTTTACTTATTTACGCAGGGATTATAAACACAAAAAGGCAGGACAAAGGGAAGGGGATAACACTGGAGCGTGGGTGTTCAGGGGGAATACAGACACCTTGCAGAATAGGGTATCGACTGGGTGAAGGTTCAGGGGACAGGTCACTATGACTCTGCCTATGACTCACTTGTCCTTATCTAAGTTGGTATTATCTGCCAAGGCTACCTATTTACAAGGTCTATGACTACTCATGCTGATAAATTCCCACAAAGGCTACCTGTTTTCAATAGCTTATAGCCATCTGTTTCAATGTTTTTCCACAGAGACCCAAGACTTGGTGTTAGTATACATGTATGACAGGCCTATTGCTGATTTTAGGTCTATGGCTGATTTTAGGCCTTCAGTGCATAAGCAGGGCTGCCTCTGACATCTCCTCCCTTCTCTAAGTATAGAAGGGCTGTGGCAATTCTAAACTTGTGAAGGCAGGAAGAGGCCTGACCTCCGGTAATTGAAGGGGACTTTGTTTATATATATATATATATATATAATTTATTTTTTCTCAAATCGTAATTCATTCACACAGGGGTTATAAACACAGAAAGGCAGGATGTGGGGAAGGGAATGACACTGGAGTGTGGGTGATCAGGAGGGACTTTGTAATGGCTCCAGTCTCCCTGTCATTGTCCAGTGAAGCATGAGGGCCGTACCCATCCCGATGTCTTTTTCCTGGAGAGGGGATACTTTTGACATCAAACCCTATGCAGGCAGGCTTGTCCCTTAGAGAATCCAGAGAGATATTTTAACTTGCTCTGGACTAGCTCCCCCAGCCACATGGCTTTCTGGTCCCACAACTCACCAAGACTTTCCTCTTATTTATACTCTGATTGGCATCAATGGCCAGATTAAATCCGAGAATAGTGGCACTTCCTCCCGTAGAGCACTCGTTTTGTATTCACTGCACTTGTGCTAGAAACTTCCATTGAAAGTGATAAAATATCAGTTTATAACTGACTAATGATAAAGAATATTGATTTTTAACAGCTTGAGTAGTATATAATTCCATTTAACTTGTATACACAGGTCAATCTGATAGTTTTTATGCAGTTACAGTTATATGTAACCATCACTGCAATTTCAGAACTACATCATTACCTCCTAAAGAGCTCTGTTATCAATGTATGTCTTCCCATCCCTCTGAGCAAACACTCATCTATCCTGTCTTTAGAGAGCTCCTTGTTGTGAAATTTTCCTACTAATGGAATTATATAACATAGAGGATGTTCTGACTAGCTTCTTATATCATAATGCTTTTGAAATTTATGCACAGAATAACAAACCTTGCTGCTCTGTTTCTACTGAAGAGGTGTGTCACAATTTTTTTTATCTAGTCACCCTTTTATTGATACTTGAGTTATTTTTTCTCTTAGCTATTACAAATAACACTTCTGAAAACATTACAATTATTTGATTAAAAAATTTCATTTTTCATAAACACACGAATGAAATTTTCAGGTAATTTTTTAAGTCCATATAAGGAACTTTCATATTCTCTCCCAAAAGAGGCTGTGCTGTTTTATATTCCCACAAGAATTCCATATGGGTTCTAATTTCTCCACATGTTTGTTTTTATTTGTATTGGAACTCTTGGATTTGGTGATGTTAGCAGGTAAGAAGAGATATCTTGCTAGTTTTCATTTGCATTGTCCTAATGACTTATACCAAGAACCTTCTCATGTATTTGGTAACTATTTTGGTATTTTCCTTGGAAAACTGTCTATTTAGATTATTGGCCTATTTTGCATTGAGTTGCTTTATATTACTGAAGAAAATTTCTGTCTCAATTTTCTCAAGTCACAATTAAATTTTGGATAAGGCTGGATCCACTGGCTCAACAATATTACCCCAAAAATGCATAAATATATGCATATGATTTAGACCCTGCAAAGATACTGGTTTCATACCTAAGTTTGATTTTTCTCAATGATTTTCAAGTGACTTCTAAACACTGATGGGTCAAATAATCATGTACCTCTATCATGTACCATGGCAGAAAAGATAACCTTTATCTCAACATACAAATCTTGGGATTCTCTTTTAGGTTAAAAATCACAAAATCACACTGGAATCAATCACAATGATGATGGGTGATGGCTCTTACAACAGACTAGGTGTGAGTGTTTAGGTTGTATTTAACATTGACATTGGGTTCAGCTGCTGCATGAATAGTCATTAAAGCAAATGACTATTGTATAATGTGAGATGGCTAGAATATGGAAAAGGCTCCCCTCATCATCCACATAGCACCATCATAACGATGTTTTTGTACAAATGCTTTAACATGCCTCTCTTCTTCAGGAGAAGATGAAGGCATCAACCACAGTAATTCTGCTCATTAATTTTCTGTGGAAAACCATGGCCTGGATATGCTGTATGTATATGTTCTATATGGACTTTGGTATCCTAAAGTTGAAATTTACTATTACTAGCCGTAGCTAACAGATAAAGACATTCAGCTCATACAAGTTAAAAGGCTTATTTAATAGCCCATAAAACATAGAGCTGTGTTTTTCAATACTGACTGTCTCATACCTGAGTATTTTTGAGGAATCTTTTTATGAATAAGGAACAATTTTCATTATTGAAATTTTAGTCACAATTTTTGCAGAATACAGGCATCCAATAAGTATTCAGTGAACCTAAATGTAGCCTAAATAAAAGTATAATATGTTAAATAAAGGCATAAATTTCCCTTATTAGGAAAAAAAATTAAGGTCAGAGTGAAACTGAAGAATCTGGTGATTGTAAGAGTTTCCCAACAGCCCTTTCCATCATGCTGCTGCTGTTGCTGCCTCTAGCTTAGAAACAGTTGCCTGGGTCATAGCATCAGAGGTCCCACGAATCAGTTCGACAAGTCCTTTGGCCTTTACTGAGCTCTCCTCCCAGGAGGTCAGATAAGCATCCTGATGTGCATGAGTGACTTCAGAAATCCAGAGAGAAACTTTGAAACCAAGCCTTAAATGCCTTGTGTGATAAATAATTGAAAAGTCCTGTAGGTTTTTTCCCCCTCCTATCCTTTAAATCAAAAGAAGAGTAATATGAGATCAAAACTCCCAGAAGAATATGAAGAAAAATACTCAGAAATGATATGGGTGCTTGGAATAGAAAACATCTTCTTTTCCCATGCATCAAAAGAAGCTCCAGTTTATCAGACATTTTCATGTGGGCTGCAGCACATTGGGATAAGAATAAAAGCATCACAGTGAATTCTAGGTCATTAGACTGGAAAGTCAGCCCAAATGAAGCTCCACCTTATCTTTCCTTTGAGACAGATACATTTGCAAAGGATTTCTTCAATTTTCAACTATTTCCTAACTTTTCTTCCACAGTTGATGGAAAGTAAAGCCATTAGGTGAATGGTAGTTTAAACATTTCTGCACTTTGCTGGGTGTTTTTTCTTGTACTGGCTCACAGGCACCTTAAGACTAGACTGCAGCCCTTTGAATATACAGAAGTTGATATCATCAGCCCTGTGCTACAGATGATAAACTGAGGCTCACAGTTTTGCATTTGAGGTTTCTAATTCTATACAGATGGTGAAGACCAGAACTGAAATTACATCAAGGTATTTGACCTTCTGTGGCTTGTACCATAAACCTGTAAACTGATTCTGAGAAATGTACAGATGGGCTCTATTTGTTGTCTTTTACCTTTTCCTTTATTTTTTTTCTATTTTTGAGACTGGGTCTTATGTAGTTCAGTATGGCCTTGAACTTACTAAATAGTCATTGATAACTTTGAACATGTAAGTCCCTTGTTTCCACATTCTGTGTGCTGGGATTATAGGTGTGTAACACTGTGCCTAGTTTATAGTATGCTGGAGATTGAACTCAGAGATTTATGCATGCCAGACAAGTACTCTACAGACTGACCCATATCTTAAGCTTCAAGCATAGACTCTGACTTTGATCATGTCCTTTCTACTATCATTTTCCTCATTTATCTGTAAAACTTTAGTAATTCCTACAGTGCAAGGCAGTGTGGTAAGGCTTAAGTAAAGTAATAAATGTGATGTTACTAGATGAGAGACTTAAGATAGACTAACAACTAATAATCTACTTTTCTATGTAACTGATGATTGAAAAAAGAATACTAAGTGTATATAGGTGGGGAAGATGTTTCTAATGCTGGTAGAAAGTAGGCTTCTTAATGCTTAAGGATGGACCTCAGGAGACCTCCCACTGAGTCACATGGAATATATTGCTATCAAAAAGTGATGATGTTATTAGACTCATTTCCTGATATGTCATCAGTAAAGTTAAATTATGGGAAATTTAATAATCAAATAGTATTTGATTCGAAGCTCTCATCATTTGAATAAATGAGTGAAGCCCCTCAGTAACTTAGCAAAATAGGTCAATAGTGTCTAGGCAGAACAAACATGGGAATAGGCACTATTTTCTGATTTCCAATAAAACTTCATTTCCTTGACATTGTTCTACCTTACTTCCCAGGAACTAGAATATTCCTTCAAGAACAATATTTTTTAAATATTTTTCTTGGCCAAAGATGACATAAAAGTTTTGGCTGTAAGACATAACTAATAAATAACTGATGATTTAATTAATTTTACACACACACACACACACACACAAATCCTTGAACTTGCTGGGTGCAAAGCATTTACTCGAAGAGGTTTATTTCCTGATGATGAAAAGATCTGGGGGGGGGGGCGGGAATTAAACTATGATAAAGAACCTTCCAGGCAAGTGCAAGAATCTTGAAACAGGAAGACATTGATAAGTTTGACAAATAGAGAAGTGGCCACTGTGGATTGCAGTTTTTAAGACCCATTATGACAATTATGTAGACAATACTGAAGCAATAACGGGAAGAAGGAACTAGTTAGAGTGCTTAGACAAGGATTTACCTTTGAGAAGAATCTGATAGCTTGGAATAAGGATGTGTTCTTAATGGAGAAAAGAAGTCATACACTTGATGTATATTTTTAGGTAATGGTAGAAGAATTTTCTTACCTATTAGTCATATGTGACATAAAAAAAAGAAAAGAAATGATATCTAGATTTTTCTCTTGGGCGTTGGAAAGAAAAGAGGTGGGTAGGCTGATTATTAGGCTGGGAATGTGGTGGGGGATTTGGTTTAGAAAGACTAGAATCACTTATGTGCTTTGGGACAAGGAAAGTTTAAGTTACTCATTAGACACTCGAGAGGCCATGTACATGGGCTGTCTAAGACTGAATTTCAGGAGAGATATCAAGCATGTAGCACAAACATTGAACCATCAGTCTGTATCCTGATAGATTTGCACCTATGTGTGGTGGTACAAGATAAGAGTCTGAAAAGATATTTGTTAAGTAGATGAATGCTACTCATTGTACTGAAATAATTGTGTATCTTTTGGTCTTTATGATTTTCTGCCTCTGCTTCTCTGCTACTGTCTGTCTCACCCTCTCTTCTCTTTCTGTCTCTCTGTGTCTCTGCCTCCTGTCTATCTCTCTGTCTGTCTCTGTCTCTCTGTTTTTCTGTCTCTCTGTTTTTCTGTCTCTCTGTCTCTCTCTCTGTCTCTCTCTCTCTGTCTCTCTCTCTGTCTCTCTGTCTCTCTCTCTGTTTCTCTCTCTGTGTGTCTCTCTCTGTCTCTCTCTCTATCTCTCTGTCTCTCTCTCTGTCTCTCTCTCTGTCTCTCTCTCTGTCTCTCTCTCTGTCTCTCTGTCTCTCTCTCTGTCTCTCTCTCTGTCTCTCTCTGTCTCTCTCTGTCTCTCTCTGTCTCTCTCTCTCTCTCTCTCTCTCTGTCTCTCTCTCTCTCTCTCTTTCTCACCCACCACTCTCATCTTCTACACTAAAAGCTGTGTTTTGACAGTGCATCTGATTATCTTTGCATCTCTGGGATCTAGCATGCAGCTTGCATTCAAGTAAGTCACTCAGAACACATTGGTTGAATTCTTTTTTTATAGAGTCAGTCACCCAGCTAAATAAGATCTCAGTTCCTCTGAGCACTCAGATTCTTAGATGAAACTACTGACACATGTACCCAGTTCTGCTCTTTACAGTAATGCTTTGCGAGAATAGCTTTTATTCCCCTGATATTGTGAATGCTCTGGAGGTGGGTCCCCATCTGGTTCATCTTCTGGAGCTCCTTTTAATGACACAGAATAAAAGGTATAATGGGGAATGGAATGAGGATGACTTGGCAAATAAGTAAGCAGATATGAGTGTAGATCTCCAGCAACCAAATAAAAGTAAAGTGTGGTGGTATTTGTCTATAATCCCAGGAGGCCATGTGGCCAGCCAATCTAGTTAAAACAGCAAGATCAAGGTCTAATGAGAGACTCTGTATAAAAAATAAAAAATAAAAATAGAGGAGTGAAATAGAGGAAGATAGGCAATGTAGACTTCTGACTTCCATATGTATCAAACAGGGAGTACAACTGCACACAAATGTACATATACAAGCATAAGCCACACACACATATACACACACACAAACACATATATACATAGACAAAATTAAAACTCACTAAATGTAGTTATTTATTAGTAGGTGGACAATTGAGTGAATATGAGGAAAAACAGATTTATTTAGCAGAGGAAACAAAGGAATACATCTGGAAGGATTAAATACTGTCTGACCCACAATCTATTTCCAAGATAGTCATATGACACGACATCAAGATGGATTTGCAGAAAGCGTATTTGTTTTATCATCTCATTCTCCCATCTGACTGTAGATCCCCAGAGAAAAATACACACACTTAATGCATCCATCATTATTCCCTCTGGGGTTTAACACTTGGGTTCTCAATAAGCGTGTTGATGACTGAATACCCGTGCATAGGTAACTCCCCAAGGTACCACCTTTTCTTTCTCCGTCTCTTGCTTTTAGTTCTGAAATGACCAGTGGAAGCCTTCTTCCATGTAAGTGGGTAAATATTGAACCACAGGACTGAGCAGCCCTCTTCAGTGACCCTTGCCCTCATCTTTACACTTCTCCAATTGGCTTGAATCATTTAATCTGCAGTTAATTCTGAAGCATCCAAGCCAGCCTCTGATAAATCAGACAATCAAGAGAAATAGCTGAAGTATTTTTATGAGTAAAATCTCTTCAGATTTCAGTACATAAATCATTTGTTGTGAAATTGCTCATTGTCTTTAGGCTAAGCTATAACGTGAGGGAAAATTCTATTTATGAACCGAGAGTCAGGGGATTAGGAACAGTTTGAAGGAAAGAGACTACAATATAAAAATAAGATTTATTGCTTAATATTTTCCTTACATAGATCCTCCTCCCCTCTCTCTTACTTACTTTTCACAATGGGATAAGAATTCAATTTTATGTTTGTTTCATAGAGTCATTGGGGGAGGGGAGCGAGAAAATTTTCAGGCAACAGTTTATCTCCCTATCAACTCAGTCAATCCTCCTTGGACATCAGGTTAAAAGTCACTACCTCAGAGGAGCCTTCCTTGATAGCAGGCTAAATCATATGAATCTAGTTAGTTGTTCTGGGTTGTTTGTATGGCTCTTACCACAGTTGTAATGTTATATTTACATGTTCACTCACATAATGCTTACCTTCCTCAATAGATTGTAAATTCCTTTACATGGCAATCATATTTGGTTTTCACTATATAACACAGCACCAGGCATGAAGTAGATGCTGAGCAAACACCTGTTTAAAATAAACATGTGATGAGAATTTCTCCCAGAGTTAATATGGAAAGCCCACCACAAGACAGAATAACTGTTTAATTTCTCTTTAAGTATTTTAAATGTTGAAAACTAGACATGAAGGTACTCTAAATCAAACAACTTTCTACAGTGTCTAAATATGGCAAACTAGACATGATCCTATCCAAGGAATAAACAATTTGTATCATGGGAAGCTTTGGAGATTTTTCCTAAGAGTGTCAGTCACTGATGGGTTTTGATTTGTTCATGTGTGTGTGTGTCTGTGTGTCTGTGTGTCTATGTGTCTGTGTGTATATATTATGTATGTCTGTTGGGGTGGATATTCTCCTAAACATGCTCACGGGCAAGCACATGGAGTTCAGAAGTTGACATTGAGTGCCCTCCTCCATTGCTTACCACCCAATTTTTAGAAACAAGCTTTCTCATTGAACCTATAGGTAATTAATTCTAGACAGACTGAAGATCATGTCCCTAAGTTTCCCCCTCTCTGCCTTCCCAGCACTAGAATTACATGCACATACCACTAGACCTGGACTTTTACCTAAATGCTGTGGATCCAACATCAGAGCCACATGAATGAGTGGCAAGTCTTCTACTGACAAAGCTACCTCCCCAACCCCTCACTAATGGTTTTGATGGGATTTAGAGACAAAGTTTAATTCTCAAATTCAATCTCTTGTCTTCACACTCAATACCCTTTCCTCTGAAGACCCATGGGCACAAATATAATTCATTTTCTGGCTGGAAATATTTTTCTCCTTTCTTACTTTACATCATGTGAAGAGAGAAAAAAAGAACTACAAATACCTGAAGACCAAAGAGAGAGTTATGCTTTGCTTTTCCCTTTAAAACTTGCAGAAAATCAGTAGATATGTTTCTAGACATGGGGACTATTTTTTAGACTCTGCTAGTGTCTGCCTGCAAAAGAGTTTTTGAAGCAACCTTGCAGGAAGTCAGCCCCTGGGGCCAGGTCCTGCTCTCTACCAGATTCATCTTTTTGTGCGTTGATGTAAGCAGCAAGGTTTTACTTCCAACAAACACTAACAAAAGCACCATGGACACAGAGGAACATATGCACTACACACAGACACACATGGGTTTCTGTGTGTGTTTGTGCGGGATGCAGGCACGCATACTTTGAACTAAGAAATAGGCTCACCAAATGTCACAGGAATATTCCTGTGTCTGCTTTTCAAAATAAGCAATAGCATCCTCATTCACCATCATAGCAAACATAAAAATGTATCATTAAGATTACTTATTAGCATTAAGTATTAATTATGATATCAGTGTATATATGTGTCCACATAAACATTAGTAAATAGCAACTCATATCAGGGCACCAATTTTCAACGTATGAAGTTATTTTATATACATTTTCCCACTTTCTTGCTATAAGAATCTACCTGTTATTTTATTTATACTTTAAAAAAAACAAAAAGATTAAACCAATAATTTTTCAGCAGCCCATCATCTGAGCCTGAAATTATGGGTTACAGAGAGTTTCTGATCTTCCCCAAAGTTGAATGCAAAATAAGCTGTGTACATGGATGTCTATGTCTATGATTTCATGCTTTCAAGGATTCTCTCCAAAGAGATTTTTGAGCACCAAGTTGTAGGGGTGGTGTCAGTAACTTGATACTGAGGACTCTAACTTTTATAAAATAATATTTCTCCCAGTTCCTCATTAAACTCACTAATCTATAGCCTTGGAAATTTTCTTCTTGACAGATGAGAATTGTGGTGATAAAAACTCTAACCCCATATTTGAGATAAGAATAAAAATTTTTATCTGGGCCCATTTCCCATCATAGGGAATTTCACATGTTTTCCCCACAAACCTAAATCATGTTGTCTCATCTAAGCTTTCATGTAAAATTCAAAGACTGAAAAGTGACTGTTTTAATAAGAATTTCAATGTCTTACTATGCATGAAGTCATACTGTATTTTAAGAAAATCAAGAGATGAAAACTCCAGTAGAGACTTTCTAGGCCATCTCTGATAATTGTAGAAGCATGTGCTACAAAAGCAAGCCATTTCTCTATTCCTTTCTTGGGAAGCTCTTTGTCCAGGCAGCCACAGGTCTCACTCACTTCATTTCCATATTTAGCATTGTAAATTTTGTCAACTTGGCATACACTGAAAATCATCTAAGAAAAAACACTTAATGAAGAAGTGTAAACATAAGCTGCCCTGAGGTCATGTCTGCAAGGGATTTTCCTGACTGATGTGGGAAGACCCACCTTAAATGTGAGAAGCATCTTCTGTCAGAAATCCAAATGAAAAGACATGGAAGAAGGAAAGCTTTTTTAAATTTTTATTTCTTTATTTTGTTGTTTTACTTGGCCTTTACTTTCACTGATAAATCCATGTATTCTGGTGCTGCTATTGCTGATTCTTGAACTGATATTGAAATGAACTCCTTCTAACTTCCAAAGTGGACAGAAGACCAATTATTCTCTCAGATTCCTCAATGCTTCTGCCCCAGATTGGGACTCTCTGAAGCTCCCAACTTGGCAGACTGAGAAATTCTCAGGTTCTCAGCCTCTCTAGTGTGAGACACCCATTGTTGAACTACTCAGACCATACTCTGAATGACAATCTAATTTCTTTTTATTATATGTTTATTCAATGGGTGCTTGTCCTCCACAGAATCCTGACTAGTATACTGTTCAAACATTCCCTTGCAATTCACAGCCCCCCTAACCACACAAAAGCACACTCTTCACCCAACTCATTCCTAACAGAACTCTGAGCTTTGCATCACTTCAATTTAAGTGTATAAGAAGTTTACTTGGTATGCACTTAATGTACATTCCCTTAATCTAGAATGCTCTCTCCAGAAGGCAGGGATTTATTCATTTAACTTACTGCTCCAAAATGTTCATCAGACACTTAAGTATTTATTTCACGGTTGGAACTCTATCATAAATTATGGTAATATCATCACCTCCTTAAAGATTAAGTGGCCTTATTAAAGTCACAGATTCATGGCAAAGCTTCAAATTTAAGTCATCTATGTGTTGCCTTTACACCATATCTCCGCTGCGTCACAACTGAGATTTTCATAAAATTTATTTTGAACCCACCTCCCAGAGGCAAAAAGAAAGAGTCCTCAGTAATCAATGAAGAAAAATTCTCCATAGCTGAAGTGTCTTAAAAATCAAGATACTCACTGCCTACATGACTCAGGAATATGGAAACCAGTTTAACAATAGAGTTGGTATGATCCATGACTCATCGAGATCAAAATGGATATGAATTATTTTAGATCTTTATACTCTGAATTCTGGTATTTACTTAATCCTGAGAATATTACTGTATGAGTGCAGTATGTAAAACAAATACCAGAAATTATGTTTTTGTGACCAAAAGACTCCTGAAGACACTAATAGATTCATAAACATTTGTAATATATAATAGAAAGAAATTTTTCTGCTTTTACCAATCTTAACACTGACAGTTATATCTTATAAATCTACAGTACACCATTCCAGCCATTTACTAATGAACATCAACACTGAAACACTATGTTGACCTTATTCTGGTTTCTCTAATTTTATTTGGAAGACATTTTATTGGTTATTTTATTTATTTATATTTCAAATATTATCCCTCTTCCAGGTTTCCCCTCCGTAAAACTCCTAGCCCATTCCCCCTACCCCTTGCTTCTATGAGGGTACCCCCCCACACACACCTACCAATCCACCCCAACTCACTGCCCTAGAGTTCCCCTACCCTGGACCATTGAGCCTCCATAGAACCAAGGGCCTCCTCTGTCATTGATGCCAGATAAGGCCATCCTCTGCTACATATGCAGCTGGAGTCATGAGTCCCTCCGTGTGTACTCTTTGGTTAGTGGTTTAGTCTCTAGAAGCTCTGGGGGTCAGGTTGGTTGATATTGTTGTTCTTCCTATAGGGTTGCAAACCCCCTCAGCTCTTTCAGTCCTTCCCCCAACTCTTCTATTGGGGTCCCTGTGCTCAGTCCACTGGTTGGCTGCGAGCATCCATATCTGTATTGATCAGGTTCTGGCAGATCCAATACAGAGAGGAAGTCAGAGCCTGGAAGATATTTTTTAATGCATGAATATGTAGGCACTTGTGCTTGGTGTCAACTTTTGAGTATACAATTTTTGTTACCTATGTAGTTTGCTGTATCCAGTTCTTTCATCAAGATACAGAACATTTTCAGGAGCATACGTTTCTTTCATGTTACCCTTTTTATAGCCATACTTATACTACTATATTCTACTGTCGATCTATTTTCCATTCATAACATTTTTTGAGTTCAGATGTATTGTACAAATGGATTCATAACTTTAGACAAGCTTTTTGGACTCAGCATAACACTGTTCCAATTCACCCAGATTTTTGTTCCTTTTGCTTTTGAGTAGAGTTCCATGATATAGATATACCAATTTCTTCCTTCATTCCATCTCCTTCAAGACATAGGGCTATGTCTGGTGTTCAGTAGATATGAATAAGGCTATTCTCACCAGATTTGCCAATAAACAGAAGTTTTCATTCTTCTAAGATAAATATTCATGAGAACATGTGCAGGGTCATATTTCTGAATGATTCCACTTCTCTGCTTTCTTGCTACAGTTTTCCTGTTATCATTGTGTTTTGCTTCATCCATTTTGATAGGTATGAAGGTCAATCTCATTTTGCTTTGAATTTGTATTGATCTAATAATTAAATATCTTTTAATTTCCTTACTTGAAAATAAAAAGTGCACCCTTTTCTTTTAAATTTTAGTGATATACTCTACTTAAACCAATATAGCAAGAATGTTATCAATTAAACTTGTAATCAGTATAAAATTTGTTAACAATACTTTTTATGATCTCTTTTCATGTTATCTTGGAAACTGGAACTGTGTGCACTTGAAGTATATATCAGATATGATTGTCCCACTTCAAGTGCTCAGTAGCCCCAGTGCTATATATATTAGAAGAAAAACACATATTTCCAACTAAGAATATTAGGAGAATAGCTTGGGACACAGCTCTGTGGTAGAGCACATGTTCAGTCTTGGAGAGGTTGGCTTAAAATTGAATCTCTAGTACCAAATGAAAAAAACCCACCCTTTCCAATGAAATATACCTTATGTTTTACCTTTTTTCTCAGTAGACTATTTCTTTTTCCATTACTAAG
Organism: Grammomys surdaster; assembly: GCF_004785775.1. NCBI lineage: Eukaryota > Metazoa > Chordata > Mammalia > Rodentia > Muridae > Grammomys > Grammomys surdaster. Next base: position 5,517,416 of record NW_021620842.1, on the reverse strand, counting down.
TTTTAAGAAGGAAAAATCATATGTAATGTATATTAACATAAAACTAAAATCATATGTATTATATTATATACAATAACATGAGAACTAAAATCATATATAGTACTTACAATATACTGTAACAGTATGTATAAAACATACATTCTAAATAGTATTTTTTGTTGGATTTACAGTTTATAACCATTTCATCCTAGGCTATAACTAATCTTTTTATATTTATAACAAAAGTTTTGGCACAGTAAAACTTGTTACTTTTACATGAATTCCAGAATATCACATCTTTATTTTTATGAGTTGTGCTTGGGGCACTGAGTCTGAAAACTCTTTTTCTAGTCCAAATTCTTTAACAGCTTCTCCTATATTTTTCTAAAAGTTTTATTGACTTACAATTTTTATTTGTCTATTATTCATTTTGATGTATTTTTATGATGTATGTGTTAGTCAGTTTCTACTAGTGTGACAAATACCTAAGGGGTAAAACTTAAAGGGAAGTTTTTACTTTGGTCCATGGCTTCAGGGCACTTGATACATGGAGGCAAGGAGGGCCTGGCAGATCATAGTGTGGTTCTTCACTAAGATTCAGAAGCAGAACAGGGTTTACCTATGCTGCCATGTTCCTACTTCCTTTTTAGTCAATCTAGGTTCAGGCCTATTGAGTAGTGAATACTATCCATATTCAGAATAGATTCTTTCACTTGGCTTACTTTATTCTCTCTGAACACATCTTCATAGACATAGAAACAATAGGAGATGTGCTTCCCCTATATACTTGATGATTTTAAATTTAATCAAGTTGACAATGAAGACTATCCACCGTGAGTCTAGTCCTTGTCAATTTGACACCCAAATATATCTCTTTGAAGGATAGAATTCCACTCTCAATCCCCATAATGGTTCATTCTCATCTAATAATGCAAATGCATTTTATCTATCTTTAAGTATTCCCATTTTCTTAGGCGTTCAAAAAAATGATCAGAAATCCAAGCTCAAAGTCTCTTCTTGCATCCAACACAAACATTTATCTATGAGTACACATAAAATAAAATCATATTACATATTTGCAAAATGTAAAGTCACAGACTAGATACACTTAAGATTAAGAGAATAACAAAGAAGAATGAGACCAAAGTAGGCCTGATGTTCACCAAGATAATAAAATCTTTCAGCTCTGTGTTCATCCTTGGTGCCACAGGGGGGAAGAATATGAGTGCCAAAAGTTTTCATAAGTTCCTAACTCCACTGCCTTTTCATCAAAACCCATTACCTCTCTTTCATGCTAGCTCAGCTTCTAATCTGAGACTTGCTTTGATATGTAAATCTCAAATTTACTAAGGTCTCCATTGTATCTTCAACTCTACTCTTATCAGTTCATGCATCACAACCTCAAGGGTTTCCTTCAAGGACTCCAACTCTGTTACATGAGACTGGCCTTGCAGACTTTCATTAAAGCACAGATTGAAACCTGTTTAATACCACAACTTTCGTCCTGAAAACTTGCAAAGCCAATGTCATGTGAGCAATGTCAAGATTTGATGCCAGTTTGAACAGTAGGGATGTCCCTTTGGACCACAGTGGCAGTGGCTTCTAAGTGCCTGGTAGCTGTGCACAGTGATGCCAGTCCTTGAAAATTTATTTCTCTGTGTGAGTGGGGTTCCCAACAGATCTGTTTTTCTCAGTAGAAAGTATTTCAAATTAGTGGTTTTGTGGCCATGATCCTGAGATGGGAGGGGTTTGAGCAATTTTTGAGATGCAACTGGGAGATGTTTTTCATTGTTTCAATGCAAAGAACTTCACTTTTTTAAAATATTACTATTTTTGGAGATTGCGTCTTCCTTAACAACAAATTCTCCAAGACCTTCTATGACTTCCGTTCCTGAGTAGCACTGTAAATCTGGACACTCACTAATATCCCATGCCAAATCTTGAACTTTATGGTATCATGAAGCTTCTTTTTCCAAATTACTTATTCTATCACACTTCTATGAAATCCATTATCTATTCAGTCTCAAACAAGCCTAGGGTATGAATAATATGTATGCCATGTAATAAAACTAGCTAGGATTCTGATTTCTAAAAGACTCCTTGTTTCTCTCTTAATGAACACACATTATACTGTACTCATTCTTTTGGCATTCTCGAAATCACAGAGTTATGCATTAAGCTATGCTTGTAACATCATAGCCTTTCCCTAATTTACTTCTCTGAACTTTTCCAAATCCATATCATGAAATAGTTCCAAAAATGTCTGAAATGCTTTGTAAAAAATATCTGTGGCAATGACTATTTCTCTGGAACAAACTACTTTAGTTTTCCATTACTGTGATAAATATCTGAGACAACGTAAAGAAAGGAAATATTAATTTCGACTCAAGATTTCAAAAGTTTCAATTCATCTTAGCAAGAATATACAACATGACGGCCCAGTAAGCTAAAAAGAAAGAGTATGCCCATATCATGAGCTTTCTTATTGTTTCCCCATTACCATATTAAAACATTTATTGAATGGTGCTACACATTCAGGGCTGGTTCTCCCCTTCTAAATAATAAATAACTCTAAGAATTTCTTCACAAATTGTTTCTGTAATCTCTTGGGTGCTTTTCAGTCTGATAAGATTGCCACTCAAGATGAATCACTATAATATGAGAATTTAATGGTGAATTTTACTAGTTTGTCATGTGTCCTGATACCATGTGATTTTTTGCCTAAAATATTGTATTGCCTCAGCATGAGATATTAAAAATGCTTGGGTTTTCCACTAAACCATTTAGGTGGATTATTTAAAACTGTTTTGGCTATATGCATGAGTATTTCTAGGTGTGTTATTCTGTTCTAATGATCTGTGTGTCTATCCTTCTGTCAGTACCATATGTTGTACTTACCATTGGTATTCAGTGAGCCTAAATACACAGCAGAGTTCTACCTCTCATTTTCTACTTCTTTGCCAAGATAATTTCAGTTACTCTAGAGCCAATAATTTCCATATACACTTTAAAACAAGGTTGATTTATATCCACAAAAATACTTTCTGGGACTTGCATAGGAATTTATTAACAGTTTTGTGTCAATTTACCATTTGTCATTTACATTTTCATTATATGGAAAATATAGTCTTGTGACATTGTAGTTCTTCTATTTATTTGTATTTTCTCTCTTTTATTTTCCTCTTGTTTATTTTATTTTTAGCATGTAGATTCTAAATTGGATTGTTGTATGTTCATTATTAGCATATAGAAATTCATTTGATTTTTATGTGTTAATCTTGTGTGCAATAATCTGGCTGAACTCTACGTTGATAGGAGTTTATAAAAGATTTTTTGTTTCCTTGTTTTGTTTTATGTTAATCTTTTGAAATTTTCTTCTACAGTTAAATGTCATTATATTTCACACATTCTATTTGAATATCTTTTACTTGGTTTTTGCCATATTGCTATGGCTCACATTTCTAGTATTATGTCAGTTAAGAGTGCACATATTTGATTCCAGTGTTTGTCATTAAGCATTGATTGTCATTAATAATTTTAATTTTTCTTAAATACTATTTATCAATTTGATAATATATCATTCTATTCCAATCTTGGTAAGTTTCTATTGTGAATAAATTTTGGATTTTTTAAGTTGTGTCAATTGATATACTCACAAATTATCCTGATTTAGTTTGTTCATATTGCCCACGACAGTGTGATAGTTTAATGTCAAACACAGCTTTCACTATCTGGAATACATTCAACATATTTCACACATTGGTGATGTGAAAACAAATTTTTGTGATAGTGCTCTTTCCCTGTATATTGGGGGCTTTCCAGAGTTAGGGTTATAATTGCTGTGATGGAATATAAAACACAAAAGCAACTTGGGGAAAAAGGGATTTCTTTCATTCCTGATTCTATACAAAAATTCATCATCAAAGGGGGTGATTAGAGGAACTCAAACAGGGCAGGAACCTGGATACAGGAGCTGATGCAGAAGCCATTGAGAAGTGCTGCTTACCAGCTTGCTCAGCCTATATTCTTATAGAACTCAGGACCACCAGCCTAGGGATGGTACCACCCACTATCAGCTAGGCACTCCACAATCAATTACTAAAGAAGAAATTGCTAAAGTCACACTTTATAATGGCAATTTTTTCTCAATTTTTCTCTTCTCTTTGATAACTATATATTATGTCAAAATGATATAACAGTAGCCAGCACCAAGCTCAAATATACAAATCACTAGACTCCCTTAAAGAATATTAGATTTCAAAGATGCCTAGTACCTCCTCATAAACCAATACAATCTGTCTCCAAGTTTAGAAACTACTTACATGCAATAAAGTAGACTTGGAATGATTGTCCTGCCCTTGGGGGCTACCAGAGATTGAACAACCAACCAAAAGTCATATATGAGCTGGAGCTAACCCTGCCATACACAGACTTATACACACACACAGACAGACATACACACACGCACAGAGACACACACACACACACACACACACACACACACACTGCAGATATGCAGCATCAGCTTCATGCTAGTCCCCCAAAAACTGGAGCAGGGGATGTCTCTGATTCTGTTGCCTACTGTGAATCCTGTTCCCTTAATTAGGCTGCCTTGTCTGACCTCAGTGGGAGAGGACATGCCTCTAGGCCTGTAGTGACTTGATGAGCCAGGGGAGGGTAATGTCCAGGGTGGGGGCTTCCCCCATCTGAAAGGAAAAGGGAGATGGAAAGTAGGGCTATGTAAATAAATTAATGGAAATAAAAAGAATGATTGTTCTGAATTCTATTTTCCTCCTGTCCCCAGAAGAACTGACATCTGTTTACATCATTCCTTTCTACAAAATCAAACAAACAAATCAATAAAAACCTCTACATTTTGAACTTTTGGTGAGTTTGGAGACTTCCAAATATACCTTGAAAGTATATTTTCTATGACTAAAGCTATTATTCAATGGTAGAGTGTTTGTCTAGACTGTGTGAAGCCCTAGTTTTGATATTCAGTATCACATAAAGAAAATCTATGATTTATATGCAGAAACCTTTCAGTGTTGCTGTAAAGGAACTGTTTTAGCTTTGTATTTTCTGTTGCATCTCAAACAAAAGGAAATCTCAAACAAAGTAACAGAAACATAGCAGTAAAAGAAGCCAAGGTGGGGTATTCCTTATAATTATTTATAAGAACAAAAAATTGACATCATCTTTTCAATAACTATTTGAATATATTCCATTATTTGCTTGGAAATGATTGATCATCTCAGGTAATAACCCCTTCCAATGGGCCCAGAAGCACTCTTCTTACATAATTTGATCTGCCTTGTGCAATGGGCCTCCAAAAATATAAGATTTCCCAGTCTATAATTTCCTTTATGGTTTCTCAATTATTCCAAATCTAAAAAATGTTCTTTTTTATCCAAATAGTGTAAGCACTAAGTGGGAAAAAATGTAGAATGTGGATTCAATTAGACCTGGAATTGAGTTGATTCTCCCCAAAGACTACCTATATGACCTTATTACCTCCATCAACTTCCTTAAGGTTCAGAGTTACCCACCAGGGATGAAAATGAGTCTCCTAGATATTCTCAAGGAGTCATTAAGATCATAATTAGATAATGGCTATAGATATGAGATCTAAAAAATGCCACAGAGATTTAAAGTGTTATTAATATTTACCAAAAAGGATTTCTGGTCTCCTTCCATTAGTATGAGGTTTCCATTTCCTAATGATAAAACCCATGTCTTTGATTATGTGTTCAAGAATGTTCAAAAGTTACTGCCCACTTGCCCATTAACATTCGTTCACTCAGCTAACAATAATGGAGTGGCTCATTTAAACCTCAACCTATATTAGACATTTATAAAATTATAACACACAAAAATATTCCCTGATCTTTGTAAGTTAATATATGGCATGGAAATCAGAAACAAAGATGGGTTATTGCTCAAGTGTAGTTTACACTGTGGTAGACAAAGCATGTATTTATGTGTATTGTAGCTTGGATCTAAAAATGTACCCCACACTCTTATGTTTCAATATGACTCCAATGCTGGAAGTTCTTGATGATATTTGGTGCAGGACAGTGTGCTATGGATTTTTGAAATATGTGGCCAATTTATCAAAAGTCTGTTGCTAGATATGAAACTTAAAGTTCATAACTACTTGTAGTGCCAACAAAATCTTCCACAGTATAGACAGTCACACGTTCCTATCATCATACCTTCCCTCCTACAATGCATTGTACCCTCTGAACCATGAATCACAATAGATCCTTTATTCGTAAGTTGCCTCTGACAGATATGAGGTCAAAGCAGCAAAGAAATATACTAACACATAAAAGCAATGCTGGTGGGGGGAGGGACATTGTTGTAAAAACCCTATATCCTTTTCAGGCATTTAGAATTGGTTTGCAGAAAAATTTTAGATGTTTTTAAATTATGGGTTAGAATGCTGTCAGTAGAGCTTGGTAAATTATTCTATTGGGAGGATAAACAAAATGGCAATACAAATAAAAACAATAAATGCTGTGCTCAGGAGGTCTCAGAAGTAAACAATGACTACCAGGAGCTGCCATTTTTTGCTATTCATGTTCTATTCTTGTAAGGAATTGCTCTACGTTCTTCTTGTTTCCTGGAATTTTGAATAACACTGGATTGAAAAGCAAAGTACACATTTGATGAGAAGATTTCAAAGTAGAATAGCATTCTATTTTGTGTCATGACTGTTACTTGATGTATTTAGTCAGACTCACAATGATAATCCAGAAACAATCACTGAACAGGAAGATGAAGGTAAATGCAGTTTGCTGAGCAAAGTATGAACCAGGAGATGTAAAAGAACTGATATGGGTTTTAAAAATATAGAGAATCCAAATACTTTCTACAGGAGCAACAGGAAAAGTACCTTGAGGGTAAGATCCCTATGACTCCAGTATATAAAAATACAAACACATTTAGAAGACTTTCCTTTAAACTAATATGCCTGAAACAAGAATGACTAAACATATTAGGCTCAAAGATACTCCTAAGGACAGGACTAAATAAGGAAGTACTTTCAGCCATGCAAACACTCTGAAGCTTCTATGATCCAAGTCGGCAAGGCTTTATCTTGATCTAACTGTAAGATTTAGCCACATCCACAAAGTACTGATTCTTGGACACAAAGAGAATATCAGTTGAAGGGTCATTGAGACTTAGACCAAGGTTTCAAAATTGCAAATGAGGCCAGGCAATGTGTACCAGGATTGTATTTCCTAAGGAGCAAAATAAAAGATTAAGACATAAGACATAGATAGTAAAAGATGAGTTTCAGGGGATATCCTATAGTGGTGATGATGCCAGGAACACGTAATTCTACAAAGAAAATCTGTAAGTATCAAATGGAGCTGGCGAAAGAAAGAAGCCATGTGTACAGTAGGCAGCAAGGCTGTAGAGTTATGGCATTGAGCAACCCCGCTGGAGTTCTCATGGTGTCACAGCACACTGAGCTAAAGTGACTGCTCATTGCCATTCTGAGAGTCAGTCTTGCTTTAGTCCTCTCTTTCTTTGCTATGCTCCCATTCTTTCTTTTAAAAATAGAAATGTGCTGTTGTGTATTGGAAGTGTGTAACCTTCAATAGCTTATTTTGTTTTGTCATTTTACTTTACAACTAAAAGTCCCTGCTGAATTTCATAAGAGACCAGATTTTAGCCCTTTGAACAGTATTGGGATTGTAAAAATTATGTGAATTCTCAAAGGTTGATTGAATGCAGTTTGGTTTATGAGATGTCCATGGACCTATCAGAAAAAAGAGCTAAATGTTATGATTTGGAGTTGCAATGTCTTTCATGGACCTATGTATTTGAACACCTGGCCCGCAGTTGAAGGTGTCATTTTGGAGAAGTTATAGAATGCTTCAGACAAATGGCTTAGCTAGCAGAGGTAAGTCACCAAGAACAGACTTTCAAGGTAATATTCTCCAACCACAGTTAAACCAGGCACAGATAGAAGCTACTGCCACTGTCATGCCATTCCTGTCACAGTGACCTCTATATGATCTGAACAGTAAGCCAAGAAGCCTTCCTCCCTTAAGTTGCTTCTGTTGCACATTTGGGCACAGCAACAAGAAGCATAATTAGAGCAATATCCAACAAGAGGTATGACCACAGAGGTCAAAGGACTTCCTCAAAGAAGTGGCAGGTAATTTATGTTCATTTCTCTACACTAAGATGTGGAATAGTAAGAAAAAGTGGGGTTTGGTGAGCAGCTTGAGTCAGGTGCAAAAAGGCATATTGCTCTGCTTACATACATGATTAAAAGGTCAGTGAGGTTAGAAGTAGAGAACAAGAAGCAGTAAGTCCTATAAGCTATATAGTAAGTCAAGGCCTGGCTCTTGTTTTCCTTCACTCAAATTCCATTTTGCCTCCATACTGAAATACAAAGTCTTTGCTTTCAAGTCAAAAGCTACATATGATATGTAAACAAAACTTAGCCTTCTTATAAAGGGCTAATGCTCCTTCTGTCTTTGTCATGGAACCTACCACATGTTTTTTGGGGGGGAGACTTCTACCTTACTATTTGTCTTTTATTTTTCTGTAAGTGTAACAAAGTTGATAAATGTAAATTGGGTAGTTTAATAGCAATGAGAAAATATTTTTGAGCCTCAGAGGCTGTCTTAAGGAGAAAAAAAATCAAATTAGAAGCTAAAGATCCCAGAGGATCTGTCACCTGGGTGTTGTGACCAAGCCGTAGCCTTTGGGTGTGGCCCTGGTCTTTTTTTACAAAATATATCCTAATTATGTTATCCTTTTCATATACTCCTCCTACTCCTTCCTAACTCTCCTCCCATTTGGATTCATTCCTTTTCTGTATCTCATTAATAAACAAACAAGATTCTAAGGGATAATATTAAAATATATTATAACATACTATAGTAAGATAAAACAAAAACTAACATATCACAATATGGCAAAATAAACAAACAAAAGGAAAAGAGCCAAAAATGGCACAAGAAACAAATATAGGCTCAGAGGCCCACTCATTCCCACACTAGGAATCCCATATATGTAGCAAACTGGAAACTATAATATATATAATTTTATAATTTTTAGTTGGTAGAGTAAAAAT
>NW_021620842.1:5478080-5503337 GCF_004785775.1 Grammomys surdaster | reverse complement strand
GGAGGGAGGGAGGGAGGGGGGAGGGAGGGAGGGGGGAGGGAGGGAGGGAGGGAGGAAAGGAAGGGAGGGAGGGAGGAAGGAAGGAAGGAAGGAAGGAAACCCATGTCCAGGTATGATAACACTATTGTAATCCCAACACTAAGGACATAGAAATAGGCAGATTGGGGCCTGCTGATAAGCCAGACTAGGTTACTTGGTGAGGTCCTGACCAGTGAGAAATCCTGTCTCAAAAACAAAGTGGACAGCACCTGAAGAATGACAACAGAGGTTGACTTATGGCTTCTACATGTGAACATACATGCACATGTGCATGCATGCAAACACATACACTCATTCACACGTGAATACACACACATACATGTGTGCAAATGTATTTGCATACCCATGAGCATACAAACACATATATGCACAAAAATATCAGATCTCCCTTTCAGTCGGGTTGATCAAGTGACAAAATCATGGAGTAATAATAAAGAAACCTTCTTGGACAAGTGAAAAATGCCATCTCCAAGAAACTAAATCAACATGTTCAGTTCCTGTGTCCTCTGCTTTCCTTTTGTCTCTTGGTCATGAAAAGCTGACATTCTATTTATCTTGTTGATGAACTTGACCTTAAGTATAAAAGTGTACACTGACATAAAAAAAATAAAAATATTGGGTCCCTGAACCCCTAATCATTGTGAAGCCCTTATATCAAATATGTATGCCTTTTTCTGAAATTCTAGCATGTAATGAGATAGTAATTTACTTGTCTAAAGACAGTATTAATTGAAAGGCTTTTCCTACATGAAGTTGAACCTAATCTTAATGATTAAACCAAATGTATCAATTTGAGAAATGATGTGAAAAGCTGACACTAGCTGCTGGGAGACCTGGCTCTCCCACATGGCTCACATGATCATAAGAAAGAAGAAAGAATAAAAGATGTCACATAATTCATCAGATTTCAAATCTAATCCATTACAGACACACTATAATTTTATGCATCGCCCAAGAAGAAAAAAAAATGTTGCCAATTAAATTTTGCCATGACATTGATTGTAAAATTCAAATCAATTTCAAAATGTTAAAATGTGCAAGGGGTAGGAAACAACCTATGAATATGGTATATCTTGTAAGGATTTATCCTTGCACAGAGTTTAAAGTTTATCGTACTTAAGCATTCTCCCTTCCTAATGGTAACAAGAACACTGAAGCCAAAAGAAGGGCGTGCTTCTGTTCAAATTCAGTGATAGAACCATGATGAGACTCTCAACTGAAAATCAAAGCATTTTAACAGGTCCCAATAGATACTAAATTTCTGCTTTGTTACCTTGACCACTAGTGACATATTTATTTAATCAACCACCTGTTTCTGTTTTGCTGTTCTAAAATATGCAGCACTGAATACACTGTGACAAAGTCTCTCACTCCCACCCCTCCCACACAGATAGCAGCTCAGCAGTAACGGGAGATAACAGAAGCAGATTTCACAACAGATTCATGGCCACAGATTACAGGGCACACCTGAATCTTTGTCAGCTGATCTAAAATAGATGGAGAAGAGCAGGTGTTCACCAAGAACTACAGGCAGGAGCCTTCTGAAACAAGTAATTTCGCTGAGAGAGTAATAGCTAATGGCCGATATCTATACAAGGGGAACTCAGCCCAGATGCCTCCTTCTTTTCATACAGGGACTCTAAAGAGCAGACACATGAAAGGGAAAAGCCAAGGACCTAGTCACAGTTCCAAGAAAAAGGTAGGCCTAAGAGAACTGGCATAGGTCTAGCCTACACTATGGATAGAGGTAGCTGTTGCTTCTCATCTCTGCTTTGGATCTAGAAAGGCCATGCCTGTGATTGAATGTGATACCAGAAGTCAGTTCAGACATCAGAGCGAAGTGGCCAGAGCCTGTATCAAAACAGTAAACACAGAGTGAGTTAGATAACAATCTGTACCATAAAATGAAGGCTTCTGACATAATGAACTTCTAATGTTGCCTATTTTTGGCACTGTTTCCTCTTTTGCTACAAAATGTACCCTGTGTTTTAGTTTAATTAATTTTCATTGCTATGATAAATACAAACAAATGAACAAACAAACAATAAAACCTTCACAGAAAGCAGCATAGGAGACAAATGAGTCAATTTCCATTTACAATTCCAGGTTTAAGTTCATCACTGTGAGAAAATCAACACCAAAAATAACTAGATACATCATATCCACAGTCATGAGCAGACAAAAAATTTCACATGCATGATCAGTTACTTTCTTCTGCTCATCTTAATTTCTCCACTTTTGTACAGTCCAAGACTGCCTGCCAAGGGAATGATGCCACCTACAGTAGTTGGTGGCATATCATTTCAGTTAATCAACCAAAGCTAATCCCTACAAATGTCCCCAGAGACCAATTAAATATAGGTAATCCATCACTGAAATTCTCTTTCCTAGTGGTTCTAGATTGAAAGCTAATCACTTCTTTTTTTAATTGGATATTTCATTTATTTACATTTCAGATGCCATCCCCTTTCCCTATTTCCCTTCCCTAGAAACCCCCTATCCCATCCACCCTCCTTCTTTTTTCTTTTATACCATTTTAGTTACATGCAAATATTAAGGTCAGATCTAGGTTGAGGAACTAACAATATAATAGATACAAATAGTCAAGAAACAAGCAAGACAATAAACACAAATAGTCAAAAGAACAAGCAAGGCAATAAACAAAATTCCGTGAATACTTCCTTTATGCTCACTCTTGGTATTCTTTATTGCAACTCATTTTTCCAATGGATGCATGAATTAGGTATAGATGAATGATTACTAAACTGGTAGGTTGTCAGAGATTTATATTCACATAAGGAATCTAAGGCTGAAACTAACTGATGCAGTGTTTTTAGCCAAATCTCAAATGCCAGAGAAAGCCTGATGTTTCAGCCTCCCATGGCCCCTGATATCCTCATCTGTATTGCCTGACCTAAACATGATGATCAATGTGGAAGATAAACATATCTTTCCTTTTATTTCTAGTCCATATCTCAAAATCTGAGTGCCCGTTCAAAGTTGGATACATGAAAGATTTGGATTAATGAAACTTTTGCATCATAAGGCAATATATGAAATGGTGGAGACTGCTTTTCAGAATAAAATATAGAGTGGACTAGATTCATAGTCTGCAAGAGCACAAGTGACCAGCTAGATAACTTCAATGGATATCAAAGAGCAGCTTATAGGGCTAGGGTTGTAAGGAAATGGTGAAGCACTTGCTTATCATGAACAAAGTTCTAGACTCAATGCCCAGTATTACTAAGAAAAAAATAAAGAATATTTTATAATTAAGAGAAGCTTGTAAAACAGTTTTTTTCTCTTATGCTTATACTAAATAAGCTAGGTTCATATAAATGTCTCAAACTAGAAAGCATTAAAGATCTATTTTCTTTAACATGTCATGCTTCTTTGAAATGGTGGTGTTTTTACAGGGCAATGTCTTATAATTGAGAATTCATGACAATCAAAACTAGAATGATCTGTTATATAGACAAATATAAACAGCCTCAATAAAGTAACAAAGGACAATAGCATTCCCTAAAATTGTACAATTAGTTATATTTCAAGACGAAGACCCAGAAATAAACTCACACACCTATGGTCACTTGATCTTTGACAAAGAAGCCAAAACAATCCACTAGAAAGAATAAAGCATTTTCAACAAATCATGCTGGTTCAGCTGGAGGTCTGCATGTAAAAGAGTGCAAATTGATCCATTCTTATTCTTGTACAAAACTCAAGTCCAAGTAGGTTAAGGACCTACACATAAAACCAGATATGATGAATCTAATTGAAGAGAAAGTGGGAAACAGCCTTGAACACACCTGCACAGGGGGAAATTTCCTAAACAGAACACCAATGGCTCAGGCTCTAAGATCAACAATGGACAAATGGGACCTCATAAAATTTAAAAGCTTCTATAAAGTAAAGGACTCTGTTAATAGGACAAAACAGCAACCTACAGATTGGGAAAAGATCTTACCAACCCTATATCTGATAAAGGGCTAATACTCAAAATATACAAAGAACTCAAGAAGTTAGACTCCAGAGAACCAAATAACCCTATTAAAAAATGGGATACAAAGCTAAACAAAGTATTCTTAACTGAGGAATCTTGAGTGGCCCAGAAGCACCTAAAGAAATGTTCAACATCCCTAGTCTTGAGGGAAATGCAAATCAAACTGATCCTGAAATTTCACCTTACACCAATCAGAATGGCTAAGATCAAATCTCAGGTGACAGCAGCCACAGGAGGAGAAAGAGGAACACTCCTCCATTTCTGGTGTGATTGCCCCAAGCTAGTACAACCACTCTGGAAATCAGTCTGGAGTTTCATTAGAAAATTTTAACATAGTACTAACTACCTGAGGACCCAGCTATACCACTAATGGGCATATACCCAAAAGATACTCCAACATATAACAAGGACACATGCTTTACAAATTTCAAAGCAGCTTTGTTTATAAATAACCAGAAGTTGGAAACAATCCAGATATATCTCAATGGAAAAATGGATACAGAAAATGTGATACATTTACACAGCTATTAAAAACAATTACTTCATGAAATTTACTGGCAAATGGATGGAACTAGAAAATATCATCCTCGGTGAGATAACCCAGTCACAAAGGACACACATGGTATGTACTCACTGATAAACGGATATTAGGCAAAAAGCTCAGAATACCCATGATATAACTTACAGACCATATGAAGCTTAATAAGAATTAAGATCAGAGTGTGGATGTTGCAGTCCTACTTAGAAGGGATAGCAAAATAATCACAGGATGTAGAGGTAGGGAGTGACCTGGGAGAGAGAGCCAAGGAGGAGATAAAAAAAAAAAAAGAGGACATTAACAAGTATAGGAAGAGACAGGTGAGAAGTACAGAGGGTCAGGAAAATGAATAAAAATATTTAACAGTGGAGATGGGAAACAAGGGAGCGTCACTAGGAAGTTCCAGATGTCAGGAAAGAGAGAGGCTCCCAGGACTCAATTGGGATGACATTAGCTGAAATCCCAAACAAAGGAGAGATAGACCCTGTAGTGACCACCTCCAGTAGATAGGGTGGCCCACCCACCCATCTCAAAATTTTTAACCCAGAATTGTTCCTGTCTAAAGGAAAAGCATGGGGAGGGGGGAAATTGGAGCAGAAACTGATGGAGAGGCCATTCAGAGACTGCCCCACCTAGGGATCCATTCCATCTGCAGACACCAAACCCAGACACTATTGCTGATGCCAAGAAGTGCTTGCTCACAGGAGCCTGGTATAGCTGTCATTTGAAAGACTGCCAGCACCTGACTAATACAGATGCAGATATTCACAGACAAAGATCAGACTGAGCCAGAGACCCAGTGGAAGAGTTAGGGGAAGGAATGAAGGAACTGAAGGGGATTGTAACCCTATAGAAAGAACAACAATATCAACTAACGGGACACCCCAGAGCTGCCAGGAACTAAACCACCAACCAAAGAGTATACATGGAGGGATCCATGGCTTCAGCTATCTATGTAGCAGAGGGTTGCCTTATCTGGAATCAATGGAAGTGGAGGCCCTTGTTCCTGTACAGGCTTGATTCCCCAGAGAAGGAGGATGCTAAAGTGGTGAGGCTAGAGTGGGTAAGTGGGGGAAGACCCTCATAGAGGCAAAGGGGATGGGGCATTTGATGAGGGGAAACTAGGAAGGGGGACAACATTTGAAATGTAAATAAATAAAATCACCATTTGAAAAAAAAGATGAGATAAGGGGAAAGTTTTGGTTTCCAATCTTTCTCATTCTTCCTTGTAATCAATCCCAAGAAAGCATTCCAAATTGATTTTTATTGAACTTTGGTCTAATGAACCTTTAAACATTATCTAATATAATAGCTAACAACCATCGGAAGCTTAGGAAGTATATCCTATTATCCTCCTCACTATGAAGATGAGAAAGCTGAGGTTCAGATTGGGCAGGAAGCTTCCCAAGATCCAACAGTACAGCCAGAAGTTGGCAGAACCAGATCTCATATTTGTATCCTGTACACATCGAATATTTAAATAGCTTCTTCCATCCCACCCCAGAGCTTTTCTATCTTATTAGTCTGGATTTGGTTGATTGATAATAGTATCTGGTAGCTCCACAGAGGAGAAGAGGACCTGAGAACTCAGCCATACAGCACAATATTGTGTTGCAAGGAGTATAGTGATGTAATAAACAAACTGCCTCCCTCTCTCTGTATAAACCTACATTCTGCAAATGAATACAAAGTAAGGACTTCCAAGCACTGAAATGATAATTTCCTAGAAAATCCTGGTGCATTAGACCTTGCTCTGTCATTCAAAGGTTTTTCAGACACAATCTCAGAAGAGGTGTGAAAGACAGAAAATGGCCAGGTCAAAAGGACAGAAGCCTGAGAGAGAGGATGGAGGACGAAGACGCTAGGAAGTTGTAGCTAGGAAGAAGGTTCTTTAGAAAGACAAGGGAATAGATCTGATTCTGAGCTCCTAGAAACAGAACGAAAGTGAACACTTCTGTATAGTCAGAAAGACAGCTAGAAGATAGAGATTAGAAGCAGGGCACTTAAACCCCTCCCCACGTCCAATCACATATAGCTCTATGTGCAAGGGAGAGAACGGGTGCTGGGCCCAAAGACAGGGGTGGGCCAGAAGGAGAGAGCAGCCTGAAAGCTGATCAAAAACACTTTCAAGTTAAGATTAAACTCCTCAGATTGCAGGAGGCCAATTTAATGGGATACATTCCCTAGTACTCCCGTCCTCTCCCTTGGCTTCCCCTGGGAAGGGACTAGGTTGTGATGTTGTACATCAGAGAGATGCTTGGGTACCTGATCTTAGCCAAATGAGAGGCAGCACACAGCTCAAAAGATAGAGCAGGGGAAAAAATGGTTTACAAAATATTGAAAAGGAAAGAAAGGAGCGTACAGAGATGGTAATTAGCTTGCATCTATCCTATGAAGGAGCAGGACACCAAGGGACATATAGAGTCATTAGCTCTAGCAAAGAAGACAAAATTGAAGGAGGAAATAGGGTACTTGGGTGCTTCCAGGACCAGATTGTATGTTCCTCTTCCACATTCCCCTGCCCTCCTCTCTGTGTCTTCTCTCTCTCTTTTTATTTGTCTCTCTGTCTCTCTTCCTCTCTGCTTCGGTGTGTCTGTGTCTTTCTGTCTCTTACTGTGTATCTTTTTGTCTTTCTGTCTTTTTGTCTCTTTCTGCATCTCTCTGTCTCTCTGTCTCTCTCTGTCTCTCTCTCTGTCTCTCTGTCTCTCTGTCTCTCTGTCTCTCTCTCTGTCTCTCTGTCTCTCTCTCTGTCTCTCTCTGTCTCTCTGTCTCTGTCTCTCTTTCTCTCTCTGTCTCTCTCTCTCTCTGTCTCTCTCTCTCTCTCTCTCTCTCCCAGTGTGTGTGTGTGTGTGTGTGTGTGTGTGTGTGTGTGTGAGTTGATAAGGATTGGGACCAGTACTCTACCAACAGACTATATCTTCAATACAGGCCTGTCTCATCTTTCAGACTTCCCTATTTGAAAAAGAAATGGGCAAAGAACTGTTAACACTATACTATACTGAAAGTATGTACAGTGTGTCCAAATATACATTCTTCTTATAAGCTTTCTGTCCATAATAAATAACTTAATCTCTCTGAGCCTTGGTTTTCTCCCTGTAGAAAGGCAGTGATGGACATCTGCACATGTGTGGGCTGGAAAAGTATGGTGAAGATTAAATAATCCTGTTTAGAATGCATAAAACATGTGGTACACAGACACAACAACATCTGCCTCTGTTATTGCTAAATGGTCATATAGTCATTGTGTCATGATGGGGTAGAAGATGATCTAAAGAGATGGAGTTAGCACCTGGTTCTTCAAGCCACTTTGCTAATCCCTAAGCCTTATATTTCTCATCCTTATCTCCAGGGTTATTAAATGAAGTATATGCCTATAGAATACTTTGTGGGATAAAAACCAATAATGTTTGTCTCCTATTATCAGTGAAATGTTAGGATGCTTTTTAAAGACTATAATGTTTCATTTATACAAGGAGAATGAGTTGTAATGATCTCTGGCACAAAACAAAGCTCATGGTTACTAAAAAGTGTGCTATGTACCTAAAATATTTAGAAGAATAGATTACATGTGACTTGTTTCTATCACAAACAAGAAAAAACAAACAGGAATATTAGACACAAAGAAACCTTTGGAAGTAGCAGATAAATCTATTCCTTGATTGTTGTGGTAGTTTATGGGCGTGTGATACCTTTAAAGTCATCAAATTGTAGGTGTTAAACATGTAGTTTTGTGCATTGATTGTTGTTCAATACAGTTGTTTTTAAAAGAAAGTTTTATTATACAAACACAATTCTACATTATGGATACATTTTGTTCAGAAGGAAAATGGTAATTACACAAAAGTATTGCCAAAAGTTCAATATCTTTTCAGTAAGCATAAATTGAATTTTGTTTGACATTAAGTACTATATTGCTAAATTTCAATACATAAATAAACAAAGCCCCAGTTTGTAGTGCAGAGGTTCCTCCCTCCTAAGCTCCAACATGATTCTCCACTTCTTAGATCTGTGTGGTTGCACCGTCCCAGGTGACAAGATACAGCTGCTGGTCAAGTGTCACCCCCACCCAGTTCTTGGAGCAAAAATGATGGCATGCCTTCAACTTAGAAGCTGTAAAATTGGAAAAGGAGCTATGTGTGGAAGCTTCAGGGACAATCATTAACAGGAAGACATCTGCCTTCCTTTTTCCATGGACAAGTATGTAAGAGCCTTAGCCTGCAGAATGATTGATCCATTCAAGATTTTACGATTTCAGAACAATCAACCTGCCACCAAACCTGCCTCCTGAGTGACAGCATTTCATGATCTCATCTATCATGGCTTCTACTCATTCCAACCACTACCCAAGAAATAAGTGTACCTACACAAACAATGGGAATGAAGAGTTTTCTCCTCAGATGTTCCATAGGCAATCCTTGCCCTCCTTCCCTCTCTCTAGTCCTATGGCTTGAGTGTTTGTGCTACCAAAATATCCATTTTAAGATCTAATCACCAAAGGGATATCAGGAAATATGGGTTGGGGAAGGTAGGGGGCTCATGAGTGAGATGAATAAGAAGAGTATTCTTATAAAATATCCCAAGAATTTTTTTCATTTCCTCGACCATCTGAGGACACAGCAAGAAAGAACCATACATGAACCAGAAAGTGATCCTCACTGAACACTAAATCTGCAAGGATCTTTATTTTTAATTTCTCATATTCTTGAACTATTGGAAATAAATTACAATTGGATAAAAACCATCCAGATTTTTTGTCTCCAGAATTTTGTAAAACATATAAAGACAATGGCATTGGCTTCGATTTCATCCTTGATATCCGGACTACATAGTGATCTATGTCACTATTTCCAGCACAAAGGTAGGCAGTGTAGGCATTTGTTGGGCAGATGTGTTGGAGAGCACTGGCTATGATACTATCCCTAGGTGATCTCTTTCTTGTGCCATGCCCTGCTCTGGAGCAGGAGCACATCCTAGGACTAGCTTTAACAAATGTGACAATTACTAATTTAAGGAGGTAATTCAGTCTCAGTCTTTGTAGAAATCATTCTCATTTTTGCTTTTCATATGACAGATCATCATACTGGAAAGCCTAAACAGCAGGAGATCAGTTAAGAACTAAGGACAGCCTCCACCAAAAATCTACAAGTAAATGACAATTGAAAGAAAATAACTTCTGCCCAAACTAAGAAAAACCTCTGTCACCTAAACCAAACAGCCCAGTGCTTTAGGGACAAAGGCAGGACCAGCCAGCATCCTGGTTCTAAGTGAAGGACCCAGCTCAACCAAGCATGGACTCCTGGCTCATAATAACTGGGAAATAATAAAAGCATGTGGTTGCAAGGCACAAAGTTCATTCTCTTGTTGTTACTTCATGGTATATAACTGATACAATAGAGCAAAGTGTGCAGTGTCCTGCTAACACCTCTACAGAGCTCTGTGTGAATAGCGAATAGACTACAACAAAATTTACAGTAGCCAAAACACTGCAGGAGACTTCATTCACTTTCTACTTCCAAAGGAATTTTCCTCTCACATGCCTCCTGCCACTCAGCTGACCTCTATTTTAAACTATGCTGTATAGTTGCCTACTCAACTCCAACTACCATTGACTCAATACTCTCCACTAGAGACAGAATTATTTGACCTTTTTACCATAAACATATTAGTAAAGTAAAAAGAAAGCAAATTAATTTTAACATAGTTGGTTTTACTGCTCTGTAGACATACAATTTCAACCTGTAAAACAAACTAAATTTTAAGGGCTCATCAGCTACATGTGGCTGGTAAGGATATGGAGAGGGCAAGGTTCACTGTATCTGTGCCCTAAAGGCAACTGGTCCATAGATCGGCTGCCAATCAAGAAATCAACCTTTTGATCCCACTTGACAAGGTGAGTTGAGCCACTCACATATTTTTCTCTAGGCAGTTTGGACTAAGCAATATAAAATATGTCAGTTGGTGTTAGGATACACAGCTGAAAGGTGAAAGTGGGGTCTTCAGAGGCTATGAGGGCCAGAACGGTTTCAGTATAACCAAAAATAGATGAGAAATTATGGAAGCTGAGAACACTGAGCAGTAACCAAGGGTGGAGCATGGAATGTAACAGGAAGTGTATGGACAGCAGGTTACAGGAGTAAATTAAAAAAAATGTCCTTTCTTCATTTGTTCAATAAACAGTAATGGACAGCCACCCACAGTCAGGCCATGAACCAGGGACTAGGGGTGAAGAAAGCAGATCACTTCTAGCCATCTTGTGATTGATAGACAACTGGGAAATGACAGATGCTGAGCACAGATGTCAGAGCTTCAAAGAGAGCTTTGCGAGAACATTGCAGGCTACCTAAAAGGAACTGGGAGAGAAAGCCTCTTGGATGAGATGATAGTGAAGTCACGAGATCCTGAAATGGACAGTAACCAGAAGGAATGAATGTCTAAGGAAAAGGACACATTCTAGAAACACAGAGGAGGAAAGATCAGGGGAATTCAGTAACTATGTAAGTGATATAGTCAGAAGCCTTGGTAAGGGCTGATTTGAGATGCAGACAGAAAAAGAACAATGTGGCAGAGCAATATATGCCTTGACCACATGTAGGACTTTTATTTAAAAAAAAAACAAAAACAGAAACAAAAAAAAACAAAAACAAAAAACAAAAAAAAAACTCTGTGCAATCTATTTTACTCTCCTATCAAAAGACTCTTTGGGTCTTGGCCCTATTTTTGAGTCCTAGTTCTCGGATTGCACCCACCCTGTTCCCCCATATTTAACTCTGCATATGTTGTTCAAATACATTTCTTCTCTCTAAAAAGTATTAGTGGACTTCTTTCTTTCTAACAGAATTATCCCAGCTACATGACACCAGAGTTTGGATTCCCAGAACATACAGAAGTATGGGGTGGTTATGTCAAGCCCCTCTATACTCTCAGCCCCAGAAGGGGATGATAAACTATCCTCTGAGTAACATGGCCAGCAAAACTGGTCATATTGATGATATCTGGATTTGACTGAGTGACCCTGCCTCATTGAATAAGGTAAAAGAATGCTTGAAATTGATTTCTGGTGTCAACCTCTGGATTCCACATGCATGAACATTCATATATGTACCCATACATATGTGTGTTTACACAAATACAAAACATGCATACATACATAGAACAAATTATTAATGCATTCATTAATTAATTAAAATGCAAGTCCAGCTTGTTCCCAATACTTTCACTGTTATGCTTGGAACTAACTCCTAAGATAGCAAGTGTGCCTTTGTATATTCCCAAGCTTCATGAACCATGGTCTATTCAGAATGCCAGCCCTAGTATGTCTAGTATTCCTTCCTGCAGAGAACATCCCCAGGAAGCTATATGCCCTGGCCTTCACTACTTGCTCTAGAAATCTATGCTGTTTAAATGAATGATATAATCGTTACAGATAACAATTCTCAACTTTTCTTCTGGTCTAGCTCTCTGAGCCTTTGTTGATGTTCCTTTTGACTAGTGGCTCCTCTCTATATCAATCCATTCTAAATTCCTAAAAATTCAAGACAAGTAGAAATTCTGAAAGGGAAAACTAATCTAGCAGAGGATCTGGGAAGGCTTAGTGAGTACATGATGACAAAAATTAAAAGTCCCAAGCAACTTCTGGCCACCTGGTAAAAGGTTCTTATGAGACAGAGACTTGATAAGAGCAGGAGAAAACAAAATTCTCCATAGAAGAAAGGGAAATGAAAATAAATGGGAACAACTATCACTGGCATTGTCCTTGGCATTAATGGATATGACTAAACAAGAAGTTGAATGGCTAGGAAAACAAATGGATTATGGAGATGAACACTGGATTCAATATCAGAAAACTTGGAATCTGCTAGTTCCACATATCCTGAAAAGGGTAAAGATATTTTAAAGAGGCACGTATGTCCCTCTCTTTGTTTATCAGACTACAGAGAAAGTAGATCATGGTTTTGGGTTGTTTGTTTGTTTGTTAAATTTCACCAGGAATCTCATACTGGAAAAAGACTGAAGCTTGATGTCAGCTATAGGAAAAACTTGTCTCCTAGGAGATTTTATACACATCTGACAATGTGTCAGACTACCTAGCAGGCAAGATGAGTCAAAATAGCAACAGAGCAATGATTGGTGGAGCCATATTTGCCTGGGTCTGCACACTTTTTATCTTCTATTTAAAGCTAAATTTCAGATCCCTAAAATATGGTCTTGAATGGATCATTGGATCTCCCTGTTCCTCTTTCCAAGTAGACACATTTAATTTATCTTTTTTCTCTCTCTTTTCACTTCTAATATAGTAGTTTTTAATTTGGTTATAAGGAAGAAGTGGTTGAATGTAGCTTGTTAGGGCTTCAAAAGCACAGGCTCTGGCCCAAAAAAAATTCCAGGAACATCCTTCTGAGCAGTATATCTTCATTGCCTAACCTGGACTATGCCACCAGCCAGAGAGCCCATTAAAGGACTCATCCCCTGGCTGCAGTGTTGTGTAATGTAGGATAAGCCTGTAAACTCCAGGGCTCTTCTCTTCTAAACTTCCACTTTTATTCATTTCCAAAATGCAAGCTCTTTTTCTAATTTAGCTGTCAACTTTCCTATGTCTTTATCACACTTTATCAAAATGTGTATCAGTTTGAGAAAGGAAATGTCTGTCTACCACTCCTCACTTTAGGCTATGGCAAAATCCTGTGAAGGCGGTAACACATTTTATATTTTAATTGTTTTTGCTTCTTCCTCTGCTGGGCTATGTTTCTTGATGACTCTTTTCACTGTCTTCTAGAAGCATGCCCTCCTCCCTCTCCAGATGGGAAATATGCTTGTATCCAGTGATGTAGAAAATGTTTCATACACATCAAGATGTTGGTTGGAGAAATAGTGTGAGGGAAATGTCTGTTCCATTTGAGGTGCTGGAAGAAAGCAGCCTCAGCAAGGAACAGATCTAGAAAGTCTAGAATGTTCTAAATTCTAAAGCACAGTGAACTGAAAGGTGAACTTGGACTCCAATTTTGTATCGAGTTAACTAGCAGATGACCTTGAGATTGCCTTGTTTTCCCCTTGCTGGAGCCTGTTCTGAGTGCTTTAGAAGGCTTGGCTCATTTAGTCCCTACAGCAGCTCCATGAGCTGGAAGCTATTATTATCTGTATTTACATTTCAGGGAAGAAATAGAGCATTTTGCTTTGTCCCAGATGCCCTTGCAGTAGGCAAACTGGAATCTAAATCTGAGCTTCAAATCTCTATAATCTCTATTCTTATTCTTATGTTCCACACCTTTAGTATATTAAAGCATATACCCCCCCCCCTTTTTTGGTTTAACATTCAGAAGCCTGAGACACAGAGACATGAGTATATTGTGAAACTAACAGAACAACTAAATAGAAAAAATGGGATTCAAAGCCAGGACCTTAGTCTTATCCATTAAGGGTATCTTAGGACAGGCATGTTCCATGTGCTGGAGTTCTATGTACCTCCCACATAGCTACCAATAGAATGGAATGAATGGAATCGAATTCCCATCCTCCTGCAGATAGTGATATATTGAGAAAGAGAGTTGCCACACAAAATAAATAAATAAATAAATAAATAAATAAATAAACCTCAGCTAATGCTGTGAAAAGCCAAAGCAACATACTTGAGAATTGGGGCAGAAGCCTAACTTATAAAATGATGGTCTCATAGCCTGTCCATAACTGTTTATTGTAAAATCTGAAATATTCAAGGAGCTCCATGCTAGTCAGGAACATAAACATGATAAAAACAGGAATGAGGGATTAATATCAAGGTGTCAAAGATTGCATGTGGGTGCAAGGTAGACTCCATCATGTGCAGTATAACTCAACAAAACATTCTTCCAGTGATTGACAGACAGAGAATTCTTTAAAATAAGGGATAAATTTACTAGAAGTGAAAGCTATCTTACAGTAATAATGTGGAAACTAATGAGCCAAGTCTTAGGCAGAAATGGAACTAGTATAGTAATATCTAAAAATAGAGGAAAGTTATCTTTCTTTCAGACTTCCTGTGAAGGTTTTTCTTGAGATTTTTATCATTGTGATAAAACATCATGAGCAAAAGCAAGTTAGGGTGGAAAGGATTGATTTTATCTTACAGCTAATAGTTCATTAGCCAGGAAAGACACAATAGGAACTTAAGACAGAAACCTAGAGGCAGGAACTGAAGCAGAAGCTATGGAGGAATGCTTCTTCCTGTTTTTCCCTCATGGTTTGTTTATCCATGGTTTCTTAAACAATCCAGGACTGTTTTCATCTCAAAGGCCTAAAACTATTTTCAAGGAAATCACAGAATAAAATTTTCCTAACATAAAGAAAGAGATGCCTATAAACATACAAGAAGTTTACAGAACACAAAATAGATTGGAGCAAGAAAGAAAGTCCTCCAGCCCTATAGTTATAACATGAAATGTACAGAACAAAGAAAGAATATTAAATATACAAAGGAAGATGTCAAATAAAGTATAATGATAGGGCTATTAGAATTACACCTAACTTCTCAAAAGAGAGTCTAAAAGCTGGAAGTATCTTGAGACCTTAAGAGACTACATATGTCAGCGCAGATTACAATCCCCAACAAAACTTTCAATAACTGTAAATGGATAAAACAAGATATTCCATGACAAAACCAAATTTAAACAATATTTATCCACAAATACAGCCCTACCCAAGGAACTAGTAGGAAAACTCTAACACACAGAGGTAAACATCACCCATAAAAACACTAGAAATAAATAATCTGTTACCAAGAAAACAAAAAGAAGTGAAACATAAATACATACACACACACACACTCACAACCACCACCATCACCATCACCAACAACAACAAAATTACACGAATTAATTCATCATTAAAATCTCTAAATATTAGTGGACTAAATTCCTCAATAAAAAGACCCAAACTGACAAAATGAATGTGAAAACAGGGCCCATCCTTCTGCTGCATATAAGAAATACACCTCAACATCAAAGACAGCCATTACCTCAGAGTAAAGGGTTGAAATTTTTTCAAGCAAATTAACTCAATATTCAAACTGGTGTAGTCATTCTAATATGTAATATAATAGACTTCTAACCAAAATTAATGAAAAGAGTTGAGGAAGAACACTTCATTCTCACCAAAGGAAAATCTACCAAGATGGTATCTCCATAGTGAACATCTATGCTCAAAATTAAAGAACACCTACATTTGTTAAAGAAACATTACTAGAGCTTAAATCACACATTGAACCTTATACATTAATAGTGAAGAGCTTAAATACTTCACAATCAGCAATGAACAAGTCATCCTGAAAACTGAACAGAGAAACAATGCTAGCAAACATTCTGACTAATGGACCTAACAGATATTTACAAAACCTCTTCACCCTAACACAAAAGAAAAGACTTTCTTCTCAGCACTTCAGAAAATATTTTTCAAAATTAACCATATATTTGGTGACAAAGCCTCAATAGACATAAGACAATTAATATAACACCTTATAACACCTATCAGACCACCACAAATGAAAGCTGAATTTTAGAAACAACAAAAAGCCTACAAATCATGGAAACTAAATGACTTTCTGCTGGATTAAGGCAGAAATAAAGATATTAAAAACTCCCTAGGATTCTATGAAAATGATTACACAATATATATAAATTTATGAGAAACAATGAGAGTGGTACTAAGAGCAAAGTTTATAGAAATACGTGCTTTCATAAACAAATTAGACAGATCTCATACTAGCAACTTAACAGCATACCTAAAAGCTCTAAAACAAAACAAACAAACAAACAAAAGGATAGTTGATGGCAGGGAAAAAAACTGAGGACTGAAATCAATAAAAAGGAAGCAACAAGTACAGTATAAAGAATCATTGAAATAGAGTAGATTATTTGAGAAAATCAACAAGATAGAAAGAACCCTTATCCAAACTATCTAAAAGTGAGAGAATAATCAGCTTAACAAAATCAAACACAAAAGGGACACATAACAGCAGACACTAGAGAAATATAAATTATCATTAGGACATGCTTCAAAACATTGTACTCCTCAAAATTGAAAAACCTAAAATAAATGGTCAGATTTCTTGATAAACACAACTTACCAAAGTTAAATCAAGATCAGATTCAATTTATATAGACTTATAATCCCTAAAGAAATAGAAGCAGTCATTAACAGTCTGTCAACCAAAAACAAATTCCAGGACAAGATTATTTTAGCACAGATTTTCAAAAAAAAGGATAACACATATCCTTCTCAAATTAATACGTAAAATAGAAAGAGAAGAAACATTGGCCAATTCATTTTTTAATAGGACCATAGTCACCTTGTTCTTCAAACCAAATAAAGTTTCAAGAGAGATAATTGCAAACAATTTCCCTCATGAACATTGATGCAAAAATATTTAATAAAATACTTACAAACTGAATCAAAGAACACATCAAAAAGATAATCAATCATGATCAAATATGCTTTATCCCAGAAATGTTGGGATGGTTTAACATACAAAAATCCACCATTATAGGCCACCATATAAAAAACTTAAAGAAAAAACCACATAATCACCTCATTAAATACCGGAAAATTCTTCAACAAAACCCAACACATCTTTATGATAAAAGTCTTGGAAAGATCAGGAAAACAAAGAACATACCTTACCATAATGAAGGCAATATACAACAAGCTTATATCAAACATCTAATTAAATGGAGAAACACTGAAAACAATTACACTAAAATCAGGAACAAAACAGGACTGTCTACTATCTCTCTACCTATACCTATTCAATA
Source organism: Grammomys surdaster (assembly GCF_004785775.1). Taxonomy (NCBI): domain Eukaryota; kingdom Metazoa; phylum Chordata; class Mammalia; order Rodentia; family Muridae; genus Grammomys; species Grammomys surdaster. The sequence continues at coordinate 5,485,978 of NW_021620842.1, read as the reverse complement.
CCATAATAGAAGTTCTAGCTAGACCAACAGGACATCTAAAGGAAAACAAGTGAATACAAATAGGAAAGGAAGAAGACAAAGTGTAGCTACTTGCAAATGGTATTATGGTATATGCAATAAGGGGCTCGAAAAATTCTACCAAAAAATTCTTACAGCTGACAAATATCATCAACAAATTAGCTGGACATATAAATAATTCCAAAAAGTTGAAAGGAATCAAAGTATCCTTATTTTCAGATGATGATAGTATATATAAATGATGCAAAAATTCCTACCAGGAAACTCCTACAATTGATAAAGAACTTCATCAAAGTGGCTGGATATAAGATTAACTCAAAAATCAGTAGCCCTCCTATATACAAAGGACAAATGGGCTGAGAAAAAATCAGGGGAACAATAACCTTCATAGTAGTCACAAAAATATAAAATATCATGGAGTAATTCTAGCCAAGCTAATAAAAGACCTGTATGAAAAGTCTTTGAAGAAAGTAATTGAAAATATCAGAAAAGATCTCCCATGCTCATGGATTTTTTCTATGGATTAATGTAGAAAATATTGGCCATCTTATCAAAAGCTATTCACAGATTCAATGCAATTGCCACATAAACTCTAACAAAATTCTTTACAGACCTTGAAAGAACAATACTCGTGTTCATATGGAAAAACAAAAATACTATACCTAAAAAAATCCTGTTTGATAAAAGAACTCATGGAGGTATCACCATTCCTAATTTTAAGCTCTAATATGGAGGTATAGTAATAAAAACTGCATGGTATTGGCATAAAAGTAGGTTGATCAATGGAATCAAATAAATCCACATACCTATGGACACCTGATTTAAGAAAAAAAGTCATAATTACACAATGGAAACAGGAAAGCATCTTCAACAAATGGTGCTGGTTTAGCTAGATGTCTACATATAGAAAATGAAAATAGACCCATATCTATCATACTGCACAAAACTCAAGTCCAAGTCAATCAAATACCTCAAAATAAAACCAGATACACTAAATGTGGTAGAAAAGAAAATGACCGACTTTGAATGCAAGGGCACAGAAGACAACTTCCTGATCAGAACACTAGTAGCTCAGGCACAAAGATCATCAGCTAACAAATGGAAGCTCATGAAACTAAAAACTTCTGTAAGGCAAAGAACACCATCCAAAGGACAAAATGGCAGCCTACACTATGGAAAAAGATCTTTACCAAGATCTTTATATATATAATCAATAAGCTGATATCCAATATATATAAAGAACTCAAAAATCTAGATATTAACAAAACAAATAACTAATTTTAAAAATAGGGTACAGATCTAAGCAGAATTCTTGGCAGAGAAATCTCTAATGCTAAGAAAGATTTAAATAAATAGTCAAGATCCTTGGCCATCTGGGAAATGCAAATAAAAATGACTCAGATTTTTACCTAACACCCTTCAGAATGGCTAGGGTAAAAATCTCAAGGGGTCTCAAGGACAGCTCATGCTGGTAAGGCTAGAGAACAAGTTTCTTTTTATTTAATTTCAGGGTGGCTATTGGCTTGCTGCATATTGCCTTTATTGTGTTTAGGTATGCCTCTTGTATCCCTGATCTCTCCAAGGTTTTAACATGAAAGGGTATTAGATTTTATCAAAGGCTTTTTCAGCATCTAATGAGATGATCATGAGTTTTTCTTCTTTCTTTCAGTTTGTTTACATGGTGGATTAGGTTGGTGGATTTTTGTATATTGATACACCCTTGCACCCCTAGAATGAGGCCTACTTGAACATGGTGGATGATGTTTTTGATGTGCTGTTGGATTCGTTAGGTTTGTTAAAGCTTTATTGGGTTTTTTTTTTGCATCAATGTTCATAAGAGATATTGGCATCAAGTGCTCTTTCTTTGTTGAGTCTTTGTGTGGATCAGGTATCAGGGTGATCAGGGTGACTATAGCCTCGTAGAATTGAGTTTGTCAGTGTCCTTCTATCTCTCTTTTGTGAACTAGTTTGAAGAGTATTGGTATTAGATCTTCTTTGAAAAATTTGGTACAATTCAGCACTAAAATTGTCTGGCCCAGGGGATTTTTTTGAATGGGAGACTTTCAATAACTGCTTCTATTTTCTTGTGGTTATAGGCCTATTTAAGTAGTTTATCTGATTTTGATTTAACTTGGTAAGTAATATCTGTTTGAAAATCATTCATTTCATGTAGATTTTCCAATTTTGAAGACTACAGGCTGATTCTTTGAATTTCCTCAGTGTGTATTACTTTGTCTCTGTTTTCATTTCTGATTTTGCTCATTTAAGTTCTCTCTTTTTCTCTGCCTCCCTCTCTCTTGCTCTCCTGCTGCCTCTTAGTTTGGATAAGGATTTGACTATCTTGTTGATTTTATGAAAGAACCAGCTCTTGATTTCCTTGATTCTTTGTATTTCTCTTTGTCTATAGCTGATTGATTTCAGCCCTGAATTTGACTATTCCCTGCTATCTACTTCTCTTGGGTGTGTCTGCATCTTTCTATTTCTGGAGGTTTCAGGGATACTTTCAAATTGTTAGTATGAAAACTCTCCAATTCTTTATGAAGGCACTTGGTATATGAAATTTCCTCTTAGTACTGCTTTCATTGTGCCCCATAAATTTGGGTATGTCGTACCTTTATTTCCATTAAATTCTAGAAAGTCTTCAATTTCTTTATTTCCTCCCTGATGCAGTGATCATTGAGTACAGAGATGTTCTATTTGCATGAGTATGTAGGCTTTTTGTTGTTTCTGTTTTTGTTGAAGTCTAGCTTTAATCCATAGGGATCTGATAAGATACACGAGGTTATTTTAATCTTCTTGTATCTGTTGAAGGAGAAGTTTCAATAATGTGCTGAGAAGAAGGTATAATCTTTTCTGTTTGGATGAAAGGTTCTGTAGATATTTGTTAGGTCCATTTGATTCATAACATCTGTTAGAGTCATTACTTCTCTGTTCGGTTTCTGTCTAGATTACCTCTCAGTTGGTGATAGTGTGATGCTGAAATCTCCCACTATTAATGTGTGGCCAATATGTAGTCTAAGCTTTAGAGCTATCTGTTCGAAATGTGGGTACACTTGCATTTGGGACATCTCTTTTGATAAGTTTTGGTTGACAGTCTATTTTATTAGATATTACAGTGGCTCCTCTGGCTTGTTTCTTGGGTCCATTTGATTGGAAAACCTTTTTAAAGCTCTTTTCAGGTCTTGAAAATTTTTATACATTTCTTTCACCTGTTTGATTGTATTTTTCCTCTATTTCTTTGTATTTTTTATTTCTTCTTTAAGGATCTGTACCTGTTTGTATTTTCCTATATTTCTTTAAGGAATGTATTCATTTTCTCTTTAAAAGCCTCTATCAACTTCATTCGTGTTAGGATATCCAGGACTTGCTATTGTAGGATAGCTGGGTTGGGGTGATGTCTTATTGCCCTGGTTTCTGTTGATTGTGCTCCTATGCTGGTCATCTGGTTATCTCTAGTGTTGGCAGACCTCGTAGTCCCTGATTGGGAGCAGGCCCTTAGGGCTGCAGGTTGACCTTGTAGTTCCTGATGTCATCAGGCATCTGGGATTGCATGTTGAGCTGATTGTCCTGGGTGGCAGCAGGATTCCTGAGATATAGGCAGATCTGCTAATATTGGATAGCCTTAGGCTGCTGGTTTTCCTGAGTGGCTCCAGGCCTCCAGTGGATAGAGCTGGTGGTCCTTGATGGTTGCAAGCCTCTGTTTATCCTGGCTAGCAGCAGTCCTCCAGGGATGCAGAGAGAGTTGTGACCTGGGTAATGGAGTTTAGTGTGGGCAGGGCAGAGTTTGACACTGCTGGCTTTGCTCCCCAAGGTCGAGCAGGCAGGGAATTGGGGTAGGGTTCTCACCTGGTGATTTCTAATGGGTGCAGGCTTCCAGGATTGTAGTTGGTAGTGTAAACCAAACGAAGGAGCACAGAGGGAACAGAGAAAACCTTTTGATGGCTAGACTTGCTGGGGACCCCTGTATGTAATTTCTAGAACTTAGAAAAAGATTACCTTTTCCAGCATGAGACATTGTTAGTTGTTATAGGATATAGATATACTTATTCTGATTTGAACATTACACATTATATTTTTAAAAAAATCACATAAGAGCTGGAGATATAAGTCAGTGGGTAAAAACACTTGCCGTGAATGTAAAAAGAGCTGAGTTTAGATCTGTAATATCCACATAAAAGCTATGTGTGACTATCATACCTGTTAGCTGGCACTGGAGGCCCAAGAAATGTAGAACCTGGGAGCTCAATAGCCAGCCAACCTAGCTGAAATGGTGGGCTTCTGATTTAGTAAGAAATGCTGTCTCAAAAATGATGAGCTGGAAAAACAGAGAATACATTTAAAGTTCTATTCTGGACTCTATGCAAAATGGATGGTAGTATACATATATTACATATACACACACACCAAAAACAATAAAATGGAACTCATAAATATGTACAGTTTTGTGCATTAGCTGCAAACTTTAAATATTAGAATCATTGAGATCAATACATTTGGTCTCCTATGTGCTTACGTAGGTAAGAGGACGCTAATTTGAAACTGCAGGTCACTGATGCCCCTTGAACCTATCTGGATTCACACTTCTCCCGTATTTTACAGTTTGCCAAAGTGAATCATACTCCAAATGCAATGCTTCAAAAGAAAAGTAGACTCTCTGAAGAACCTTGAAGTCATTTACCTCATTCACAAGCACTGAACCAGTGAACTAAGCTAAACCCTTAGCCCTCATTTGCCTCTCTAAATGGATCTGTCTTTTTACCCTATAACTGTAACTACCAGTTAGAGTATACACACATGGAGCTGTTTGAGGGGAAGTAGCCTTTTGATAACCATGAGCATGTCATTGCTTGTCAAGACCTGAAACCAGAGCTAAATGAGAGAAGACTTCACAGAAGGAGGAAGAAAAACAGACTGCTTTCAGTTACATTTTCCTCCACTATGAAAGGGAATGAAGTGTAATGAAACAAGAGCAGAAAGAGCACCGTAAGAGAAAGAGGAGACCTTTAGGCTGCCAGTTTCTAGGCTCTTCAGCTAAGTTCTGGGCATGGTAGTACATTAGTTACTTATTGCCAGAAAAAAAAACAAAACAAACAAAAACCAAAACAAACAAACAAAAACCCGCTGTGTAACAAACACATTGCAAACTTTCATATCCACAGATATTCAAATCAGGTAGAATTCTATCTGTTTGGACTAGGAGCTAGGCACAATCAGGGTAGTTCTTTTCCTATGTACCTTTTATTCTTCATAAACCAAAAGGGCAAGCTGAGAAATGCTCTACTGGGGACAGGGAAGGTCAGGGTTGTAGGGACAAATGTAATGTGCCTATGAAAGCTTAGAAATGGCACTCCACTATTTTCCTCCAATTTCTATTGATGAAACTCAGTCACATGGCTGAGCTAAAAGTCAGGCAAAGTCGAGATACTATGGTTAAGGTGTTATCATATCCCCTTTCTTTAGAGAAAGAATTCCATGTCATAAACAAATGTCATGAATATCAAGAATAGTAAAATCATGAGATGGTTATAAAGAGAAACTTCCAGGTTGGCACATTATCAGCCATGTTAAAGGGGTGAGCCAGAGACAGACCCTTACATTCCAAACACTGTGAAACACTGACATGAGGACAGAGCAGCTGGCCTAGGACAGTTAAAGAGAGTTCATTTATGATACAGGACAAAGATGTGAGTGACAGGCACGGGGAAGCCATCAGCAATAAGGCGGCTCCAGATGGAGGCCAAAGATGTGCCATGGAGACACTTCACACCTCATGGGGCCCCCTTAAGAACCAAATGCTTTCCTGATAATCCCAGGCTGATAAAAGTTAGGCTGATAGAAATGAGTTCTCCCCCCTCACACTTGGAGTAAAAAGAAGTAGGAAGTAGCACCACTGTTAAGCTGCCTGCATTTAAACCCTAAATCAATGACATCTAAATCAGAGTCAAATTGTTTGATGTTCAAGATTAAGTTTCCTGCCTGTGGCAAAGATATGGACTCAGGAGCTAAGGACAGTTACAAAGAAATAATGAAAGTCACATCTAAGTATGGTTTATAGAGGGTACTAACTGTGATCTTCAAACCTGCTACTTAGTATGTGTCCACTCTACATTGTAATCATAATTTTTTTCTGGAGGTCTTCGTACTGCTTTCATCAGAAGATCAATCACACTGCTAATGGAAACTTTTAAAAGAGATCCTTTTTAAACCTCACACAAAGGATGGAAGAGTCACCCTTATGGAAATCCAATCTAGGCTATGGCCTAGCTGCCTTCCTCAACTGTCTCCTTCCACAGTTACTGATAAAGGCTTCTTATATCAGCTAATGGGAAGGGAGTCTCCTTGTCTGGCATCTTCGTGGGGAACTCTTCACTCAGAGCTTCATGCATTCATCACATAGCTGCTTCTTTTCTTTCTGTTTCCTTGTGGATTTGAGGTTGAAGTGGGGGAGGAGAACAGACTAGAGTCAAGCTGTCCTTGTTTGACTTACCAGTATTTGGAAGGCATTTTTGGGTTTTCAGATTCCCCCCACTCCACCCTGCACCCCTCCCCTTTCTATTGGAATGAAAGTGCAATGCAAAATTTCTAGCTGTCTCTAAATACCCACCGACTAAGCTGAAGGACTCCCAAAATAAACAGCTTAGCGTTCCGGAAAGTTCTCAGAGCCCTGCAGGTTTGGGACATAAAGTACACACCTCTTGCCCTCCTTATTCCTTCTGCTCAAGCAGCCATTGCATTGCCAAGAAAGACGGCATATGTTTGCTTTGCAGCCAGGAGATATGGAACGCATTGCTAACCCTTTGCCTTGTGATGCCAAGCCCCAAAATAGAATGCTATGTTGCCAAGAAGATGAAAAATCAGCACCACCCCACCATGCATTCACACATGCCTTTTTACCTTTCCCTTACCCACCCATTCTTGTGGTGATAATACAAGCTTCACATCCTATACCCATGCTTTCTGTATCTTAAACAATGTTCTTTTAAGTAGACAACATTTGGTCATCATTGATGTCATTACTAATTGATCACATCACCTCCTCTTTTAAAGAATTAGAATTGGCATGTAATGAGAAAAGGCTTTTAGATGCCAGCTTTAGATTCTATTTTGAATCTTTAAGCACTGAGAATGAAAATAAGTATAACAATAGCTATTGCTTATTAAACAGCACTGGGATAGATGCTTTCTGGTTGCCATCTCTCTGATTCTTTTTCATGGTGTTGCAAGTGGACTATCATTTCCTCCATTTGCATGAATAAGAAAACCAGTGTTTTAAAAAAGTCAAATAATTAACACTGGCCCCCACAGCTCAGAAGTGGTGGGGATGGAATGCAAGCCCATCTTTAAATTAGGACAAGGACCCTGAGGTTTCAACACCTCCTACTGTACACTGCAGACAGGCTTGTCTGTCCCCAACACACCAGGCTGTTTACTGTTCCAGCTTCTGCGTACACAGCTCTCTTTAACCATCAAGTCTATGGCCTTTCCCACCTCATCCATATTTACTTAACAATGGTGCACCAGATTCTGAGTTTCTATGTCTTCTAGTAATCCTTGCCAGCCTGGTTGTAAATGTTCGATCCTTCTTTATAATACTCCTTACCACACTCTGCAACACCCTAAACATACAGCTCCAAGGAATGGTGAGACTCAGCACTACTGATTCCTCCATACTAAGTAGAAGAAAGGGAGGGGGCGCCTGAGATCTAAGATCCTACTTGCTTTGGGATTTCCATCCTCCAGGAATTCAAATATTCTGAACGAGTACTTCCACTGCCTGTCAATCAGGCTAAGTGTCTATCAAAAGGAGAATGAGAAAGGGATTGAGGATCAGAGGTAGGGAGGAATGGAGGGGGAGAGGGAGAGGGAGAGGGAGAGGGAGA
>NW_021620842.1:5464365-5473080 GCF_004785775.1 Grammomys surdaster | reverse complement strand
TAAGGGGACAACATATGAAATGTAAATAAAATATCCAATAAAAAAAATTTTCAAAAAAAAATTTTCAAAAAAAAAAATCATCACTTAGACCTATCCCAAAATTCTTGGGTTGTTTAAATAATAAACTACATTCTGTCTCTTATTGTGTGGCAGGGCCTCTACACCTGCCTCCCAATGTCCTGTGAAAAGTCAGAACAGAGAACTTTGTGTGAGAACAATCACATTTACCAGATGTTGCCACAAAACTCAAAGTATAATTTTAACTACAGTGACTCCTTACCTGTTCAGGGATGTTGGTAATCTGGTAATTTCGCAGAATGTGGGTAATTCACAGCCATACTCTCTAATGACACTGTCAACTGAGCATAAGAATACTCTATCTCACTAAATCCGCACAGTCAACCCACTTTTCAGAGGCTCCGAATTATGTTTTTAAGGCCACACTCTATGTAAATGGCAGATCTGGTCTATGTACACAAGCTTCATGTTCTTAGTCATTATGTGAGATGAATAACCACTTCAGCTACACAATATGAAAAGCTTATTTATTTCAGCCTGTGTGTTTTACTAAACTGAAATGTCTTCCAGACAATATCAGCTATGTGTGTACTGCAGTTGACAGCCTAGGAAGTGATAACCCTGAGAGGACTCAAAAGAACAGAAGTGAGCACATCTAGCCTTTGCTCCGGTCTAGCCATTGACTCACCACACCTAGATCAGCAGCAAGTTGAGATGTCTGACTAAGTGGTCTCTGAGGATGTTTTGGACTTCAGTGGATGAACATAAAGAAAGATAATATAAGGAAAAACCCTTGTTTTCAGCAACTTATAATCCTCTGAAGGAAGAAGATGAAATATACAACTCCAAGGCAAGTCAGATAAAAGTTAGTGTCTTATATAAAGGCAGGTGGAGTGGGAGCCAAGAATGTAAGGATTTGTTCCCATCTAAGGTACATCACAGAAAGAGCAGTGTGTATCTTTTCTTTCCTTTTCTTTTCTTTTCTTTAGTGCTGAATAATGGTCATTGGTCTTAGATTAATGGCACGGGACAAGGTAGACAATTGGATACATTGGTTTTATTATTGCTTCAGTTATATGGACAATCCATCTATCCAGAATGTCTCTTTCATGGCTCCAGTCAGGCAGCCAGAGTTTATGGGCCAATAGCTCAGTGTTTCTACAAAAGGGACTCATGCTCAGTAACAGGTCTGGCTTGTCCTGTTATAGAAGCCAATTTATCTTATCCTTGTGAAATAAAATCCTGTTGTCTTTGATTCTCTTCTGAATCACATCTAATTTGATTCTTTATTGGAGCTTGGTTCTTTCTCTGATTTTTCTCCTTTTATTTTGGTCTGATGTTTTACGAATAGCTCAGAACAAATACAGAAATGAGTTAATGTAATCAGACTGACTTCTGAAACTGATTGAGATTGGATAGCCATTAGAGATGCCGGGTGGCATCTAGATTCATTCTACCCTCAGAAGTCTCAGCCAGAGACCAGTCATCCTCCACACTGTCAGTTCTAGCTATAGTAGGATCTCAGTCAGGGATTTGAAATCCTTAGTCATCTGACCTCACATTACACCCTACTCCCTGCTATCTATGCACCTCCATCTCAATATCTCAGGCCACATAGAGATTTTCCTGTATTCGTTTAATCCTCCGTGAATTAGCTGTCTGCCAATGTATTCTTGTCTAGTACCCACTGGCTAGAAGACATGCCTAGTTCACTTACCCAGTCCTATCCTCCACGTTCCATTCCCTGCCAAATTGGACCAATAATTCATAACTCCTTTCTATGCATTTATTAATCACTCTAAAACATCTTCCCTGATACCAACAAATCTGGGTAAGGCAGCTTTTTTGGGTGTCCTCTTCATGGTTGTCTTACTTTCTGCTCCCAGATTACAATCAAACTACTGCTTCTTTTGGGTTATAAGTTCTTTTTGTTTGGTTGGTTTTGGAGTTTGGTTGTTTTTTTTTTTGTCTCTAATTAATGGGTTGTTTTTTATTGGATATCTTATATTACATTTCAGATGTTATCCCCTTATTCCATTCCCCCCCTCACCCAGGAATTCCCTATCCCATCCCCCCTCCTCCTGCATCTATAAGGATGTGCCCCCACCCACCCTCCCACTCCCAACTCCACACCCAACAATTTTCCTACACTGGGCCATCCAGCCTTCACTGGACCAAGGACCTCCTCTCCCACCTATGTCTGACAACACCATCCTCCCCTACATACACAGTTGTAGCCATGGGTCGGTCCCTCCCTATGTGCTTCCAGGATGGTGGTTTAAAAGCTGGGAGCTCTGGTTGGTTGGTATTGTTGCTTTCCCCATGGGGCTGCAAACCCTTTCAGCTCCTTCAGTCTTATCTCTAACTCCTTCATTTAGTAACCCCATGATCAGTTAAATGGTTAGCTGTGAGCATCTACCTCTGTATATGTCAGGCTCTGGCAGACCTCTAAGTAGACAACTATATTAGGCTCCTGCCAGCATGCAATTCTTGGCATCAGTGTCTACCTTTGGTGATTGCACATGGGATGCATACCCAGGTGGAACAATCTCCAGACAGCCTCTCCTTCAATTTCTGTCCCACACTTTGTCACTATATTTGCTCCCCTGAGTATTTTGTTAATCCTTCTAAGGACTGAAGTACTCATACTTTGGTCTTCCTTCTTCAAGAGCTTCATGTAGTCTGTAAGTTGTATCTTGGGTATTACGAGCTTTTGGGCTAATACACAGTTATCAGTGAGTGCATACCATGTGTCTTCTCTTATGATTGGCTTGCCTCACTCAGGATGATATGGAAATCAGTCTGGTGGTTCCTCAGAAAAATGGACATAGCATTACCTGAAGATCCAGCTATACTACTCCTGGGCATATACCCAGAAGATGTTCCTGCATATAACAAGGACATATGCTCCTCTATGTTCATAGCAGCCTTATTTATAATAGCCAGAAGCTGGAAACAACCCAGATGTCCATCAACAGAGAAATGGATACAGAAAATGTGGTACATTTACACAATGGAGTATTACTCAGCTATTAAAAACAATAAATTCATGAAATTCTTAGGCAAATGGATGGAACTAGAAAATATCATCCTGAGTGAGGGTTATAAGTTCTTTAAGGGTAAGGACAGTGGCCTGATGGTCATGGCCTCAACCTCTGCCACTTATTCATCAGGCATGCAACCTTGAGAAATCAAAAGCCTCTTCATGAGTATTTCTATAATTGAAACTCAAATATGACTTAATCACACAAGATTTATGAATGAACTAAATGTTACTTAATGGGAAAAGCTTAGTATAAAGACTAATGTATATCAAGTATATGGTAAACACTAGTTCCTGACATTCTTTGTTCCTGTTTTTCCAACAATTACCACAGTGCTTGTTAGATAATTGTTTATAAAATATTCATCCAACAGTATTTCAGAGGAATAAAGATCCAATTTTATGCTATAATTTTCATTATCTATCTTACACTATGTAGGACTACAAGAGTCAACTAGGTTTTGAGGTTGTGTGTGTGTGTGTGTATGTGTGTGTGTGTGTGTATAAGGGAAAGAGGGGAAAGAAAGGAAGAAAGAAAGAGAGAGAGAGAGAGAGAGAAAGAAAGAAAGAAAGAAAGAAAGAAAGAAAGAAAGAAAAGTAAGAAAAAGAGAGAGATTGGGTTTACATATGTTATACATTAGACTACAATAATCATCATATGCAACAAATGTATTAACAAGTTTATCATAGTAGACATGCTGTTCCTTTACATAATTTTTACCTCAGAATATTAAAAGGACATAAAAGAGGCTTGCTCCTTCTCTCCTAAATAGTACTGTCCTTTGCATATCCTGGAGACAGATGAAAGAACTAATGTCCTTGAATGCAGACATTCAGTGTGAGACAGGAGTAGATGAAATAGTGGGGAAGAAGCTCTTAGCCTAGGGTGCTGCTGGACACTTGTTGACTGCCATTGTCTTCACAGAGTTTCTCTGTATTGTCTCCTATGACAGGTGACCTAGAGCATCATCAAGCTACCCATTTTAGAGAGTCAAGAATCTTTTGCTCTTCTTTGACTCTCTGACAGAAGCTGACTCCATGGTTCACCTACTTCCTTTCTGTAAGATCAAGTGCTGTACAAACTAAAAGAGTGCAGACCATTGGCTGCCTTACTTCATGCCTGAACCCAACTGAGATGGATGAGTTGTTGAATATGTGTTAGTCAAAGTGACTAAAGGCATGACTTTGGATTGTCATGTGTTATCGTTGTGTAATAAAAGCCCAGGGCTGAAATCCAGTAAAAAAGATACAGCCAAAGACTGTATTCACTTCCTGAATACAGCCATAGTGCTTAGTGTGTCCTATCCTCAAATTTTCTCAAAGCTCTGTGAACAAACAAACTCACTGTACTTCCTGCTCACACTGTACATATGGATACTGAAAGCTGGGCCTCTACAGGCACTGGCTGAAACCCCTTGACTTGTGAAAATTTGAACTTATATTAATGATGTTTGCCTGACCTTCAAATGCCTCTGTGTCACATGTCTTCCAAAGCCCTTTGAAGCAGGCCTTAAGATTTGCAGCCTCCCTTCTTCCTTGATGTCAGACTATGTCTCATTACAGCCTTAGGTAACAAGTCACTTCTCTGAGCATGCACAGATTTTCATTCTTATAACTGCCCTGAATATGATCATTTCTGCTTACCTTTCCCTGTAATATGAGATACGTGGAGACATGAGAGAACATAGAAGTCCCCCAATGTCTTCTCCCAAGTCCAAAGGATATGGCTTTAGCTGGTACCCTGTTTCTATACTAGAATATCCCAGGGGAGTTTCAGAGAACCCAGATACACTACCCCAACCTGACTCTCATAACTTCAGACTTCTGAACATTGCTATAATTCAGGTCAGATGTCTCTATCTTTAAAAATCCTATCTGCTATGTAGCAGACATGCAGCTCAGTCTCCAAGGCTGTCTTATCTGACTTCAATGGGTGTGGATGTACCTAATCTGGCTGAGACTTAATGAGCCAGGGTGGAAGAATATGGGGAAGATGAGGCACCATCTCAGAGGAGAAGGGGAAGGGGATCGAGGGAAGGACTCTGTGAAGAAGGGACTGGGAAGGGGAGCAGAGTTTGGGATGTTAATTAATTAACTAATTAGTTAATTTTAAAAATCTTTTGTGCTTCCACAAGGCAGCAAATATCCTAAAGTTACTGTCTGGATTCAGCCTTGTTTCTCTTTGTATCAATTCTGTGTCCTCTAAGAACAGTCATGCCCCAACCTATCAAATGACAATAAATATTTAGTTCACCAAGATGTCTGAGAAATTAAGTTGCATGTAGCTGTAATAATACACACAGAACTGAGTAAATCTCATTCCCCCACACATTTTGTATTAAATACAAGAATAGTAGGCCATTGCTGAAATGAATTTCAGGTGTGAACTCTGGCTTCCCTCATAAACACCTTTGGAGGTTTTGCTAAGTTGTCAAGCCTCCGTTTTCCCATGTAGGCAATAGGGCTTATGCAGCAAACTACTGATGGTACCAGTAAGCATCAGAGAGGGCTAGATATGTCTTGCATTTGGGACAGACCCTGAATCTTAAATAGAGCTAAAGAATGCACATGAAATCTAAAATATGCAATGCTCATGTCGCTGTCTACATGCATTTTATACCTCTGCAAAATCAAACCAGCATCCTTCTGTGGACTCTGGTCACAAGTATTTGGGGATGAGACCAGAATTTCAAGGACTTTTATTCCTCCTCCCAGAGCCAAGTTAGCAGATTTTGTTGTTGTTGTTGTTGTTGTTTTTAAACTATAGGGATTTAGGACCTAATCCACAGGAAATGGGTTTGGCAAAGCATCCTAGAACCAGCACAACTTCTAACCTAAACCGTGCCCAGTCTTTAGTCATTGATGCAGAATTAATTTAACAGTCAACTCTAGCTGGGGCAACTTTAGGGAAAGGGTGGTTAGCTCCAAAACTGGGGACAGAGGAGACAAATATACTAGACAAAAGCACCAAGATCCAGGAAGATCTGCATTCATGAGAGGTGAGCCAAATCTAATGGGTAATCTAATGAGGCAGACATACAGTAAGTGCTGGTGTGGAAGAGTGGGAAGCCTCTTTCTGGGTGGGGAAATTACAACATTACCTACTCAAAGCTCAGTTGCCTAATGACTATCTGGTCTTCTGTCCCAGTCACTGAGGGGTTGTGGTTGAGAAGAGATAAGAACACTGGAGCTAGCCTGCTTCCAACATTTAACAACCAAATTATTTACTTCTCTGCATCTCTGTGTCTCTGTCTGAAAGCAGGGACAAAATGCAGTGCATCTCATCAATTGCTGAGATAATTAAATGGGATAACTCACAGGTTGTTGGTTCCTATGAATGCAAGGAAATCTAAGACAAGAATTCTCCTGTCTTAAAGCAAGTTACAGCCTAGCATCCAAGACTGATACATGAGCCTCCAAGTTCTGTTTACTTAGATGAGACTTTGCCTAAAATGTCCTAGATCAGGGACCAGCAAATTGCAGCTAACTGGGCAAATCAATATATTTTACCTGTTTTTATAAATAAAGATTCATTGAAACATGGGCTCACATATTAATTTACATTGTCATTGTAATACATAATGTCATTGTAATACAATGGAATTGTTGCATCTGAGGCTGCAACGGCACTTCAGTCAAACTGGGTTCAAGTACAAAATGCCAGTTAAAGTATATGTGAAAATATCATCTTTTTATCTCATTGTGCAGATATCAGCACTGTGACCCACAGAAGAGACTTCTTGTCAGAGACATTGCATAGGATTATGGAACCCAGCATTTCCTAGACCTCATCACACAAATGATGGTGACATATGTGGATAGCAGGGAGTGCTGTGTCAGCTCCCCTACTGCCCAGAAGCCCTGAGAATCTGCAGTCAGTTGGTGAAGGTCCCTTATTTCTGTAGGACGGATTAGATTCAATCACATTATCTATCTTGTTCAATGGCACCCAAGCCCCATTGCTGCAGGGTCACTACGCCATTTAGGATGAGCAATGCTGGCTGGAGGCCTGCCAGTGCACCTGTAGTATTTTGATAACTTCCCATATTGCCAACTTACATGCAGGGCATAGTTTAACTCACTCTAATCAACTGTAAAATGAACCAGGGGCTTTCTGCTCCCTTCTGCAGACCTGTGTCTGCATCTTTCTCCTCACTAATGGTCATGGAGCCCACTGCTTCCCAAGATGGGTTATTAATGAGGACTGGAATTACGAATTTCAATTAAGAGTGTTACCACTGCTCTTGAAATGCAGTGGGATCCACTCTGGGGAAATATAAATGCTGAGATGAAATGCAATCCTCCTTCACCCCCTTGCTTCCTCAGATACATTGCCCCCAGTCCTAACTCTGTCTGCTAAGTCAGCTGCAACACAGTGCAAGACAACAGTGTAAGAGTCAAATTCTAGTCCTGGTACCATTATCTCAACCCTAGGATGAGCTTAAGCTTCGTCAACTGCAACTTGAGTAGCAGATGCTAAGCAGTGCTAAGGTGGTGTCAAAGGCTGGAAATCATGGTACCAGACTCTCCATACAAACAAGATTGGTGTAAGAATTGATAGTACTTAATAGGCCCTGGTTGAGCACCTATTATGTGGAAGTTGGTCTCTAGAAAAATGTTTGAACTCTGTCATAACCCAGGTAGAATGTAACTTCTTTGCACTATCCATACCTAAGAGCTTTGGTCATGTTAGACTCCCTTTACTGTAGGCTTCTACAGCTCCTACTTCTGACATTAAGGACATGTCCTTCTGGATGACATGCCTTGCTCTTCCAGACTGTTCAACATCAGGAAACAGAGAAAGGAATTTACAATATTTGTTTTCTCTTAACCGTGACACATTTTCCAGACTTTAGTTTACTTTTCACAATGTTCTCCACATGCTATCATGATGAACCTGTAAAAGGGACACTGACATGGCTGCTGTTAGCCCCTCCTAAAATGTTTACGGAGTGCCTATCATGATTTTGGCTTTGCACTGGGTGTTTAGAAAAAAATACCTCCTCTATGTCATGATTGTATACTGTGTCTTCTCAATCCTTAAACCTTTAGTTTTAACATAGATTATGAAAGTTCAGACCAGTTTTACATGATATTGAGTTCACACGGTGCCTCATTCAGAGAAGGGGTTCAGTGGGAGCAGGTTATAGAATGCAAAAGATCAGTCTGGAAGGAGAATTAGCGTGGTTAGTCAAAGAGTGGCCCCCTGAACCAGGCTGATAGTAGCCTGGGGGCACCTTGGCTTGCAGGCACACACAGGAATACTTCCGACTGTGCTGCCACCAGACATGGGAGGGAAGCTGGGGTTCCTCTGTTTCACTACATGCCCTTGAGCAACCTCCTTCTTAAGCTGGGCTTCATTTTTTTCCCATTTCTCCACTTTGTAGAAGAAAATATAAGCAGTGGAGGAGAAAGAAGAGGAAGAGTGGAGATAAAATCAGCCTGTCTGGAGCACACTATGAGGGCAACACAAAATAAATAATAAGAAATGTTCTAAAAACTCATAAACAAATGAGCACATGGAAAATCACTGCAAAAAAACAGTGTAAAAAGAGATAAGCATACACCTACCCGAATGCACGTGTGCATGCGCACACACACATACATACACACACACACACACACACACACACACACACACACACACACACACA
>NW_021620842.1:5401058-5464355 GCF_004785775.1 Grammomys surdaster | reverse complement strand
ACACACACACACACACACACACACACACACACACACACACACACACACACAAAACTAGTGGCCTGAGACGTTCTGTCTTAGAATACCTGACCACAACAGTAAACATCTTAGTTCTGGCCTCTGGTTACAGCTCCATCTCCATCTGCCTTCCACTGGACTGAACAGAATCTGGGTCCCAACTCCCAGACTTAGGCTCATTCATATTCCAGACATGCCATAAAAGTAACACAGACAGATTTCGCATTAACTCTGGACTGTTCTGCAGCTTTCCCAGCTTGCTTGACCTCAGCACTTTCCCAAGGAAGTGTGAGGAGAAGCAGATGAGGAAACAGCCAGAGCAAGATGCCAGATCCATTGTCTTACATTGAGGATGTACAGCCAAAACCAAAAGCCCCAGAAATAAGAGTGGCTCTACTGTCCTGAATGCTATTCTAACCCCTGTGAACCTTGAAGCCTACAAATAAAGATTCTTCTGGATGTAATTTTCCTTTTTCAGTTGAAAACTTTACCTGTTCTGTATCTTTCTTAACATTCTTGGCTCATATATACAAGAGGTTTAAAAGTGTGAAAAGCCTATCAATATCTGTTCTCATAAGAGATTCTCTACAGAAATAATGAGTAAGGATGATAGAGGTTCATTCTAAATTCATTAAGAAATTTGGACTTGGAGACAGTCATCTCTCCTGTCATAGAAGGGTTGGGTCAGATGACACTTGAGATCCTTACTGCTCCTCTACTTTTTCTATTTCTTTTTCCTCCTTCTCTTCCTCCTCTTTTTCAAAGATCCTTATTTGTGTTTGTTGTGTGAATATATACAACATGTGTGTATTGTAAGCAACTCAGAACATCAAAGGAAAAAAAATTGTTGACCCATTTCTCTAGACCCACTCCCCCCTCCTCCTCTTCTTCCTCCTCCTCCTCCTCTTTGTTTTTTTCCCCCTGCTGTTGTTGTGAAACAGGATCTCATGCAGGCCAGACTGGTCTCAAGCTTGTTATATATTAAAAACTAGTCTTGTATCCTTGATCCTTTCCTGGGTGCTGAGATTAGAAGTGTGTACTTCTATGCCACATTAATTCTCCTGTGTGGGCACAGGTTGTTTCTGAACTATTCCATACTAAATATAAACTTTTGATTACCAGCTTCCACATTCTAGATTTCATGTTACTGAAAGTCAAAGCAATTAGCCACTGTTCCTTTGCCTTCCCTTGCCTTCCCTTGCCTTTCTTTCTGTTCTCTGCCATATGCAGTATTTATTGCTAGGTGTTCTGTGTCTGTTTTCTCAGACTTCAGCCCTTTCCTCTTGGAGACAGAAAAGGGGGCTCAGAAGAAGATAGGAAGCATGCATGGCTTAGGAAACTCAAGATAGTTACAAGATTCACAATTGCCTTAGGCAATGTAAGCAATAACAGCTGTTGGAAACTCTCTGGGGGAACAATTTATTGGTTAGGCAGGGGGCTCCAGGGATGCAACTCTCTCTCGTGAGTCACCTCTCATGCTAATGTGGGTGTTTTTGTTATGTTATGTTTTGGTTTGGTTTTTGTTAGTGACTCTTTAGAAGAGAAAAGATGGGGGTAGTGGATGTAAGTTAACAAATGTAAAAATGACCCCATCTGCCCTTGTTAGATATGGCGAAAGATGACAGGGATTATGAGCCAGTGGATATGAGTGGCCTCTATGAGTTTACAAAAGCCAAGCAACAGATCTTCCAAATGCAGAATTATGGACAAGACTATTTCTGTTTCATGAATCCCATTTAAGATCTGTGACCTCTAATATGATAAGGTACAAATTTGTGATAAATTTTAAAAAGGTATATGTTACACCACCACAGAAAACTAAGTCAAAGATGAAATTCCATCATGCTTGAGAAGTATACAATTGAAAAAAATAAGCAGTAATCACATAAATAATCTCTGATAATATTCTTAAGAATTCAAAATCCATGGGCAATGGAGAACCATGGAAGGATCACTGAGGAACAGAAGTGATCAGATTTCCACTACAATGAGTCCACCAGCTACTGGACCCATGAGTTCTTGTGACCCATGGGACATCGGCACCAGAACTATGGCAGCTTGTGGCTATATGCACAGCCTCATTCCTTTGCTGACATCTTTCCCAAGGCAACCTGTGCATTGCAAAACTGAGCAGTAGCAATTGAGTTTGAGTTCTGCTCTATCATTTACAGGCTGAGCACCTCCAATCACAGAGTCCAGTTTTAAATTGTATACACTCTTGAGAGCTGACTTTTCCATGAATAGACAATTCTACAACATAAAACTGTCATGCACAAATTCTTTTAAAATCTTCTATAAGTTTACCTTTTGGCTATGTGCATAATAGATAAACACTTTTCTTGTTTAGGTTTGAGTCCTATTCCCAAGATATCTCATTATATATATGCCAATGTTGTCACATGTTATAGACTCCATACTTGAAAGAATATTGACTCTAGATATCCAGACAAGAGACATCCAAACTCTGCTAACTCTGTAGCCAAAACCAAGCCACTTACCTTTCTGTGCTTTGGTTTTCTAATTGGTAAGTAGAGTGAGGGCTGACATCCTTAAAGTCAGAACTCTGAGAAGTAAAAACAGGACAATTGCAACAAGGGCAGCCTAAGCTACACAGGTTTTGCTTGTTTGTTTGTTTGTTTGTTTGTTTGTTTGTTTGTTTTGGGGGAGAGGTCAACCTGAGCTGCATAACAAGATCCTGTCTCAAATCACCACTGTGACCTCCACCAAGATTTTTGAGTGTAATTTTTTTCTAAACTGCTGCTGCTGCTGCTGCTGCTGCGTGTGTGTGTGTGTGTGTGTGTGTATGTGTGTGTGTGTGTGTACTTGAGCCATCCTTCAATGCTTCCTTCTAGGGTGAAGCATGTTTTGACATTTTCAAGCTCTTTATTTCCAGTGAAGCTGTCCAACAAGCCACAGCCTTGGCACCCAAAGCCTTCTAAAGTTCTGCAGTCTCTCCTGGGATCGGTGTGGTTCAGAAGGCTGACTGCCATCTAGAGGACATGAAAGGCAACACACAGAAGGTAAAGAAAGCCCTGTGGTTTCTGATGGTGATGATGGATGATGATGATGATGATGACGACGACGACGACAATGAAAAATGTAAAAGGACTGGACTCTGGCACTGTGGATTGATGTTGTATCAAAATGGCACTTGAGAATCTAATGAATTCAGGGTTAGATATTTATAGTCTTTGAACTCAACAGGATTTGTACAGAATTATAGAACAATAAGTATTCTGTATTATGGGTTGGGAGGTCCTAGAAACCCAGTTTTGTGTCTTCATAACCAGAAAGGGAGACGTTCTTAGTGTCTTCCCTCCTTCTAACATGGGCCAACCCTCAGCCTCACCCAGTTGATACATTCAGATCATGAACATCTAGGTACAATCTCTTCATCATTTTCTTGCCCAGAGTTCTGCTTCTAACTAGTCATCCATAGATGTCCCAAGGGAAGTTCTACTACCAAACTGAGATGCCTTGAAGTCAAGACTTATGACTTTCACTTCATATTCCAGCACAGAGCTACACTTGATATGAGGTTCATAGACAGCCAGGTATTGTAATACTCAACAATATCTGGTTCAAACCTTGGTTCACCACTGGATGGCTATGTTCTTGAGCAGTGACCTGGCTCCTCTAGACTTATAATATTCATCTTTAAAATGTAGATAATGACAGTACACACTTCACAGGTATATAATAAGAACAAAATAATATAATTTGTAGGAAAAAGGCAGAAAAACGACTGCTGTGAGGTAGGTGCTAAGTAAATGTAAATGATTGTGCTTGATTATAATTATGTTACCTTTGGGTTAAACATAACAGGCAGCGAAGCAACAAGGTAGACACAGTGCAAAGATACTGAGAATATCAGTAGGGTGATGATGGACAGAGGAACTAACGGTCAGATACTGAACATTTTATGTGATAGATACAAGCTACGTGGCATTCATATGGTATGTTAATTTATGAATTCGAGGTTGTACGACATACCGCCTCTGCCAAGTGCTCAAAACCTACCTCTAGAATACTTGATCAGACACTTTTCTTCTTTTCCTTTCTCTGTAACCTTTTGCTGTTCTGCAAAACTTTCTCCATTCATGCAGCTCTGATAGCTAATGAATTACCTTAGCTCTAAATAATATGAAAGGGGTTAATGTCCAAAATTAGCTAAGGTAAAGATGAATGAAGTGTTACAATTTCTGTGTTGATGACCATTATTTATCCCTTTCTGGAGCTCTAATTTGAGAAGATAGCAGAATTCCAATTTGAGAAGGTATCTGAGGATACATTGGTGTTTATGCACACAAGTGCTGGGATAGATTAGTGATTCCTGCACTGAAATTAGAATAAAAAGACTTCAGTGTGTATGTGTTTCATCTTCTTGAGCTCATTCTGAACTATGAAGGCAAAAATTTTGCCACTTAGTGACAAAAGTGTTAATCACATGCATTAATTGTTTTTAACTTTCATGACAACAGTATGACTTTTATCTACACTGGGGAGAAACTGAGGGCCTGCCTGAAAAGCCACTAAAGAACTCACAGTACATTTGAGGTTCTTTTTATTTGATAGAAGACCTTGAAATGCCTTTACTAGAAGTAGAGGATAATTTAAGGCATCCCTACCAGTTGATGGAAGGAAGTTTTGATGCAGAGAGTGCTTTTAGTACTCCATCAATCACATGGTACGCAATACTATCCAAACCCTTTGGACCAACTTTGTTTAGAAAAAGCAGTAGGGTGAGATGCAGAGATAGATCATTCAGAAAAGTATTTTCCATGTAGGACCTGAACCAACATCCAGAACCCATGTGAAAAAGATAGGTACAATGATTTGTAATATCAGTGTTCTGGGAATCAGAGATACAGGCATATCCTTAGGGCTCTCTGACCAGCCAGCCTATCTTAGTCAGTAAATTCCAGACCAGTGAAAGATTCTGCCAAAACAAACAAACAAACAAACAAAAATACAAAAACTGGGTAAAATACATAAACTGGACAGCTCCTAATGAACAACATCCAAAATTATCCTCTACCCTCTCTATGCTCACATACACAGAGAGACAAGACACCACCACAATCATGCATGTGTACCCTCACACATATGTACACACCCACTTACATAGTAACACAAACACCAAAGTAAAAGGCAATAGGAAAGAATAATGAAAATGTAATAATGTTTTAAGTGTAGACAAATGGATCTTACCTTAAGAAACTCATATAGAACAGATTATCCAAGTGATGGTTAGTTGTGTCAACTTACTTCTCAGAAACACTTCCTTTTCCCAGAGAGCAGTGGATTGTAAGGACTCAGATGTAATCAGTAGTATAATCCAATGATGGATTCAAAATCAAAATGAACTATTGGAAGGTGGTTAAACTGTGAAAGGCAGGTAGGAAGAAGTGGATGTCTAAATTCATGACTGAAAAGTCAGCCTTAGCCTTGGCCCTCCCCTGTTACCCTATTTCTCTTATGTCTTTCATGAAGTGAGCTTTTCTCTTCCATCACATGCTGTGGGGCAAGTGGACCATGCCACCAGAAAAGATTGAGTGAGCTTAGACCCTGAAAATCTCAGAGTTGAAAACTATAGAACCTGCCAACTTCTACCTGTTCTGCACACACAACCATGACACCCTGCTGATGACCATGGCAATCAGTCATGGAGTTCTCTATGCTAATGAGGTATCTAGATAGGCCCCTATTATTCAGTCAATGAGCATTCCTTCCTGAAAAAGTTCTTTAATTGTTGTTTCACTGACTAAGGAGTATGCATTTACATCCACAATCAAATAAAGCAATTTGAACAAGCAAGGACTGTTTCTTCATCAAAAATAAGGATGGTAGAGGTGCCTTTGTCATAAATAACCATGCCTAAATCTCCTAGAGAAGGCCCATTCTCTTCTAGCCCCTGTGTACTTTCAGCACTCATTCAGAATCAAATAGGGTTCCACCCCCATCCTGGACTCTGCCTTCATCTTTCTGCCTTTTACATGGGTACCCTGAGGGGAAACATGAACTGGGGACCCCTGTTCCTGAATCCCAATGATATGAAGCAGCACCTGGGTACACAGGAGACTGGGAACCACAGCAATTGTCCCAGACTTCAGTATTTCCCATTCCTGGAAACACAGAATGAGGACCCCCGTTATGCAATTGGTTCTTCCTCCCCTGAACAGCTTGCCAAAGGTGCTCCAAGCATCTCAGCAGTGAGGCAGACACAGCCTGGCAACATGCCTGCACAATCCAACCCCAAACAATGGGTTCAACTAACCTTAGACTGAAATCTCTAGAACCATGAGCCAAAAGAAATTTATCTTCCTTTAAAATACATCTCTGGAGTATCCCTCAGAGTGATGTCAAGTCTGGTAACAACCAAAATGCATGACCAGTCTTAACCAGAATTCTGAATGAGGTTCAGAGTTAGACCTCCACCAAGCAAACAAATCTCTTCCATGATCACATACTAAGGCATTGACAAATGAGGCAAGTATGCAGAAAAAAAAAGACAAGCTAGGAGAAAGAAAGAAATTTAATAGACAGGAAATATTAGTCATAGTCTCCTTCCTGTGTGAACATAATTCCTTTCATTTCTGGGTTTTGATAGCACCATCTGAACCAAGAAGAGATTGGAAACAGGTATGCATCTTGTACTGGTGACTAAGGAACAAAAGAAAAATTTGGAGATCAATAAGATGATTCATGGGTAAAGATGCTTGCTTAAAAGTCTGATGACCTGAAATAATCCTTAAGAGCCATATGCTGGAACAAAGAGCCAAGTTCTTCAAGTTTTCCTCTGACCTATACACATATGCCATGACATAAGCACATCATATGTTCATACACAAAATAAATTAGTAAATGTAATTTTTAAAAGATTGAGACATTCCAAAAGTGATGCTGGTTATGTGGGAAGTCAATAAGATGGTTCATGGGTAAAGGTGCTTGCTTACAATCCTAACGACCTGAAATAATCTCCTCGACCCACATGGTGGAAGACAGAATCAAGTTCTTCAAATTTTGCTCTAACTTATACACACATGTCATGACATAAGCACACCATATGTTCACACACAATGTAAATTAGTGATGTAGTTTTTAAAAGGTTTAGACACTCCAAGAACAGTTAGGGTTGTTATGTAGATGGAAAAGATGGCTGCTTGTTGAAGGATAAACAGACTACAAAACATGAGAAGGCTCAGTAGAGAACTGTAACATATCTCTCTTAATTTTGGAGTGTTACACACAGTGAAGGGATGAGGATATAGTTATCTACTTCTAAATCCTGGTTGCATTTTGCCTATAGACAAAGAATTTTCGCAAAATTAGAATAGATGCTGACTTTCTAGGAGGTAGTCACCATATTAATCAAGGAAGAGCTCTGATTGTTTTGGTCAGATTTCTTGTATTTCAGAAAAACCACAATTTGTTGTTTCTGTACTTGAGTGGCCAATTCCATGAACTCATTTCTGTTTCCATCAAACAGCCATCCATCTGCTCTGCTGTCTGCCAGTTTCGTCACTTCCACCATATCACATATCAACACACATCCTACTTTATTATAAATTACTTTTCATTTTATTTTCATTTATTTTGCAGTTTGCTCCATTATATACATCTTTCAGATGAGATGTCTAGGTAGATGACACAATTTATGGATCCCATTTCAGGATAATAAAGGAAACATCACAGAATATTAGCCTGGAAAGGATCAGAGTCATTGGCTCAGATGATCCTTGGACCCCTTCCAGCCCAGGCAAAATCAGGGACTTTATGCAAAGAGATTTGCATCCAAATCAGATGCCTAACATTACAGGTTGAGAATCAGAATAAATGTCCATGCTTCCTTCAAAGTGTTCCTGTCTACTGAATATTTCTCGGCCATTCCAGAAGCATTCCTGTATGCATTCCGACTAATGTTTCTAGTGATGAAATTGACTGGAACTGAGTTTGGGCAGACTTTGGAGTCACTCAAGAAAACAGCAACATCAGTGGGTTGAGGTTGAGCATTTTAAAATTTATAGTGTAATTGATTTCTTTATAAGCCATTCAGGCCTTATTATTTATTAATCCACCTGTCAAGGCTAATTTAAAGCACTTCTCAATAAGGCAGCTTGACAATACCTTTGTTTACCAGATTGACAAGCCAGGTGAAGAAAGATATGACATAGCAGTTGCTCACTGCTCACCCTTAGCAGAAACTTTTAGAAAGGAACTTTCCAACAGCCCTACTCCTCACTGGGAATGGTAGGAGACCTCTCATCACATTCCATAGAAGCACAGTCATCTCTAGTACTGCATTTGAATGGGAACTGAGGCCTGGAGATGATATAGCTTCAAGTTCCCTGGGATTTTCTCTTCCTCTCTATGCCTCTGCCCTGGTCTTAAAAGCCCTCTGCTCCCCCACCTATGGCTACAGTCTCCTGACTGCCCCTCCCCTTGTTCCTACTTCTTTATCTCTTCTATTCATCTTAAGTGATAAGATTAAATGAGCTCTGGTCCTGTTGTACACGTAAATAAAGAGCTGAATGGTTCCCACAGAGTTAAGTTCAAAGTCCTCCATGTTCTTGTAATGTCTACCCCTCTGGCTTCATTTCCCATCACTCCTCCCATTCCTTGTTTCTGCCACCTTCTACTCCATGCACCCTCATTGTCACTCAGCACACTGTTGTCATCCAGTGTGTTATATCTATTACAATACCATTGCACCCTTCCTTTTTTTCTAAATCATGTACACTGTACACCACCAGAGTGTAGACAGTTGCTACCATTTTTTCTGCTCTAATCTTCTCCCAAACCTCAGGCTGGTCTCTGTCTTCGATACAGGTTCTATAAATCCACATCTATTGAGTCAGTAAGGTGCACCTGACTATCTAGAGTGAAGATGGTTCAAGAGCTTGGTGCCAATGCTGGGTGCATACCAGAGTACTAGAAAGACCCCACAACTGTACTCCCTCAGCCCACAGTCTATAGTGTGAACACCTTCTAGCAGTCTTCACACATTGTTCAGTGCAGAATAGAGAAATGGCTAGGGAGGTCAGGGAAACCATTGTACTTTGGATATAGGTTGCTGAATCTCTACTATTTTATATTATTTTAGCAGCAGTCCTGTGGAACATTTCAGTATCTCTCTTTATCCTTTGTGAACAAACTATAGTTCAAGGATGTGAAAAAGCTTGCCAATATTGACTCAACTCATTTGTGATGAGTTCAGAATTCAAACACAGGACTGAATCCAAAGCCTCAGCTCTATCTCTCTAGTTAAATGCTCTCTCCAGCTCAGAGTTCAGGATTGTTGAATAAATCCATGATCACTACCAAATCAAATATTCATATTGTGTTTTCTCAAGTACATTCCACAGCATCAGGAAAGAATTATCATGATGCTCCTGACAGTGAGTGACTGAATCTGAATTAAAAGGTAGGTCTAAAAAACACAGAACAGATAAGACCAAAAAAAAAAAAATCCTCAATTGGTTTTGAACTGGGTACTGCTAGATCTGTGAACACTCAAGAAATATGCATTCAATAGTGCATGAGATGCCCTCACAGATTTCTTCAGTGATGCTGCAATTGACATTGAGTGGTATATCCCACTAATCATCAATAAAGAGAATGCTGCTTTGACCCAAATCCATATTCCTCATCTTAAGTGAAACAAATATGATCTTTGACAGACCTTTCAGGAAAGAAAGCTTTCAAAGGCAACTAGACCTCCAAGTGCCATAAATAGTACCAGCAACTATGCTACAGGCCCACTGTAGAAGAAATTCAGGACCAGCTGTCAAGGGTAATGCTGTAGGGATAGGAGAAACCAGGGCCAGAACTTTGTGGAATCTATGTAAGACACAAAGAGAAAAGAGGCTCGTCATTGCTATTCTATTTCCATTTATAAAAAAGTAACTGTAAAAAAACATAAATAACCCTGGTTTAAAATAGGGAACACATTTTAGATCATGTGGGCTTGAAATGCGCTGCTCAGTTTCACACCTCTCTCATCCCAGACTTGAGGTGGGAACAAAACATGTAAGTAGAACAGTTACCTAATGAGCACTCCCAACCCAAGCCGCCCAGATTCCCACCATCTTTTTGGATTTGAGTATAGAAATTAACAGCAATAGAGATGAAGAAGAAAGTGTCAGTAGAAGGGATAGGAAAAGGAAGGTTTGAGAACACATAAGTGACCATTCCTGTGTCACTTAGGGTTGGTCAATTGTGACACTTTCATAGCTCAATTGTGTTGTAGGCAGGCATCTACTGAAGCTTTTGGGAACTTAGTGAAGGATTAATGCAGGCTTCTACCACTCTTTCCTCCCTCCAAGAGTAGGAGAAGTTGTTGCACATCAGACCCACACTGTCTAAAGTTCTGGTCATAAAGTCTTCCTTTGCAGGGTGAATGCCATCATGTTAAAGACTCAAGCTCTATGCAGGGACTTGAGTTCCATTTAGTCTACTTTCTGCTTTGTGGAATTATGAGTAACAAGGATCTGTAGGGTACCTCATCCCCATTCATCTCCTCTCTGGTCTCAGCTTCTGTGAGGCAGCCTGGCAAGGGTTAATGCTCCCTAAAAAGATGCCTAACTGAAGTAGCATTTACCCACCAGATTTCAGGTTGTAAAGGACAGAGTTCTAAGGTAGTGCCAGGGAAGATGCTCACCCAAGCTTCCTGTGCAAGCCCCTCTGTTCTCACCAGATCTACATCATCACCTTACATTGGGTTATGGACTTTGGGGAATAGGGATTCCTTTCCTTTGCAAAGTGTCAAAACTCACTTCATAGTTACCTGTTAACTTTGGGGAAAACATCTCTTGGGATTCTGGAACAAAAGGGAGTGACGTTCAAATCCTTGACTAATTCTAGCCTGCCAAGCTGAGACTGGGCATGATGATATCTGACTTCTGGCCATTGGGGCTTTGGTGACAATAAACTAGGAACAGGAGAAGCCCAAAGATACCCATGTGGATAACACATTGAACTTTGTCTGAAGCCATAGCATCTTAAGCCCCTTTTCCTTCTCTCCAAAGACCCTGATACCCCTTATGTGTTGACCCCTACAGGGTCTTGAAAGGCAGCCTGGTTTCTGATCAAGCACAGGCTAGAAACTGTGGAAGACTCCAGGTGATCCTAAGGGGCCCCAGGTGGGACCCAGGTAATCCTAAGGGTGTTTCGCCGTGCCCCCAGACTCTGGATTTGTGACTTGAGGCTGCAGCCCTCCATAGATTTGCATGTCTCAGTCACATAGCCTCAAGACAGATCGCCATATTAATTAAGTATCTAAAAGTCAGAGGGGCATAGCAAATTTCCCAGACCCTCCTTCCTGCAAAAGATATTTAATCTCAGGCCTCCCCTGAGATACCAGGGTACAGTTTCTCATCTACTTTCCGCCCTGACAATAACCATCTTAAAACTATGGACTGTTTGTTTTCATCGGGATCAGCTGTGGGGAACAATGGAGAAGGCCTTCACTTACAGAGCCGCTGTCTAATCTCCTGCAGAAGACCTCTCTGTGTTCCTAGCCACAGCGACCACCAACACAAGCAAGCCTACCTCCGCTACAAACCAAGGACTCTCCCTGAGGGGCACAGCCGGAGCTTCTCTCCCTCCACCCACTCCACCCCCCACCCCCCACCCCAGCTCCCTTTCAGCCGAAGGCCAATCCAGACTATGGCCCCCACTTTGTTCTCGGCCCTTCCGTGGCTCCCAGAGGCGCGTGGGTGCCCAAGACCCTGAGAACCAAACGATCCCTGACCTCGTCACAGGCCCGCGTACCCTGGCCAACTCTGGCAGTCCCTGGGGAACTCAGAATGCGCTCCCTCCACGCCTGGAGCAGGGTTCCTCGGCTTCCCTTAGCCTGATGCATGCCTGGTGCAGGCGTGAAGTGAACTTAGTCAAACTTCCCGTGGCCCAGCCCCCTCTTTGAGGGGCCCAAGCCTGGTGGTGGGGCAGATGGAGGACTCTCCACTTTAAGCCAACAGACACTGGTGGTGTAGGGGTTTAGGATTTCAGCATGTGGGATGAGAACCCTCCAGCCCATACTCCTGTGAGTCATGAAAATGAGATTCTAGACCTAGTTCTAATTCATGGGGAAACAAAATAATGCCTAAAATAAGAACTACTTTTCTTACCTAGGCTTCATCTATGTGTACTCACTCACCTCTTAGCTCTTTCTCTCAAGCTCCAAAATCTCAAGCACAGTCTTCATTAATCTGGGAAGAGGACTAGATCCGTCAACTCCCTCAACTCTACTTCCTTAGCCCAGCTTCTCTCTTACTAGGATAACTGTCTCTCAGTCCTTGAGTCTTACCTTTTCCTCAGTGAAGTTCTCCTAAGCTCAAGATAAATGAGGTTCACCTCCCAGGTTTCCATTCAAACAGCACCTTATATATTTCTCCCTGTACTACCTCCCATCACACCTATAGTCATGTAGGGGTCACTGCTTGACAGTGAGAACTGTTTGTGCAAGGACGACTTGCTGTTACCAAGCCCACTAATTCAGTCAGAATCAAAAATCTGCTAGAGAGATGAGCATCTCCAACGATGCAGTATTTGAATAGAAGAACAGCTGCAGTCTACTTCATGGGTCTCCAAGAGACATGCTCATTGTAGCTCAGACTGTTGAACATTCTGTCCTGATGTCTGCTGTTATCATCATACACCCAGAGGAAGGTTCAGAAAGTCTTATACTAGTAATGAACAATTTTAGCGTGCACATGTCATACATCATGTCCACTTACAACTTGTTTGACTAATTCTAGATATATAGACCTATCCTTCCCCAGAGAGCCAAAACGTGCAGATTTCTAGCTACTAGTGAGCAGTGCAAATGGCTACTACAACAGTGGTATCACTACAACATCAACACAGTAGATGCTTGATCCACATGTGCTAAAGGGAAAGACCAAAGAAAAGAAGGGGGAGGAGGAAAGGAGGAGAAAGAAGAGAAAGAGTCCCTTTATCAGGCACTTGGCCTCATTTAGGCACTGTGAGTTTTACTAATGTATTAATTCATTTCTTGTTCACAATTAAAAACACAGGTCATGGTATCAGCTAGATGCAGAAAATCTTTAGGCACTAGCCCCTTCCAGTTATTACTGCATTTCTCACCAAATGACCTTGCTACTCCCAAATTCTTATTTCATTTATTTCAGTTCCTTTTTTTCTATTTAAGACTTATTGAAATTCTTATACCCTTACTTCATCCCATTGCAAGCAAACTTCTATTTTTTTTTATTGGTTATTTTATTTATTTATATTTTACAAGATTATTCAAAACAGTCTTTGAGGACAGCTCATATCAATGTCATCTTGAGTTTATCTCCATCCAAAACAACAATGAAGCTGGCCTTCTATACTGATCTTCAATTGGATTCTCTACATTTGAGTCCTCTGATGAAACAACTCCTCTCCAACTATCCATGACTCTCTTATTGTGTTCCTCCCCTGCCTATCATTAGCCATAGCTGTAGCCTCCTCTGTTGAATCCTTCACTCATCTCGAATTCCATCTACATCTTGCTTCAAGACTCTGCCAAACTGTGGGGTTCCTTAGCTCCACTAAGTCTAGGGGCCATTTAGTGACTCTCTGTTGTACATCCCAGGACATGTTTCACCATCCATTGTCTTATCAACATCTCCACATGAGTTTCTACAGGATCTTAAACGCAACCATTAACTCCTACAGCTCTCCTCCACAAGTCTATCTCATCCACCTCGCAAGACCTTGAACTTACCTTTAACTTCCCTCTTGTCTACACTTGCCATCCGTTTAAGAGGAAATCATAGCTCTGTAACCAACACAGAATGAATCTCACCTCTTGCTATTACTTATGTTTTTGTAAGTCATGGACAAGCTTTATATGGAAAGGCACCACAACCTCTTGGCTTGCATGACACTCTTCAATTCCTATTTGTGGAAAATAAAGAGTGCTTACCTTTCTGAAGTTCACAGGAACTGAACATCCTGGAGAGGCTTCTCAATGTAACTGTTTAATTCACATCTTGTGCCATCCCACCCACCACAGACACCTTGACCTATTTGTTATTCTAGTTCTGGATTCTTTTATCCCCAAGTTCTTCATGTGCTTTCTGCTTTGAAGCCTTTTCCCCACAAAGATTGTTTTAGTTATTAATGTTATTGTGACAAAATAACCTGCAAAGAATAAGTTTAAGGGAAGAAGATTATATTCTGGCTTGCAGAGCAAAGGTATTGTTCCATTGTGGCAGAGAATATATAGAGGAGGGCCAGTAATAGAATGACCTCTTGAGTAGGAAGCCACCAGTCACATTGTGTCCACAGCCAGGAAGCAGAAAGAACCGGAAAGGGACCAAACTGCAGTGATTCATATCTTCCAATAAGACTCCATCTACTAAGTGATTCACAACTTTCCAAAGTAGTACCAAGAGCAGCTTGAGATCATGTACAAACACATGAATGTAACGGGGACAGTTTTACATCCATACCACAACACACCCCAGAGATGCTGAAGAGCTAACCCAACGTTATGCAGCTAGAAGGTTTTAGAGGCATTGGAAAAGGTTTGTTTAATCTTCCCTCCTGCCCCTGCACTGCCTTCTGCTAGACAGAACAGGTTAAGGGCATCATCTTTGTCTCTCTGCAATTCTTTACAGCATTAAAATTCCATTTTCTTTTAAGTGTATCTTTGCAAAGGCCATTAAAAGGTCATCTAGCATCTAATCTCCTTTCTTAAGTTGGGAGCTAAGTGAGTCCTCTGCTGCTCTCTGAGCTGTAAAACAAAGATAATACCTGCCAGGATCTTTAAAGAGATGTTTGACTCCCTGTCTGGCACACAGTAGGGGCTCAATAAATGTTATCTTGCTTCCCTCTCCCTGGAATCTATTCATTCACTCCACATAGTGATGATGTCTATATCACTATGTTCTTTACATTGTTTGTGGGGGGAAAAAGGATAAACCAGAATAGGATTTTGCTGTTGAGAGCCCCAGATTTTTACAGGGAACAAAAAACATTTACTCAAATATGTTCAGTAAAGCTAGGAGGCAGAACACGCTTGAGGTCTGAAAGACTCAAGTTCAATTTTCTTTTAATTTTTAAATACATTCATTTATTTCAGGTCATGGATGAGCATGCCATGGAGTATATGTCAGGGTCAGAGGACAACATACATAAGTTACTTATGCCCTGCATTGCATGAGTCCCAGAGATTGAACTCAGGGTAATCTTGATACTTGATAGTAAGTGCTTTTACTGTCAGAGCTCAGAATCAGATTTTTGTTCCTATTTGGCAAGCTGTGTGATGTCACATTAGTCATCCACCCTCTCTGAGACTTGTTTTCTTCCTCTGTCACATAGAGTCAATATCTAGATTTTCTTTTAGCATATGCAAGAATTAATCAAGTTGATAGATACAGAGTACACAGAAAGTTCTCAATAAATAGAAGCTGTTAAGATGCACTTGCTGATGTTTACTGAACCTTTGTTATTTTCTAGATGCTTTATCTATAGTAACTGATCCATCATAGTAACCCTTATTATACAATGAAGAAATAAAAGCACAAAGAGGTAAAGTGCCTTGGCCAAGGTCGTCCTAGAAGATTTGACTTCTCCTTTCCTATACCTGGTAGACAAGAGTATAATATTTGAAAATTGTTTGGTAAAGTGTTCATCAAGTCAGACAGAATGCTAAAAGACTAGAACACATAAGACCTAAAAAAAATAAAAATAAAACAGCCTTTGTCATTGAAGAAATCAAACAAGAGCTTAGAGGACTAACACACACAGTTTCTAGGCAAATAGAGTTGTTATCCTCCTGACAATTTAATACATTGGTACTTTCCTCTGGGACTGTCCACTCTGGTCATGACTATAAGTCAGAGTCTCAAATCTACCACAATGAGGGCATTGCCTTTCTCAAGGTGATGGGGATGTAAGTGGAGTAAAGTAGTTAGAGTTGTGGATAGCCATTCCAGAACCCTGCACAAGAGGAAGCACATATAACCTTGGAGATTGGGCCTCATCAACAGATGGATCAGGGAAGGCACTGGATATGGGGCCAGAGAACCCAGGGCAGGGCTCTGAAATTGGATGCCTTTGTCATTCTGTAGACAGTGGGCATAGACAGGGCCAGTGTAAACTCCAACCCTTCAGCTTATAGCCTATGTCACCTTATGCAAATCCAAATCCAATCCGTTGTCCGGTTAGTCTCCCTCTTACTTTCTGTGAAAGCAGTAGGAGAATAGTGACAGAGTGAGAGATAAGTGGACATCATGCTGAGAGTCTCAAGTTGGGGGGAGGTGTCACCAAGAAGCAAGACTACAAGTTTGGGCTCCACCCTTCTTACAGCATTAGCTTAGAAATGGAGTCTGTAACCTGTTCTTTTGTCTCATACAGAGATCTTTCTGGTCTTCTTCCTCTTTCCTCCCTGCCATAACAATGTAGAGAGAGGGAGGAAAGAGAACACTTATAGAAGTGTGAAGCTCAGAACATAATGA
Source organism: Grammomys surdaster (assembly GCF_004785775.1). Classification (NCBI taxonomy): domain Eukaryota; kingdom Metazoa; phylum Chordata; class Mammalia; order Rodentia; family Muridae; genus Grammomys; species Grammomys surdaster. The sequence goes on along the minus strand of NW_021620842.1, from coordinate 5,447,865 downwards.
TTCCAAGCCCCAGAAGGCTTGCATAATATTCCTTGCTCAATCTCATCAGTACCCAAAAGGCTCTGAGAAGGTTTTCTGTAACATGCCTTGTTTGACTTTTAGACTTAAAAGTCTGATATGCCTATGGGATAAGTTTTATTTTTTTAAATATGTCTTTTAGCTCCTCCCCAACCTCATTTCCTGTGGAAATATATTTTAGGTAACTTTTCCAGGTGATGTGAAAGACTATGATCAGTTTTCTGGAATGAAGAAATTGATTTAATTATTATAACCATGGTGAATGAAAAAATTCGTGAAAGCTGAGCTACAGCTCCCTGCCTCCACCTCCATACCCTACCCAACCTCAGAGATCAACTCATGTGTGTCCTCTATGGTGTCATCTCTGACTACTGCCACTAGGCACATAGAGCCACATATTTTCTCTACATCATCACTGCTTCCTTTCTTAGGCACTAAGCATGACTCATCTCACATTTCTGTCATATCCAAATGTAAACTCTGAGAAGAGAGACATTACTGCATTTCCAGGGTTTCACACAAGGCCTGGCACCAAGCAGGTACTCAACAATGTTGACTATATAAGCTGAACCCCTTTATTACTACTAGTCTGAAAATTAAAAATTCTCTAGTAATATTCTGGAAGAATAAAAGGACCCTAGAAGATCATGAGGCCTAATTCTGAAGTCGAAACATTTCATGTTGAGCAGGTATCTGACTGTAAATACTGCATATTGGGCTCAGAACCCAGAGACAGGTCAAACATGGTCCTTCCTTTCACTAATGGGGAGTCTAAGGAAGGCTTGGAAAGCAAGAGAAATGGCCTGAACATTCCAGAAACAAGTTCAATATGTTCTGAGTATCAGAAAGAATAAACAACAAATCCGTGTGCCATTTAGCTGGTAGCAGTGATACACTCCTGTAATCTCAACTTTAAAAGAGGTGAGGCAGGTAGACTATCAGTTCATTGAAGGCCAGCCTGAAATAAATAATATGTATGAATCCATAAAAACCTGCCTCCCTAAACACAAAAGAGAAAAAAATGGACCAGAGAAGCAAAAGACCAGAGAGTTATATGACCTGCCCAAGATCACAAAGCTAATATATGGAGGGTGGCAATTTTGTTAATCATTCTGAATCACTGTAACCAAATGCTCAATATAGACAACAAAAAGGAAATAAAGACTTATTGGTGACATAGCATCCTAAATTTTACTCCAAGATTGACTGGATGACTCAATGAGATTAGGCTGAAGTGAGATGAAAGCATCATGGTAGAAGAATATAGTAGGTAGAATTACTCACTTTATAAAAACAACAGCCAAAAAAAAAAAAAGGTCTGTTCTAGTAACCTCTTAACAGCCCATTCAGTATGAACTCATTAATGAATCAATCCATCAATGAAGTTTGTACCCTTTCCCCAACCATGTCTTGGTAGCAACAGCTGAGGGTCAAGATATGAGCCTTTTGTAAAGTTATTTTATATCTGAACTGAGGAAACCTGTCTTCACAATCCACACATTACAGTACTAGCTGAGCAGGAATCTTTGTTATGGAAAGAGAGACTCTTGGAACAAACCAAAGTGGTAAGGTACAGAAAATAAAAAGTGGCATATTGTCCAATCCCATCACATGCTGGAATGGCTGTGGTCCTGTGGAGAACAAAGAATCCCTGGTTACTCTATGAACTATTCTCTTGAGCACCATAATGACATGTGGGCATAAGAGACATTGTTCTAAGTGAAAATGGTGTACACTCCCACTGTACACAAAAAAAGATAACATTAGGGACTGCCAGTATAGCATGCTTGGTCAGATACTGAACTTTCAGTCCAGAAAATGGGACAAGACTCAAAGATCAACTTCAAAATGCTAACACATCGTTGTGTAACAGCCTCCTTGATAAGGAAGTAGAAAGCACTTTACCTTAGCATACCACTAGACTGAAAAAGGTCCTATTGGGACTAAGATCCCAGTGGTTCCTGGATCCAACCAACAGCTTCTTTCAGCTTTGAGCTAGCGAAGCAGTAGGAGATCTCAAGGACTGATGAATTCTGGATGAGTAGCAAGGGTATACCCATTTTACTGATAGACTCACAGAAGGTTGGAATGTGAGGGCAATTTGCTAGAGCTATGCATAGTCACTTTCCCCTTTTCAGACAGCTGTGTAAAGGGCTCAAGAGCATCTCCCTTTTCTGAAGAAGAACCTGTCCACATATTGAAATCCTCTGAGGTTCACAAATCCCAAGCAAATGGCTGCTAAATGATGACAACATGTTTCATTTCTCTGATGTGTATTTTTCTTTCTTCAACCATTTCCTTTCTCCCACCTCACCTTTTAAAATTTACCTAATCTCAAAATAATCAAATAAGTACTTTTCCATTCTAAAGAGTTGAAATGATAGCAAGAGATATATAAGTTCTACACCTAGTTCTTGAAAATCTCCTTAAACTTTGTAGACTTCAGGAATCCCCAATAATGAAGTAAGATTATCTTGTATCATCTCTACAGAGAAGTCCCACCATAACATCCACTAATTGAGATTCAGTCATACTAAACTGTGAATTATGGCTGACCTCTGCCAAGAGAAGTGTAATCTAACAAAGAATAACCTCTCAAGTTAATGAAAAATAGAGAAAAGACACTGGTATTATGTTATCACAGATGCAAAAACTTGTCAGTGGACTCCTTGAAGTCATTAGAAAAAAGAAACTATTGTTGATTGAGCAATATATGGATATTTTTCTCAGTGTATCATAACTCGTACAATATTAGAATGTGACAACCACCTCATTTGCAGCACCTTGAAACTTTATAGTTCATAGATAAACCTGTGAGTAGCTGAAATCCTAGTTGTTTCCATCCTGTTCCCCACATCCTGCTTTGCATCTGGCTCTTCTGCCCTTTGAAAAAGGAATTAATTGGGATCTCCTGCCACCTCCACTTTGCCAGTTTGCATTGATTTTGTGCTTGCTTATTTTTGATGCATCTGCAGAATCTGAGACCTCTAGCTACAAATAAGTCAGATAGAGTGACATCAAGGGGATGAGAGAGGTAGGCTCCTAGTAGCTACAGGATTGAAGAGACTTCATGCTGGACCTACTCTTGTTTCTATTCCTTCCTTGCTGCCTAATGTCCTAGCTATATCCTTTGTCCATCTATTTGCAGATCTCTGGTTTCTGACTATACAATAGGGTCAACTATGAGATACTAATTTGCAGCTTTCCCATCCAGTTGCAAAGGCCACTGAATTTATTCTGCCTCTGCCCATGCCACCTGTCCAACATAGATGATGAGACATCATTATGTTAAATGGTTCATAGCATGGGGTGGAAGGAGGAACATTTAAAGACTCTTTTCCACCTTCAGAAGGCAGTCCCCTGATGTCTACAGTTGAATTACAAGCTCCCTGTGCCTCAGTTACCCTGGAATACGAGTCTGCCCCAATGGATAGAAATGAACCACAGATTCCAGCTCCTTGCCCATTTCTTGTTCCTCATTCCTGCTCCTACAGATTTTCAACATGCAAAGCACTCAATGTTCAGGAAGCAAAGAAACTGTGTGACTGGTTGCTTTATGCTAGTCTCACAGGCTTTCTATTTCTTCATTTCACCTCTACTTCCACCCCAATTCAGCATCTAATGCAGATCATGGGCTATGTATGGTTGGTCATGCCCTTGTCTAGCTTGTTTCTGGGTGCCCTGTCACTAGCAAAGTTCTCAGTAAATGCTTGTAAGTTAAGGTAGCCTCAAAATAACCTCTTCTTCTATTCCTTCCTCTGGAGTGCCCTTTAAAGAGAAGATATTACCTGCCCTTATAGTGGATACAAGTACAACATATAAGAACAAATAACTTTATGAAGATGATGCTAGTACTGGGCTTTGCATTATCCATCCACTAAAGTTTAGCCTTTTATTGTGTAGATTCACTTTTTAAGAGAGATTTTATTTTATTTTATTTTATTTTATTTTATTTTATTTTATTTTATTTTATTTTTAATTACAATATGTCTGTGCATCTGAAGGTGGATTTACAGACAGTTGTGAGATGTTCTTGGAACTGAATTCAGGTCCATTTCAAGAGCAGTTTTCTCTTGGTTGCTGAGTCACCTCTCCAGACCCTCCAATTTCTTCCTTCTAAAAAGACTTCAGCCTCCATGGTGGATAAAGAGTTTCTGGTCACAAGTCAAATTAGGACATTGAGGTTCTAGAGAGTCAGTACTGTTAACTCCGAGGGATTAGAATACCACCTGCCACCCACATAAGAAGAACTGGGCAGCTGTACTATCTAGGTTCTCTCTGATAGGTGCCAACTACGGCTATTGCTTCACAGCGCACTTGGGGGATATCAGAGCATAGTGGCCAAAGCTACAGCAGCTGAGGCCCTGCTTAGCTCTTGGCACCTGCACTGCCAAGTTCATCTCCCTACTTTTGTATCTACAGCTGTTGAGGGAATTTTTTTCTCTATCAGAATTCCAGGAACTAGCATATTAATCTGCAGGCTTGAATCTGTGTGAACTATGACTCGAACCCCCCAAATTCACCACTCAAGCATCCATCTGGTGACCTCTGGGAAACATTCTTTTGATTCAAGTCTCCTACTCCTCAAATCTCCTTCCTTCCTTATAATGTGAAGGGAAGTCAAAAAAGTAGCTCTCATGAAGAAAGGTCAGACACTGCACTGTGTTTGTTCATGAGGGTGATATTTCACCAAAGAGCAGATGCTTCCTAAATGATAAGCAAGAGCACCAGCTCTCCTCCACTTCCAAGAGGGAAAGGTATCCACTCCATATGCATCACAGGCCCCTGTGAAGATCATAGGGAGTGGCAGGCAGGTGGGACTCCATCAGAATGCATACTTAAACAAGAATCAGAATGGTTACTGTGTCTACATGTGTGTCATAATCATGTTTACTGAATAGATAAGTAATGGCACAAATAGTCTTTGTTTTCTGAGAATTTGCTACATGCCAGGAATTTTACTATATATGTAAATCTCTAGTACAACCCTCTAAGAAAATTGTTCAGAAAAATGAGACACTTGTCTAAAGATGCTCAACAAATATGGATTGCATCTGTAAATTATAACACTATGAGCCACTTCCTGATGTTCCCATGAACACATGCTCACACGCACACACACACACACACATTTTCAGCCTTGCGGTGTAGCATTTATGGAAAGAGAACCTCTGTCACAGAACACCTTTGTTCAGTCTTGTACCTTGACACCAGAAATCAAACTCCCAAAGCAACATTTTGACCAGGGGTCCTAGACTTTCTTCATGCTTTCTATTGTATGTGGAGGCATAAACTCAACTACTTTCCTGATGGTGTCATATGTGTAAAAACACAGTGAAAAAGTATTGAAGAGTTTTAAGCCAACTATTATGAGATTCATTTTGTGCATCTAAGATTTCTAACACTATGTTACAGAGGATAGTTTAGATTGGGTCAAGTTAATTGGCAGACTAGGAAAGAGGCTAATGAAACCACCTAACCAAACTATTAGGGTTCCTCTGACTAGTGATAGAGTTTGGAGAGATATAGAGTTGCAAGATATTGAGAAAGTGCATTTGGCAGAACTCGGAGAAGTGTTGGAGTGTAAGATAGAATAATGTAAAGAATAAATCCAAGGTTTCTTGCTGCATAACTGGATGGATGATGTTTCTCTTCAGTGGAAATGAAGATGACTAGGTGAGCACTGAAGGACACTAATCTTGCAAACAGAGTAAGGTCACTGGTTCACCTACATCCTATTGTCCTAGGTTTCACAGGAAGTCGCTAAGATCTTACCAGAAACCTACTCTAACGCAAGATGGAGCATGAATGGAAGAAGGTCCAGAATCCTAATCATATTAGTTTCTACATTGGTTCTGGACTGGAAAAGTAATCCCCACAAGTATCCTGGGAGCTTGTCCTTTACAGAAGCATCACTAGGCTGCAGATGGAATCCAAAATCAGCCATGAACAGAGCCATAAAAGTGACATGGACTTACGGGGATGAAAAGTTATTACTGTGAATGTAGCTCTATTAGTAAACTAATTGCTTGTCATGTATAAGGCCCAGTTCCATCCACATAACCACTTAAACTGACTGTGCTATATTTTTCTATAATCCCCGCACCTCAGAGGCAGATACAGAAAAACCAGAAGTTCAAGGACATCCTTAGATACATATGAACTTGTTCAATGAGCTTAGCCTGGGATGCATGAAACTCTATTTCAAAAAAGGAAGGGGGATTGATAAAAAGAAAGGGGGACTGAGGGAGGGAGGACGGAAAGGAAGGGGAGGGGAGGGGAGGGCAGGGGAGGGCAGGGGAGGGGAGGGGAAGGAATCAAGCAGGAGACCATTTCGATTCACAAGCAAATGGGAATTCCAGAGGCCTGGCAGATTACAAATAGAGTCCTTTGGTAGAATCCTTAAAAACTCCAAAAAACACTTATATTTCTTATTCACGCACCTGAATACTCTAGGCCTAATGAAGCAAGTCCTTTAGTCCCTTGATCTGTGGGATTTTCTTTTCCCTGTAAGAATACAATTTCATCTGTAAGGACTTAGCATTCAAATAAGGAAATGTATATCATGTGTTTTGAATTACACATAGTGGGACATAAATCAGTGTTGATCTACCTTCCTAACATTCATCTTGAAGACCAGGTCCCGGTGTGGTTTCATAAATTAGCCAACATTGACAGAGCATTAGCTCTGTGTGTTAAGTGCCAAAAAAGATCAAATAAGTGACTGGCAGAGTCTACACTCTGAGGAAGCTTACAACATGTCAGAAATGTCCAATTCTAATAAAGGCAGCAAAGGAAAAATAATATTAACTGAGTAAATCTATCACTCTGCATCTGAGAAGAGATATGTCTTTCCCTAAAATATTCAGCAACAAAACAAAATACCTAGGTAGGTCTGTTTTGATAGTAGATGACTTCACCCTTCCCCCCATGAGGTGTGTCTTGGAAAAAGAAAGTGAAACAGGGAGGTAGATCATTAGTAAGATCTTTACATTTATCTTGCATTGTTATGTAAGACATGTACAAGAAACAATTCAGTATTTTGAAAAATTTTGGAGACAGAAAAGGTATGCAAAAAGAAATGAACAAAGTATGAGCAATTAAGAGTGAGTTGTGCATTCCCAAACCCCACAAGGACCCAACAAAGAAAGAGAACTTCAGACCAATCTCCCTTATGAACATCGATGCAAAAATACTCAATAAAATTCTAGCAAACCGAATCCAAGACCACATCAAAACAATCATCCATCATGATCAAGTAGGTTTTATCCCAGGAATGCAGGGATGGTTCAATATTCGGAAATCCATCAATGTAATCCACTATATAAACAAACTTAAAGAAAAAAACCATATGATTATCTCACTAGATGCTGAGAAAGCATTTGACAAAATTCAACATCCCTTCATGATAAAAGTCTTGGAAAGATCAGGAATTCAAGGCCCCTACCTAAACATAGTAAAAGCAATTTACAGCAAACCAGTAGCCAACATCAAGCTAAATGGAGAGAAACTTGAAGCAATCCCACTAAGATCAGGGACTAGACAAGGCTGCCCACTCTCCCCCTACCTATTCAATATAGTACTGGAAGTCCTAGCCAGAGCAATTAGACAACAAAAAGAAGTCAAAGGGATACAAATAGGAAAGGAAGAAGTCAAAATATCGCTATTTGCAGATGATATGATAGTATACTTAAGTGACCCCCAAACTTCCACCAGAGAACTCCTAAACCTGATAAACAACTTCAGCAAAGTGGCTGGTTATAAAATCAACTCAAACAAATCAGTAGCCTTCCTCTACATGAAAGATAAACAGACTGAAAAAGAAATTAGGGAAATGACACCCTTCACAATAGTTGCAAATAATATGAAATACCTTGGTGTGAATCTAACCAAGCAAGTGAAAGACCTGTACGACAAGAACTTCAAGTCTCTGAAGAAAGAAATTGAAGAAGATCTCAGAAGATGGAAAGATCTCCCATGCTCATGGATTGGCAGGATTAATATAATAAAAATGGCCATCTTGCCAAAAGCAATCTACAGATTCAATGCAATCCCCATTAAAATCCCAACTCAATTCTTCACAGAGTTAGAAAAGGAAATTCTCAAATTCATATGGAATAACAAAAAACCTAGGATAGCGAAAACTATTCTCAACAATAAAAGAACTTCTGGAGGAATCACCATCCCTGACCTCAAGCTGTACTACAGAGCAATAGTGATAAAAACTACCTGGTATTGGTACAGAGACAGGCAGGAAGATCAATGGAATAGAATTGAAGACCCAGAAATGAACCCACACTCCTATGGTCACTTGATCTTTGACAAAGGAGCTAAAACTGTCCAGTGGAAAAAGGACAGCATTTTCAACAAATGGTGCTGGTTCAACTGGAAGACAACATGTAGAAGAATGAAAATTGATCCATTCTTATCCCCTTGTACAAAGCTCAAATCTAAGTGGATAAAGGACCTCCACATAAAACCAGATACACTGAAACTAATAGAAGAGAAGGTGGGGAAAAGCCTCGAATACTTGGGCACAGGGGAAAAGTTCCTGAACAGAACTCCAATGGCATATGCTCTAAGATCGAGAATTGACAAATGGGACTTCATAAAATTGCAAAGTTTCTGTAAGGCAAAGGACACTGTCAATAGGACAAAACGACAACCAACAAATTGGGAAAAGATCTTTACCAATCCTTCATCTGATAGAGGGCTAATATCCAATATATACAAAGAACTCAAGAAATTAGACTCCAGGCAACCAAATTACCCTATTAAAAAATGGGGTATAGAGCTTAACAAAGAATTTTCAACAGAAGAAACTCGAATGGCCGAGAAGCACCTAAAGAAATGCTCGGCATCCTTAGTCGTCAGGGAAATGCAAATCAAAACAACCCTGAGATTCCATCTCACACCAGTCAGAATGGCTAAGATTAAAAACTCAGGTGATAGTAGATGCTGGCGAGGGTGTGGAGAAAGAGGAACACTCCTCCATTGTTGGTGGGACTGCAAGATGGTGCAACCACTTTGGAAATCAGTGTGGCGGTTCCTCAGAAAATTGGACATAGCATTACCCGAGGATCCAGCTATACCACTCCTAGGCATATACCCAGAAGGTGCTCGAACATATAATAAGGACATATGCTCAACTATGTTCATAGCAGCCTTATTTATAATAGCCAGGAGCTGGAAAGAACCCAGATGTCCTTCAACTGAGGAATGGATTAAAAAAATGTGGTATATTTACACAATGGAGTATTACTCAGCTATTAAAAACAATGAATTTGAGAGGTTCCTAGGTAAATGGATGGAACTAGAAATTATCATACTGAGTGAGGTAAGCCAATCACAAAAGAACACACATGGTATTCACTCACTGATTATTGGATATTAGCCCAGAACCTTAAAATGCCCAAGATGCAACTCACAGGCCACATGAAGTCCATAAAGAAGGAAGACCAAGTGGGGGGTGATTCGGTCCTTCTTAGAAGGAGCAACAAAATACTCAAGGGAGCAAATATGGAGACAAAGCGAGGGACAAAAACTGAAGGAGGGGCCGTCTGAAGACCTTTCCACCTGAGTATCCATCCCATGTGCAGTCACCAAAGGTAGATGCTGATGTGGAAGTCAGGAAGTGCATGCTGATAAGAGCCTGATATGGATGTCTCCTCAGAGGTCTTCAAGAGTCTGACATATTCAGAGGCAGATGCTCACAACTAGCCATTGAAGTGATTATGGGGTTCTCAATGGAGGAGTTAGAGTGAAGACTGAAGGAGCTGAAAGGATTTGTGGCCCCATGAGGAGAGCAACAATACCAACCAACCACAGCTCCCAGGGTCTAAACCACCAGCCTGGGAGCACTTATGGAGGGATCCAGGGCCTTAGCTGAATATATAAGAGTGGAGGGCCCTGCTTGGCACAGGTGGAAGATGAGATCCTTGACCTCATGAAGGCTGGACGCCCCAGGGGGTGGGAGTTTTGAGGGTGGGGAGGTGGGAGTGGGGGGGTAGATAGAGGTTACATCCACAAAGAAGAAGGAGGAGGTGTGAGGGGATTGGGGGTTCCTGGGTGGGTGGGGGATGGGGTAAGGGGACAACATATGAAATGTAAATAAAACATCCAATAAAAAAATTAAAAAAAAAAATCAAAAAAAAAAAAAAAAAAAAAAAGAGTGAGTTGTGCAGGAGCAAACTAAGAGGAAAGTGATAATTACGGTGTCAACAGGTCTCTGGGCAAACAGCACTGGCCTTTCTAACCAGTAGACTTTTTAGAAATTGATTACCTAATAATTCACTTTTAATATTTTGTTGATTCCATCTTGCAGGATAGTCTACCTAATGGACATCTTATGAATTTAGGGTTACCATCCATTTTGACTTATTATTTGGGAAGATGGAAGCAAGAGGTGTTTCCAGTGAGGGAAAGTGTAAGGCAATGTGGGAAAGGTGCAGTATAGAAAAGACTTAGGTGGAAAAATATCCATGGGGAATAGAATTGATGTGGGAAAGAGTCACTGTGAAAAGTGCTGGATACATGAAGAGTTTGTGATGCAAAAGTCTCGATGTGGGAAAGGCTTGCTACAGGAAGGACTCCTATGTGGGAAACTCTCCATGTTGGAAAGGCTCAGCAAAGGGAATGACAATAGCAAATTAGTGGACTGGAGCAACTCTTCAGAAGAAGGAAATGGAACCAGAGGTGACCTAGGCAGGAGCAAGCTTTGTAAAGTCTTCACATGTATCAAAAGGAACTTTAACTTCCTTTAAAGCATACAGTGGAAATCTTAAAGGGCAAGGAAACCTGAATGTGCTTAGGATCTGCTAGATACTGGTACACAGGTATAGGCAGAACAATAATGTATATGTCTCAATCAGATTTCTGTGCCTACAAAAGAGAGATGTTACTCAAATTTCAACAGTGTCACACTGCACAGAGAAGTCTTAGTCCATATTATCTACTGTCCTTGAGTTTTCTTAAAGGTAGTAGGAAAGTTTTAATTTGATAATAGACTAACCTGAAGGGCTCAGCACGCTGCTTAGTCCCCTAGACTCTAGAGGCAGATGACTTAGAAGCTAATTCTGCATGGCTACTGACAGTTTGTAACCTTGAACACATTGTTTCACCTTGACTATGTGGTTCATCTATAAAGTGGGGGCAAGAATCACACCTGTCAAACACGTTAATGAGATTGGAAGGATTAGCACAAGTGAAGTGTACTTAGAGCAGAGGGTGGCTTCTACTTAAGGCCTAATTTGCATCTCCTGGAAGTAGCATTAACAGTCACAGGAGGTGGGACAAGAGATCAGCCCTGACATAGTGACCAGAATCCAAATGATGCCATATACCTGCCTTCAGTAGCAGAGCTGGCAATAGAGACATGGTGAGTCCTGAGACTTGTCCCTCAGGCTGTGGACAAATCTGGAAGCACGATTATTTTCCATGTAAATTGTCAAGATAGGGGCTCACTACAGAAGATGAAACTCCAATCCAGCCTAATCCAATCTTGATTTAAAAAATAAGTGATAGACATAGAGAGTAGAGTGCCCGAGAACACAGAAACAGGAAGTAGAGGGTCCCCGAGGGACACTGGAGACCGAGATTCAAGTTATACCTCTGCAAGCCAATGATATCACAATTGCAAAGACCACTATCTTCTAAGAGAAAGTTCCACATTGAAACTCAAAGGGGGTATCAGATGTTGTCCTCTAAAACTGTAATAGATACATCACTTTGTATAAACTACTTATGTCCTGGAGTCTGCCTTTCCCACACTACTTTACACCTTTCCTCACTGGACAAACCTCTTGCTTCCATCTTCCCAAGTAAGTTAATCAAACTCTTGGTGCTTTCCACTCTACACCAAGGGAACACTGACCACATCAGTTCACAATACAATGGCCAAAACAATGCAGATCTAAGCCATAGTTCCCTGGGATCTGAGGCAGATCCATTTAGACAGTGTTCATCTGTATGGTACTCACAACCATATAGGAAATATGGCAGTGCCTCCAGCAGTCAGTGCTTTGGTCAGCTTCACTCAGGGGCCATAGAGAGTCCTTAGAGTCTATGATTAAGGAACAGGGAACACAAAGAAACCCACACATATAAACACGCATGAATGTGCCACATAGAGAAACATAAATCCTTATATTTAATACAAGAAACCACAGACACAGACTTTAATGGGTATACATGTACCACTGCATGGAAACATCCATAGAGACATTAATTCATGAACACAAGTATACCTACATACACACACAAACACACACACACACACACACACAGACTCACACTCACACACTCACAGATATACACTCAGACACACATTTGAATAGACCATTGCACAGACACAATGTCTTTCTTCTTTATCAAAAATAATGAAACCGTGGATATACCCTGTGGAAATGTGGTTGTATCAACAAAAAACTCTCTCTAATCAGATCTATGAACAAAAGAGAAAAAAGGACCATTTTCATATGTCATGCAAATGGTGGTGACCAGGCAGCAAGACACAACCCAGGCACTTTGGGGCATGGGCCTGTAGCAATGAACAGCAGGAGAAAAAAACAGACTGTGAGAAGTCCTTTCCTAAGAAACTGTGGCCAAGCCTGAAGAGTCCTGCAGTAGGAGTTTCTTACCTAGGAGCATATAGAGCTTTGCTCTGTGCTTTTTTTCCCCATGCATATCACTTCTGACGCATAAAGCAGAACCTGGTGTCTTTTATTTGTCACCATTACTATGCTCTCTAATAAAAAACAGGGAGCCATAGAAGGTGTTTGGGGGAGGTAATTCTCAATGTCTTTGGAAGATGCATATGTTATCTGCAGGAGAGGGTGGGATGAGAAACGACATGGGCATATTCCTCTTTCAGCATGCCCACCATCACACTATACAGGACTTTTGTAAAAATTTGGAAACCTTGGCATCAGCCATGTTGGTTTGTGGTTGAAATAACCTGCACAGCTATAGAGATCTGTACTTTCCAGGGAAGAATATGAACACATACAACCATGGCAATATGAAATGACATTCTATGGCCCTTGTATGAAGAAAGGGAAGTAATGACAAAGGAATAGTGGATGGAGGCACTTTGTCCCAGGACTCTGTTTTGCTTGTTAGATGAGATTGCAGACACTGCATGTATAGGCTTGGTTTTGAGTGGGCAGACAGAGGAGCATGGAAATCTCATAAACAGCACATCAATGGCACTACTGCTGATTTTGCCACTGTATAGATTCATGTTCTTATTCAGTCTTGGTTCTGCCCCAGAGATGTTTCAGAGTCAGCAAGTGAAATGTATCCACTTTGAGTATTCACATTCTTGCCTGGAATATGTGCCATTTATCATACTCTCTCTGAACCACCTCCTTCCTACCAGCTCTATCTGAGCCAATAGCATCAGGTTCAGCAACAGAGGTAGGAAGCCTGTTTCTAAAGGCAACATCACAGGTGACTCCAAAAGTCACTCATCATGCCAACAATCAGGTCAGAGGAAGATATGTATTCATGTGTTTTAGAGTAATTGACTTGCATTGAGAATTCTGTATGATGTATACATAGCCTTAGATGTCAGCTGAAGAGACTGGATTCTCTATTACCATGTACGGTATCTCATAACTTCACCTATATTTCTATTGCAGTGTTGTTCAGCAATGTCATACTTGGGCATTGCAGATCTTAAACATCTCTACAAGTGACTTCAGTGGTCAAGTAAAATGGCTTGTATCTCTGGCTCTCTCTCTCTCTCTCCAAGAATTTTGAGAGATACAGTAAGATAAGACGTAGAAAAGTACTTTGATCCTAGATGTTATTATTATAGTTATTTCTATTGCCCTAAAAGAATGTCCCTTCTGGGTCTTTGAATTACCTCCTAGACCATATTTTTTTTCCTATTGACTTTGGATACCCAAGAGAGAATTACATTTTCAACAAATTTTAGCTGCTGGAAATTTGTGAAATGATAGTATGACAGGGTTTGAAGGCACCCTAGGGAAACACCTGCTCTCACTTTCAGAGCAATAGGGAACTCTACTCACAGAAGGGCTGTACCTGGCCTGAGGACATACAGTAGTTTATCCTAAATCTTTCACCATGCTTGCCCACCCCCTCACATGGTAATTTCCCTGAGCTTTGAAGTGGCAGTGATTCTGGAGTCACAGAAAGTTCTGTCTCCCCATCAACAGCCTCAGGCATTGATTTTTTTCCATGGTCCATTCTGCCTAGCAGAGCTCAGCCCAGTGTCTGTCTGCAGCTGCATTCATAGGCTTGATCAGCAGGCTTCTAGTTTGCCAGGAAGAAAGTAAACAGACATAAGGACAAGGGTGTCCCCACATACCATCTCAGCTGCCTCCAGTGTTCAAAAGACAGCTAACATCTCACAAGGTGCTCCTGACAGAAATATACTATTTTGTGCAAAGTTCCTGACAGGTTTGGCAGTGAAGTCTCTGGAGAAACAAAAGGAGATTTATTGGGAAGAAAAGAGGAGGCGGCTGGGATTGTACAAGGAATGGAAGCCAAAGGAAGAAAACAGTTCTGCTGGGAAGGTGCGCAGGGCAGAACCAACACAGGTGCCTTCGATCCATCTTGTTCAAGACGAGGCAATGCTTTTCAAACAGTGATTGAATTCTCCTATGTTCTGGCTCCTCACTAGCCAGTGCTGCCTGCAAAAGACAGGAGTGTAGAGACGGCTCTATTACCACTGAGGCTGCCTGTTAGCGAGCAGCGCTAAGATCAGAAATGTCGTTATTAGTCACACTCTGCTTCCTGGATCCCTGGGACTCTCCTGTGCCCAGAGCAGAAAGGAAACTTCTCCCAATTCAGGAACTATGTGTCATTGAATACCCTCTCTAGCATATAACCTCAGGCTTAGAATACAACAGAAATCAGTTAATATTCTTTCAAACAAACTGTACTTAAAAGAAAAATCTAGAGATATCAGATCTGAGAAGTCTATGTGCTCTTGGAGGGATTGAAAGTTGACATAAGAATATGCCTAGATCCCTGCACCAGATCAGTAAGAGAGAGGAGTTAGTTGATGTATGGGAAATAATAGTACCGAAAGCAATAACAATAACAGCAGTAAGTACCTTGCTGTCTATTGCCAGTAGATGGTAAGGCTGCCTAATTTTATTTCCAAATAAGTTTATTTAAGAATTCAACAAGCATTCATTGAGCTGACCTACTGGCTGACTTTTGTGTATTATATCTTTGCTCAAAGAGACAAAGGATTGTCTGGTCACTTCCTAAAAGGGATAAAAGTTTGGGGACAGATGCAGGGATTAAGACATTTCACACAAGGCAATTAACTGCCACCATCGAAGTTTGCAAAATGCAAACTGTGATAAAAGGAGATCATCTACTCTAAAACGGCATGTCAGAGACAATTTGGAGGTCATCCTTAAAAGGCCAGGAGAGGGCTGCAGAGTACATAGGGACCTGCAAGTCCTTGCCAAGTGAAACTGCCTGAGGCCTCCTGGGGAAAATGGTGCTCTTCTAAGATGAGACATTAGAAGGTAGCAGGGAGAAGTGAGGCTGTAGCTTTGATCTACCTATGGCTTTAACTTTACACTCTGTGTGGCTATGTGATATTTTTTGAGCAGGAACGTGAGAGTCTTATGGGAATTCATTGGCAAAGAAGGCTAGGATGAATATGTGGGCAGAGGCTGCAAGCAGAAACTGTGTGCTCAAACTGATTGTGATGGCTGCTGACATGATGGAGGGACTGAGGAAGAAGGTAAGAATCCTAAAAGGTTCTCTGGGAAGGAGTGAGAATTATGTAGAGAAAAAAAGCAGAATTAAGAGGTTGTAAGACCAAGACAACCTGTGTCACTGAGAAGCTACGCATGCTACTCAGCAAACCAGAAAAGATTGAGATTAGAACCATGGGAAAAGCAGGGCTATACTTTTCCCTCCCTCAGTCAGAGCATCCCTGGATCTTTATTCCTCTTCCTGGATGGATATCCAGTGTGTGTCCCATTGATAATGACTGCTCTTATAATCTGTCTGTGGATGGAGACTGGATGTGAATGATGCGGTAAAAGGCAGTCTACAGTGTCTTTCAACATAGAGACCTCTGAGCTACAGAAGAAACCTGTTTCTCACTGACAAGATCAGGAAAGGCTTCCAAGGAGAGGTAGCAAATGATATAAGCCTTTAAGGATGCATGGAAGATGTTCCCACAGAAACATGAGTGTTGCATGCCAGCGAACACAGTGAATGCACTGAAGATAAAGCAGTCTTAGTGACATAGGGACACAGGAGGCTGTGAGAGATAATGCAAGGATCCTAGTGAATATTAGGAATAATTGGTGCTATAGAACCAAAGGCCTCAGCAGGCCATAACCCCAAAGTTCAGTTACAGTTGACAGTGACAGAGCCCTGCATAAATCCATGATGGGAGTTTGTAACGGGGACAGTGTAGTGTGACTTTTTGAGCTCCTGTCCTTCTCACCAGGTCCTCTCTTCCAGGGCTCATGATCAACCTCTTCTGGGACCAGCTTAAGTTAAGCTCTCAGAGCTAATAATTTTATGTCGGGTCTTGTGTAAAACCAGGTTGGATTAAATATTGATGCAAACTTAGGCAAATGAAAGCTTGCTCTGGCTTGGCAATGTTCCCCTCAGCAAAATTAGCTTGAGAAGCTCTGGCTGACTCCCGGGGAGAGGCATGCTGCCTGGCAATGGTCCCGACCCACCCGCAGGGTCCTGCATACAGAGGGGCTTTGAACCTCTGACTTCAGATCTGGGCCCAGAATATCAGCCATTTTCTAATACCATCTGGGCTGGGGGGGGGGGGTTCAGAGAAGCAAGGTCTCTGAATAAGCCAAGAGCTCGCTGCTCTCAGTACTCCCACAGATTCCCTGCGAGCCAGACCATGCACAGAAAACAATATCCGCAATAACAGCCTCGCAGATCCAGTTCCATCCCATTTAATTAAATAGCTTCGACACTCCTAAATTGCAGCAATCGATGCGAGCACATGCCAGATACACAGGCTCAGACCTGCAGCATAAGGAAAGGTTTGTTAGGTGTGATAAAGGCCAAATGACCCCCACCAGGCTAGACCAAAGGACGGCAACTCACAGGGATAGCTGAAACTACCTCTAGTCTGACCACCTCCTGGGATTGGTAAACTTCTTCCAGTCTCATTCCACATTTTCTATGTGGGCATTGGACACATGTGTGAGACATGTGTGGTCTTGCTATTGAGTAACCCTAGGAGCACAGAGGGCCAAACAATCACATGTAAGTGTACTGTTTGCACAGCCAGAGGCAGTCTGGTAGCACTGGCAAGGCATGAATGGCAAAAGGAATGTGAGAAGTAAGAGTGATCACAACCACTGGACCAGAAAAGTGCTAAGCAGGATGATGTTTTCCTCAGGGCAAACATGGCAGGAAAAGAGGGAGGAAGAGAAACATCAAGACTAGCAAAGAACTTGCATAGTAAAAACCTGGAAAACACACTCAAGATGCAGACCATCAAGGCTGCTTGTCTGAAACAGAGAAACTACACACAAAGTCAACCATCTTTTAAAGCTGAGGAGTTGGAGGAGGAGGAAGATGAGAAGGAGGAGGAGGAAGAGAAGATGGAGGAGGAGGAAGATGACAATGACAACTATGACAACAACAAAAAGAAGGACGAGGTGGACAAGAAGGAGGAGATTGGCCCATAAAGGGTTTCTACATTCATAGCCCAAGGCTTTAGAGTTTCTAGCTTTTCCAAGCTCTCTGGTCCATTTATATTATCTGGAATGCCTATCTCTTTATTAAATAACTGTCTTCGTTTCTACACTTTGGATATGGCTTGGGTCCAATTCTTTGTTCTGAGACACAAGAACTACCAATGGATACTGTCTGGACAAAAATCTAAGCCTTTGACACACAGATACTATAAAGCCATCAGAATAAGCAGGAGTAAGTCATTCATTGACCAGGCCTCATTCCTCATTCTCCAGCTCCTCATTTCTCAGGTGGGCCAAGGACCTGTTGTTTCTCCAAAACTGGCACATGATTGGACTTCACAATTTACAAAAAAATGAGAATAGAAGTTGACAAATAGCATTTACTAAGTGCCTTGTTTTTATTTCCTATTACTGAGATAAAATACAATCACTAGGCTGTGGTGGCAAGAACTTAAAGCATCTAGTCACATTACACCCACAGTCAAGAGCAGAAAGCATTGAATGAGTTAATGTATGAATACCAATGTTCAGCTTGCTTTCTCCACGCCTATACAATCCAAGATCCCTCATACTATAGAAATGATGGTAGCCACAGTAGGCACGTCTTTCAGTATACAAAAGAATTGCTCAAAAATATGCCTACAGGCCAACATAATGTAGACCATCCCTCTTTGAGACTCCCTTCCCCAATGATTCTAGGTCATGACAAGCTGATAGTTCTAAATAACCATCACACTAATAATTGATTCATTTGTTCTGCAACTATCTTAACCAATTCTCTCTTTCGACCTGTGGTTACAATGGTGAACAGAACAGTCTTAGCCTCTGCCCCTTGAACTTTATGGTCAATGAGAAGTGAAGATAAAGAAATAGTAACTCATGTGACTGTGTCACCACTGTGGTAGGTGTGCTCTGAAACAGCTGAACAACCAAATGCAAGAAATGCAAAATAGTCCTCAGCCAACTTTCTGCTTTGGCGACACTTCTTCTCACTCTCCATTCCGAAAGTTATGCCCAACTCTGGATAAGTTTGTGTCTGCTGTCACCCAATCCACAGCCTAGGAGTCCTGAGAATGACCCCATCACCCTATAACTGTAATTCTCAACCTGTGGGTTCCAACCCCTTCGAGGTTTGAATGACCCTTTCACAGGGGTCTCATATCAGATATCCTGCATAACGATATTTATACTACAACTCATAAGAGTAGCAAAATTATAGTTTTGAATCAGGAACAAAAATAATTTAATGGTTGGGGGTCTCCACTACATGAGAAACTGTATGGAATGGTTGCAGATTAGGAAGCTTGAGGATCACTGCTCTAATATAACCTTGCTCTGCTTTACACAGGGTGATCATCTTTATCTAGTGATAGCTTTTAGGATACTCCTCCATTTGATTATTGTCTGTTTTTGCATGGTGACTTGTGAGTGCTCTGTAGCTAAGTGATTTCTGTATCCCCAGCCTCTATTACACAGTTTTCATATGTGCTAGTCATCAACCACTGAAGGAAAACCAGGGATAAGAGACCTGGGATTCCAACTAGTGTTAACCAGAGCTTTCCTGTCTATATTGTCCTTGTGGGAGAAGATGGGGTCTGAATTTGAAAGAGACAAGACTCCCCCAAAAGCATAGAAACTGTTGGGAATGTCATCTGTGAAGTGGGGTGAATGACAGAGCATGCCCCTTTAAGTTGTAATATATTGAGCAAACATTGCCCTGATAATGTTGTTTGTGTTGTCAGGAGGAATAGCTGAGGGTCTGGTAATGGCACTCTGAGCTTTAAAGCTATTCAAAAATTACTATGAACATCATCATAAAGGTTAATTCCACTGCAGGTTCAGAGCCTAGTCCTTTCTGGATTGTAAGATTTCTGTGCTAGCTCAGTATTTTACGTGGACCTTGAGATAAATACATGAACTGTAGTCAGGTAACACAAACTCAGGCTAAGAGAAGAGATGGGGGTAGCCTTGAGGTCCAACCATTCCTTGTTCTGTGCTGGAATAAGAAGAGCCACTGTACCTCTGAGTCTTCATCTAGGAAGTGAGATCAAAACAAAAGTTCTGTGAGTTTGCAGCAAAGATGAGAGGAGATGATACAGCACAGTATATCTCCCTCGGCTATTCTCTGCACACACTGTAGATGTCCCATAATGTCAATCACTGACTTCTTGTTTACTCTTTGAATTTGCTAAAAGAAAGAATAGATACTAAGGTTGTCCCAGGATCCCCCCCCCAAAAAAAAATGTTTTATATCCAAAAACAAACAAATAGACAAACAAAAATTCTTAATGTGCTAAGTGACTTTGGTCTACAAACCGATCATTGCTGAATTTTGGTTTCCCAGCCTCTAAGGCTGGGGTAAGCCAAGTTTTTTTCTAACTTAATTATTCCCTTTGAGAAAGTGCCTCATGGTGTGTATGCTAAATTAAAACATTAATTAAAATTAAAGATGAGCTCAGCAACATTGAAATGGGAGAAGAAATAAATAGTGAAAGAATGTGTGTGTGTGTGTGTGTGCGCACGCGAATGTGTCCCATACCCAATCCTCTAGCTCAAATCTTCATGACACAAGAATAACTCCAAGACTGACAACCAGGATCTTGTTCCTGAAGCAACTTTAGAAATCCAACCAGCCATGAGCTTCCAAATATGCCCTTGGAGTATCCCCAGGCAGATGTTTTGAAAGGTTAGTAGAACTTTCCTTCCCCTCCCCCAATTTATCCATTCAAACAAAAGCAGCTGGGAGATGTAGCAGGGTACTGGTGAGTGGCAGAGAAATTCCACCCCACGGACATTAATAAGAAGTTTTATGTGACACTCACAGTAATGCCTCTGATATGCTCTGAAGATTCAGAAGTGACAATTAGCTCCTTGTCCACTAAAAGAGCTCTCAGTTCATGGTTCAAAAAAGGGTACCAATGAGAGAGCACTTTCTGCCCATTGCCCACCACCACCTGTTTATCTTACCCCTCCAACTCTTCAGATAAAGAGCAAAGAACACTTTCAATCTTAGGCCTTCTTAAAGGAGTGTGTACAGAAAATACCTCCCCATCTACAAGGATGCCTGATTAGTTCAGCCCATCTTGAATCTGAGGTCAGTCTGAGGTCTGCCATATGCCCTGGAGCTACAAGAGGAGAAAGCTGAGGTGTGTCCATTCATGGGCTCAGAAACTTCTCTGTTCTCAAGAATGATACACAATTTCCTTTAGATTTCCTCTACATTTATGACAAATGAGATACATCTTCCCTGAGAAAAAGTTTACCTTTCAGTTCATGACATTGCAGGTCAATGTCAACTGGTCTGGCCAGTCCTTGGAGCATAGTAAATCATGCCTAGTAAGGAAATAATATGAAGTTTAACAAGAAAAAGGCCTGACCTCAAACCTTAATCCCTTCCTATTTGTAGAAGTAAACACAAATAACTCATGTCTCTGTGACTCTGTTTCCCCTTCTATAAAATGGAACTAATAATAGAACTTGCTTCATATGGTTCCATAAAGGCTGCATCACAAAACTATGTGAAAGGGTTCCTGAGGACATGTCACATATAATAAATACTCCACCAACATTAGCTATTCCCAACACTTCATAACATCATCTACTTCACAGACATTAGTAGGAACAACAGTAACATTGGTTGCTTGTCTGTATTGTTCTATCAAGAGAATGCCAGCCACCTAAAGAAATTCTACTACATTTGAGTCTTTGAATACAGCACTCAGCCTATCTCAGCTTCTACAGATACAGTGACTTATTGAAACTCACATGAAATTTCAATTCACTGTTACATTTATTAAACACATACTGTGTGCCAGGTGTTATGATAGACACCAAAAGATAATTAAAAATCTGCCTACTATCTACTTGAACACATCTAAGGAGTCAGCTCAGTGGTGGGTTCTCAGATGTGTGGCTATCCTCTTTTCTGCCCCCTCTTTCTGGAAACCTTCCTAGGTTACTCAAAAATTCCATATTCTATCTTCTACTGGTTTACTTTCACGTGGTAGTTCCTTCAGAAGAAATAAACATTCTTAATGCTGCCATGTGCTCAGAAGTGCTGATCTCAAATAGATGATATTCCCAGGATCTATTTTCCTTTCTTCTGTGATAAACATATCATCAGATAGAAATTGGATGCAGTTTCAATTCTGTAGATCCTTGGCTTTCCATTGTATGAGAAGGGAATTCATCAGTAGTCCACCAGCTCAGTTCCATCTCACCTTTAGGAATCACATGAACTTTTTCATTATACAACACTATGGTCCCTATCCATGCAATGCAGCTGCCTCCTGGGACCACTAAAATGGCAGCAAAGCATGAACCGTACTACTGATACATGATGGGACTCTAACAAATAACTCTCATTCTTACCTACTCCTTCATAAATGCCTTTAGCTGTCAGAAATCCTTGCAGAACCAGGACAGGGTTGGCAGGGCTGGAGAGTCACATGCAATTAAAATTCCATTACCTCTACTGAGCAGAGTACAGTACATTTACTAATATAATTACATCGCAATTATCGAAGTCTGTGAACAATGTGAAGTTTATGAGGTAGTGCCCTCCACAATCATCACCACTTCCTCTTTCAGTATCACCCAGTGAGGACATCTACCACTCAGAGGAGCAGCCTGACTTTCTGGTGAGACATATAAACTGGGTGTACCGTGTCTAAATAGTTGTGTCCCTTGGGATTTAAATTGAATTACTCATATTGTAACCAAATTGAGAAGTGGGTATTAAGAGGTGACAGAAACTATGAGGATGCTACTTTCACAGGTGGGATGAAGTCCTTACAGAGGAGCTGGAACTGAACCAGGTAGTCCCAACTTTGCCTTCTGACCTGTCCCATCCTATGTGAAGATACAGAGTTAGTTCCCTTCAGAGGAAGCAGCATAAGCTACTATCTCAGAAGGTACAACAGCATTCAACCATGACCTTTAAGTTCTTCTCTTTTTGAAGAAAAGAACTTAATCAAGCTACAATAGAGAGGTTTAAAAGGAAGTTTACCTATCAAAGCAAAACAAAGCAGACACTCCAAAGAGATTGGAATGGTCTGATCAAGCCCTCGGAGGTTCCATGTTATGTATTTTAAAGAAGTTTTGTGAATATTTATGTGACTATCATGTGAATATTTATGAGGGGGGTGGTGCACATGCAGGGTAAGGTAACCCTTTATCCTTCCTAAATTATGGCAGAGCAAATCTCATTCTTAGAGGATTTCATCCTATAATTTCCCAAAACAACATGAGTCAAAACCACAGTGCGTGTGGTATTATGACATTGTGAAGGAGTTTGAGTATGCAGATTGCTTTTAATTGCATAAGAATACCATGGTGTATTAGTTTCTGGTATAATGGGGGAAAACCTAACTTATCTGCAAAATTATTTAACAATAAAAAGTCATTCTGACCACTCAGAAATACCATTACCTAAAGCAACTGTAGATTATCCAAACGAAGAACCTGCTGACCCTGTGATCTCAGATATCCCAGCTTCTAGAACAGTGGTGAATGAATGACTGTTTATAAATTCCCCATCCTAAGATGTTTGTTCTCTCTGGCTGTTGGCATCCCAGAAAGCTGATCTCAGCTTTGAAATAAATGATAAAATTGAACACAAAGTGGGCAAGTCAGCCCTACCTCCTCGGAGTGGCCCCAAACAAATGCTGGGATGGAAATGACATTCCAGCAGATGACTACCCTTTGGTCCAAATAATAAAAGAGCTTCATCTACACAAACGGATACCATATGCCATACACTTTTGAATCATCCGAATTGCTGCCTCTCTCCAAACCCAAGTTCTACTAGCTCAATAAAATGAGCATGTATTCCAATCTTCAAGGTAGAAACTGAAACTCCAAAGAGTAACCTCACTGGCCCTAAGAACACCCTTCTAGGAAGCTGTAATGCTGGATTTTGTTCCCTGTCTTCTCTGAGTGTATCTCTCCTCCCAGGGAATGTGGAAAAAGTAGAGACTCTTCAGCTCTGGATTGTTCTAAATGCAGTCCCTGTTCTGCTCTGACACTTTCTAAGCATTGAAAAGCTCTTGGAAGTCACTTTACTAACCTTCTTCACAGCATCCTCAGAATCCCCAAGTCACAAAAACAGGCTCCTGCTTGACTATTTTGTGTATTTCCTAGATTCTACACTAGACCATAGCTTTATTAGAGGAGCAATCTTGTCTGTATCTATCCTTGTATCCAGCACAGTTGAACCCTTAGAGGTGTTTAATGAGAACTTATCTAGCAACTGACTGAGTAAACAGCCAAACAACAGCTCTCATTGGCTCTGTGAAAATGGGAGTGCACTTTCTGAGCCTCTATTTCAAAGCTACCAAATAATAACTACCATATCTACATTGCAGCCCTATTGTGCTACGTGGAAATAAGCATTATTAGGTACTTTGTTCAGTGTGTGATGTACATTAGATGTTTCAGAAGCAGGTACTATTACTACTAAAGGGTAAAGTCGTAAACTTTGCCACCATCTACACCCTCAACAAATGAGAGTCACTCTGATGGGGCATGACAGCACCTCCAGCACATTCACAGGGATGGGAAAGTCCCTTAGAGCTATTTTCTGAATGGTGAGAGCAGAGCTGGCAGTCTGCTTTCTCACCAAGCCACATTTCCCAATATCGCTGTGTCAGCCCTGTCTCCTGGTTCCCCAGCAGTGGCAGGCAGAGAGACAAGGGCCTTTGATTGTCAAGGAATGTTCAAATGATATGCTGAAACTCCAACAGTCTAGTAAGATCAATTCTACATTTCTGGAACCCAACAAACAGACCCTCAAATTGTTGAGCATCCTTATATAAACTATCTTGCCTTACTGAGTTTATTTTACCATCTTTACAATGCAAGAGATGATACCTAATACCACATGAGACAGAGTGAAGAATAGTAATTATTATCACCAGTGATGAGGGATGCTGTATCACTTACTGTACTAACTACGTGGCCTTGGCACATTTTTCAAACAATTCTAATAAATCCATATTATTATCTACTTATTGAGATGAGCAAATAATAGACTCATAAAAGTTAAAAGCACTCTGCGGTTAACCCAGTAGCAGAAGGAGGACTTAAACCCAAAATCTTAACCACCAGGCTATCCTATACTCTGGTCAGAGCAGAATGAGGTCAGGGTTTTCTCAAAAGGCATAGGTGCCCTTGGTGTTGCAGCTGGTTGCAGATGTCCCACTGATTTGGCTAAGTCATGTACTGGGGATACTGAATTTCCTATCTGTGAAAGTGGGTACTGAACTTGATGATACCCAAATCTTTATCCCATTAAAACATCCTAGGCTATTGTATTAGTAGTACTGGGACACTAGTGGACAGAGATAACTGATGCAGCTCCCTCCAGGTCCCCACAAAGTAGTAAATTGCAGAACTCTAAATACGAAATTCAGACTATATGTGTTAGAACCTCAATATTAGTTATTTTGGGGAGAAAAGCAGTACTCATGCCTCATTTCACCTATCTATCCATAAAGAAAAAATATATACAGAAAACAGAATCTTCACATTGTCCTTGACAGATTCCTATGACATATCCTCACCCTACCCTCAAAACTTGTACCCTCAAAGACTCCCTTTGGCTATGTCACTCAGCTCATGTGATTTTGCTTTAGGGCCTTCAGGGCTCTTATATCTTCCCATACAACTTCTAGGGAGCTTCCTGGTCACTATCTTACCTCCTCTAATCCTATACTAAGGAATCATTTTGAATTAGCAGACATCCTGAAAGCCTATCTGCCTACCCACCTATACCCTGCCAACTTTCCCAACCCCAACCTGTATATTTCCCTGCTTCCCTTATGACTCATAGGGTATAAGTCATCTCTCTTCCTTCTCCATGCCAGTTTCCTGAGAGCAAAATCTTTATTTCACTGTTTTGTTCACACTGCCTAGAACTGTGTTCTACACACAGCAGTTGCTCAATAAATGTTCAATTAGTAAATTACTAGTAAGTACTAACCAAAAAGTAAATGTTCATTTTGTTATGTCCTTGTGTAGACTAAGCACCTACAGTGTTCTTGGTCACATGATACCATAACATCATTCTCAATACCTGGAACTTCAAAGTTACTCAGACTCTCAGTATTCAATGAGGTCCACTTCACCTGTCTTTTTTTTTCTTTTTTCATTCCTGCCTCTACCCAAACCAGTCTCCCAGATGTGTGCAAGGAACCAGGGAGTCTTTTAATTAAAACAGTCTTCTATGATGAATCTGTTATTACAGAGCTTTACCTGTGTAAAACATTAATAATACAAATTTCATTTGTTTATGTCAGTGCCAAGCATTAATTTTTAATAGCGAAATGTATGAGTTATGAAAGGCATTAATGCAAACCAAATCACCAGGCGAGGATGAAAAGGAAATCTATTTTTTTAGGGTAAGCACTGGTGATGAAATATTATTGTGGCTTCCAAGCAAAGAGGAAGGGAAAAATTATTTCTTTATCTGTCAGCAACAATTAAAAAAAAAAGGCACAGATGAAGGGAGAATTTTATCTTTACCTTCACATCAGCTCAAAGATAGAGCTAAGCTGTCTCTTTCATCCCTCCTGTACTCTGGTGGCAATTTCAAGGCAAGAAATTTAAGCAAAATTGTCCTAATTGCCTGCCACAGTCACATTAATACTTACAGGATAAAATATTAAAAATATTTTTTTACATTTGTACAGAGTGATACATTTTATAGAGGTCTTTTGTCCATTTCCATATATAGGCCTTGTAACTACCCAGAAGAGAGGAAGTGATCTGCACCTCACAGAAGGGCTTACAGAGGCAGAAAAGGGCTAAGTGGCAGGACTGGTTTTGTAGAAAGTACATAATCAATGAATAGAATAATAAGTTAAAGGTTCAAGGACAGAGAAAGGATGGGAGGAGAGAAGGAGTGGAGGGAGGATAGGGTGGAAGGAGAAAGGCCTAAGGAATAGGCCCAGAGGAAGGTTAAGGGAAGGAGGTGATTATCGAAAGCCTAATATTCCAATGATTAACTTTCCAGTCCTTGACATGCCTCCCATACTCAGTTGCATCCTAGGCCCTGCCCTGTGGCATCTTTCCTAGGATCAACTATCCAGAGTTCTTCCAGAGAGATGTTTGTTTGTTTGTTTGTTTGTTTGTTTGTTTTTTCTCCTGCTTAGAGCCTGGATTTGCTCATCTCTTACTCCACCATTAGAGATGGGGTCTACTCATTACCATGGAACCAATACAAATCAGGGCTAGCTCTTATTTCCCTGGAGAAACTCACCTGCTAAGCATCCTCAGCCAAAGAGTCAGACCAGCACTAGATCATGGACCTCCACACTGATATACCATCTGACTCCTGTGGTTTCCTACGTCAAGCAGTGGCAGGACTTGTACTCAGTAGATGAAAAATAAGAACATTCAGAATGTTCCAGATGAAAAAAAATTATGGAATGAGTCTTGTCAGGACCCTAGAAGTTACAATGTTCACCCATTCACCCTTCAGTAGGCATCAAACCCTCATTTGTAGCTGAGGAGATTTAGGCTCAGACATTGCCACTAGCTTGCTTTTGTAAGGCACTTTAGTTATTACTATTTTAACAAAAGTTGCCTTCTATGGAAAGCTGGCTCTTGTGCTGAAGTAAAGAAAACCTGTCTTCAAGAAGCAATAATGTAAGGAACCATGTTCCTTACTCTTCTCTTTTCCTACTACATTCCTTCAGATATACTCTTCCCCCTCCTTCAGCTTCCCTCTACTCCAGTTCATATCCTCTCCCCCTTCCACTGAGAAAATGTAGGCTCAGAGAGGCTAAAGTATATTCATAGAGTAACCTTCCTCTCTCTACCCTTTTCCCCATTTTCATCCAACCCCCATCTCAAGAAGAGAAATTCAGAGAGCAGAGATGAGGCTGCAGAGACAGTGGACACCTCTTCCCTAGGCTTCTCGCCAGCCACTGAGGTCTATATTCTGTGAAGCATGGGGAATTTTAACACTAATAGGAGTTTGAAGGTTTAGTAATAAACAAACATGGTTCTGAAAATTCCCTCAATACGCAAAGTAGCTGCCAGTGCTGGCATCTCCGGACTGTGGAGAAAAAGAATCTTCCACTCGGTGACACAGGATCAGCAGGCACAGCAGGCAGCAATAGTAAGGGGAAATTAAAGATTTCATGTTTACATCGCCACCCATTAAGATTCCTTGTTATTAGTAAATAATGAGAAGGTTGACTCAGCTGATCATTATTCTCTACTTCTGAGGTTCCAGGATTTATTTATTCATTCAATGCACTTGTGAGATGACAGAAGGGAAGAGTATCAACTACTGAGGGACAGTGCGGTTAACACCCTGGATTATACTAAACAGAAAGGTGTTCAAACCCAGTGAGCAGAGGGAGGAAGGTAAGGAGACATTCCAGGGAAGTAAACAGAATCTCCTTCCATGTGGAGGACTTACACAGAAAACAAAGAGAGAATATTTCAGAAAATATTAGTCAGGCAGCTACAGTAGAAATCTGTTAGAGAGAGTCAGGACCTGGAACTTGCCCTAGCACCTCCCCAGGCCACTGGGAATCTCTCAGATGATTGGCTAGAAGCTTTTTTGTACTCTTCCTTCCAGCAACTACTTCCCCAGTCAGGGCTTAAGATTCCTGAAGCTCCTCCCCATGACCAAGGTACAAAGAAGCAATGCTTTCAAGTAGCTAAAAACAAAAAGAAGAATATCTTCTTCATATTGTAGACACTCAATGAAGGCAGCCACTTGGCAAGGAAAGTCTGTCCTCAAAGCTATTATACTTTAGAAATGTCTCAGTGTTTAGGAACACTCACTCATCTTACAGAAAACTGGGCTCTCACAGCCACCTGTCAACTCATTTCAGGAGATCCAATGTCCGTTTCTGCCCTCCA
Source organism: Grammomys surdaster (assembly GCF_004785775.1). Lineage (NCBI taxonomy): Eukaryota > Metazoa > Chordata > Mammalia > Rodentia > Muridae > Grammomys > Grammomys surdaster. Next base: position 5,419,291 of record NW_021620842.1, on the reverse strand, counting down.
CGGGCACCTGTATGCATGTGGAGTATATAATTCATTGATATATATAACACATGCAGCCACATAAACATATGAATAAATGATTTTAAATATATATATTCATGTGCACTTGAAAAAGCTTGAGAAAAAGTCCTAAAGTGCAAGCATTCTGGGCCAAACTTTACAGTTACAAATTTATAATGGAGAAGCACAAGTCAGTGTTCAGAGAGATCATAAACGACTGAACATAAAATTCTAACCACTGGGCTCTATGTCTACACATAGATTACAAGCAGTTTTCCATCAACTACAAGTCGACTGCAATGAAAGTTTTTTGTGTACAGAACCCCCAATGAGGCATCTCTGCTGCCTCAAAAGAGGAAGCAGGCTTTGTCCTAGACTATTTATTTGATGTTTTCTGCTTCATTTCACATGTGGCCTCAGCACAGAATCATCCATGACAGAAGAAATAAGCAATACTGTCCTTGGTATAGTGGAGAAAAAAAAAATCTGGAAGCTAGTGAATGTTTTCTTTGCCCAGTTTCAGATGGCTTAATAACAGTTTATCAAGGACACACATGATGTTCCAAATCTGCAGTCTTCAACTGGAGCCCCTGCCTCTGACCTAGTGATACAGAACACTGTCATACTCACCGGCAAGAATACCTTGTAGTCAGTCATTCCTTTCTCATACACAAACTCAACATTTTTTTTTACTAAAATCTACTCCCATGCCACACACACACACACACACACACCAAAAAAAAAATCTTGCTTCTTCTCTATCTCTAAGTTGTTTGACTTTAAGCCACATCTAGCTCTTATAGGATAAGGTGTTTGGATCAATAGGGCAAAGAGAAGTGACATATTAGGTGCCTAGGAAGGACATAGTTACAACAAATTGGCTGAAAATTGGTGAGCTGAAATAACAGAAATTTGTTCTTTCACATGTCTAAAAGTTTGAATCTAACATAAAAATGCTGGAAGAGCCACACTACCATTGAATGTTCTAGAAGAGATCCTTTCCTTTCTATTCCTGTATTCTTGTGGCTTTTAGCAAATACTAGTATCCTGACTTTGTTTGCCTCCATGGAATCTCTGCCTTTGTCTTCCCAGAGACTTTCCCCAGTGTAGGCCAATGTGTTCTTTTCTTACAAGGATATATGTCACCGGATATGAGAATCCACCCCAATCCAATATACCCTCATCTTAATTAATCACACCTAGAAAGACCTTGTTTCTCACTATTTCTCACTAAGATCACAATCTTGAGATTCTAGGTAGAAAGGGGTTTGGGAGATACTATTCAAGACAGTGAGAATCTGGTAAAAAAAAACTATTTTTTAAAACTGAGCTACAAAAATTCAACTCTTGCTAACATTCCTGTAGTATATACTCTGTTCTGTATATCACCTGAAGTGGCCTCAACCACAGGACAGATTTTGTCAACATTATTGGAAGAATCATAGGGTCAGGAAATACAGGAGAAATGGGACATGAGTGTGTGGTCCTATAGACAGGTAAGCAATGAGTCACAGAGTGCATATTTTTCTCTTGTGGCTTTAGAAAGTATAGCCCCAGGGTATCGAAGCCCAGTCTTATGACTCATGATTAGACCTCTTTTTATTTCCTGCACTTCCCTGGTGAAACAGGTGTGATGCATCAAGATTGTGCATCTTCTTAAAAGGATTTCACAATTAGCCCAAGGCTGAATTCAACAGCACAATTCCCCACTGAGGAACACCCAGCAATGCCCCCTTGCCTTGGCCTCCTTTTCTTCTCCTATAGTTAGGAGGCTGCCCAAATGCTCATTAGGGCTACATGAATTCATGTAGTTTTCTAACATATTTATACACTTATTTTGTTCCAAAACGATCTGAAGCCACTATGAAATAACAAAGACACACCCCTGAGCCCACTGCTTACATAGATTTTAGGCACCGCTAGCTTTCCTTCCTAAAGAAAACCTCAGCCATTTAGACCAATGCGGAGAAAATGCAGAGGTTGAAGAAATGAACAGAATGTACCTATATTTAGAGAAAACTAGTTTTAATAAGTAGATCATCACCTCTTCTTCCAGTATAAGAATTAACTTAGGGTCAGGAGATATGGCTTGATGGTTAATAGCACTGGCAGTTCTTTCTGAGGACTCAAGTTCATTTCCAAGCAGAGACATTGCTGTTCACAACTACCTACAACTCTGGTTCCAGGGAATCTGACACTCTCATGCTTATGTACACAAAGTAAATTTAAATAAATTAATTTTTAAAAAGAACTAATTTAGAAAACTGGTAGTGATATTAAGTCATTTTAATATCAGTGAGAAGAGTAAATAACACTGTATATACATTAGGCTGTCTATAGTAGATCAATGTAACAAGATGAAGAAAAAATTCCCTCCCTTCCTTCCCGATTCATGACCTACGTTTCTCTTGGTAGAGGAAGGACCATCATTGGAGTACATCTTGTGGAAAGAGGTGAGCTAAATGCAAGTCATAATGAGAGAGAAAAGAGAGACTTCTTTTGTGGCTTTAGAAACTATAGTTGTGGGAGAGAAACTGAAGAGAGCTAGGAGAAGAGAGAGCTTAAAAATAGTCAGATCTTTTGCTTTGGGGGGCATGGGACTTATCACAGGACACACACTTCAGTCATGTAAGGAAGTCATCGACAACTGCTGGTGACGACATTGTGAGGCATTGAAGGAGGTAGCTAAACTACATGCTCAGACTGACTAAAATACGTAAAAAAAAAAAATGTACATGCAGAGTATAGATCAAAAAAACAAAAGACAGCACAATGGTAGTGGCCCCCAGAAACCATTGGAAGCTGTGAAAAGAAGTCAAAATACCTTTGAGGTACTGAGTTTGAGAATCAGGACCCTCTGTGAATGTCTAGGTTACATTACTATTCATGAATGAAGATCTACCAGGAAAAAATGTAAATGGGTCACGTACTGTGATAGAAACTGTGTTTGTTGTCTTTGATTTTTTCCAGATTACTAAGTCAGATATATGCATTATAAAACTTTTTAAAAATCCAGGGAAGTGTTAACAAGAAATTGCAGTACTAACATTTGAAGTCTGATACCAGAATCTTCCTCTCCTGTGCAAGCATCCTCACATATGTAAGTGCACACTGTGTATATGTTTGTATGCAAAACATGACACCCTTTGAAGTTGTCTGACCTCTACCTTTCAAATGGCAGTAAACTTAATCTATCTCATTTTAATGGTACATAATGCTCCATATTATGGGAATACATAATTTAATAAATCCCCTGATCTGGTATTCATTATTCTATATAATACTCCAGTCAATGTCCTTATAGATAAAATTGTGTATTTTCTGTATGAAGATCTATTCCAAGTTTATAAAAATATAAGATGAAAACTTCGCATGTAACTCTTTTGTCATTGTTGACTCTGTCTTATTACGTTTCTTGTAGCTGTGGTCAAATAACAAACAGGAACAATCTAAGGGATGAAGTCTTTATTTTGACTCAAGGTTTCAGAGAGTTTAGTCCAGAGTCACGAGATTGTGTATTTCTGGGCCAGTTGTGAGGCTGAGAATGTGGTGATAGGACCCTGTGGCAGGGGAGCTCCCCATAGCAGACAGGAAGAAGAGAGAAGGAAAACACTAGAAGATGTCAGGACAAAATATAGCACCTGAACACTCCTCACTCCACTCAACCTACTTCCTCCAAGTAGACCCTATCTCTACTCCTCATCACTTACCAATAAGCCTATCATACTATGAATCTACCAAAGAATTCATTCATTCCTTTCATCAGAGCCCTCATTATATACCTGTAGTCTTCAGACTCCCTTCACATATATCCAAAGGGATGCTTCACTTATCTCCTTGCGTCATACCTTCTTGTGGTGGTTATTGATTATGATTGTTGTTGTTGTTGTGTTATTTTTTCTTCCTCGTGTCCCTTTTTGTCTTTGAGCTTCTATATATAACTACTTTTTATGTTTTTCATTCTTGATGTTCTTTGTACATGATGCATAAGAAATGTTTTTACACAAGGATATGATGAGCTTCCAGCAGCTCCCCATATCCCTTATTAGCCTCTCTTCTCCCCTTCTCATTCTTTGTTTTCCCATTATTCTCTTTTGTCCCCTAGACAGTTTTGTTTTTATTTTAATGTCATTTATTTATATATTACTTAAATATTTGTAAAACACGTTGGGACCACCAAAGAGTGAAACATCATATTTTATCTTTCTGAGAATGCTTTAATTCACTTACAATGATTTTCTCTTGCCATATTCATTTTTCTGCAAGCAAGTAATCTTCTTTAGGGCTAAAAAAATATTTCATTGTGTATATATAGCCATATTTATTTTACCCATGCTTCTGTGATTGGACACCAAGTTTGATGTCATCAAGTTAGCAAATATAAATAGCAATACATATTCATGTGCATGTGTCTCTATGACATATTGACTTAGAATCTTTTGGGAAAATACTCAGAAGTTCTAATTGCTAGAGCAAATGATAGTTCTGTTTTAGATTTTTGAAGAACTTTCATGTTGACTCACATAGTGACTAGGCTAGTCACCATTTCCATTAGCAAGATATGATGACTTTCTTTGGTCTACAAATTGTTTTGTCCTAGCTATTTCTTAAGCCAACATCAAGATTACAGGTTATAATTAGTAATATATTTTCATATATATATATATATATATATATGAATAAAATAGTAATTAGTGGAAAACAGGGTCATAAGTTTGAAGGGGAATGGGAAAGGGTGTATAGTAATGTTCATGGGGAAGAAGAAGAAAGGATGAATGTAATTAAATTACAATCTAAACATCAACAACAATAACAATAATAACAACAAAAATCCAAACAAAAAAATCTTTCATGTTTCTCACAGAGACTACACATATTTTCACATGTGTATGTACCATGTCCAACTTCTATATAGGAACTCGAGATAGAAACTCTGAGTTCTCCTACTTGGATAAACAAATACTTTACTGATGGAACCAACTCAACAACCCTATCTTACCATTTTTAATTGAAAATGTGTGTGTGTGTGTGTGTGTGTGTGTGTGTGTGTATGTATGTTAAATATGTTTATTGAGTTCTGAAAAATGTTACTTTTATTTAGCAATTGTATTTACTTTAGTCATTTCATCATTTTTAACTCTTATTATTATTTTCTTTCTGAGTTTTATTTCACTACCTAGAAAATGATTGTCAGCTCCCCATAGCCAAGAAATTCTTCCTGCTAACTGTATACTTAGCTAGAAATAAAAACTTTGTACCAAGGCTTTTTCTCTCTAACTTGTGTAGAAATTGCTACACAAACCTCTTTTAGTTTGACTTCTCCTACTTTTGATGCACTGAAAATGTATTTAAAGATAATTTGCTTTATGAAAATTGAGAAAAAAATTACCTAGCAATTACATATGATTGTCTTACCAATTTTAAGGTAATTGTTTGAGATCACTTTTCACATATTTATGGATACATTGTGTCATGTTCACCTAAATAGATTTTAAAAAATATTGCATACTAGTAAACAGTGTAAATTAAACACATTTTTACCATAATTTCTTGTACTCCCATTAAATGTTCCTCCCTTACTTTAACCAACTTTTTCCTGCAGGTAGTTTTATATATATATATATATATATATATATATATATATATATATATATATATTAAGAGACATAGTCTGGGGCTATGGAGATGAATCAGTTGCTAAAATGTTGCTGTGCAAACATGCGGACCTAAACTCAGATCTCCAGGATTCATATAAAAGCTGGGCATGGCCATGCATGCTTGTAATCACAGAAATTGTGAAGGAGGAGACAAAGATTACTGGGACTTGTTGACCTCCAGCTTAGCTGAAAAAGAAAGTGAGTTACAGATTCAGGGAGAAATATTGGGGTGTTCTTGACCTATGCTAGGAGTAACATGTCACACAAGTGGAACAGAGTGTATCACACAATAATTAATTCTGGAATTCATAAATGTTCCTAAACACACATGCGTGCACTACACACACATGTGCACACACACACTTCTATCATATATATATATATATATGTATATATATGTACATATATATATATATATATATATATATATATATATATGACTTTAGGCATCTATATCAAATTCTAGAAGCCATAAATGATAGGGAGAAAGTAGTGTTTGTCTTTATGGAACTGGCTTAATATGAATATTACAGTTACATTGAATCTCTTGCAAACTACAGATCTTTATTCTTCATGGCTTAAAAATGTTTCATTATGCTTTGGGCTGGGGCAGACACAGAGTTGGTCTGCTCCTGTGGAGATACTGAATCCTGAGTCATCCTAGAGGAGCCACTGCACTCAGAGCAGCTGGTAAGAACTCCATCTCACTCCCTAAGCCCCAGAGATACATCTGGGAGCCAGGGACATTCAGGACACAGCAGCTACCCAAACCCCGCACCTCCAGAATTCCACTTCCCTTCCACCCCTGCCTGGTCCTTTGGGCTGGGGCAGACACAGAATTGGTCTGCTCCTGTGGAGATACTGAACCCTGAGTCATCCTAGAGGAGCCACTGCACTCAGAGCAGCAGACACCAAGGTGGTTTGCACTTGGGAGACTTCGTATCCTGAGCCATCCTAGAGGATCCATGCACCCAGAGCAGAAGGATTTCCAGATCCAAGAGGTGGCCTGAGTCCCAGGAGTTCTTCCACCCAGGAGATTAGGAGCATAAGACCACAGAGACATCTGGACTCTGAGGAGCTCTGCCACAAGCAAGATAACTGGAAATACAGACTCCAATCTTACACAGTGAGCGCAGGTAACACTAGAGTTAACCAGATAACGAAAGGCAAGCACAGGAACATAAGCAACAGAAACCAAAGTTTCTTGGCATCATCAGTACCCAGTTCTCCCAATATAGCAAGCCCTGAACACCCCATCACACCTAAAAAGCAGGATTCAGAATTAAAATCACTTCTCATGATGATAATAGAGGATTATAAGAAGGAATTAAGTAACTCCCTCAAAGAAATACAGGAGAGCACAAGTAAACAGGTAGAAGCCCTTAAAGAGGAATCACAGAAATCCCTTAAAGAAATGCAAGAAAACACAAAGAAGGAATTAAAGAAAAACATTCAAGATCTGAAAATGGAAATAGAAAAATAAAGAAAGCTCAAAGGGAGACAACCATGGAGATAGAAAACCTAAGAAAGAGATCAGAAGTCATAGATGCAAGCATCACCAACTGAATACAAGAGATAGAAGAGAGAATCTCAAATGCAGAAGATACGGTGGAAAATATTGACACAGTTGTCAAAGAAAATGCAAAATGCAAAAAACTCCTAACTCAAAACATCCAGGAAATCCAGGACACAATGAGAAGACCAAGTCTAAGGATAATAGGTATAGATGAGAATGAAGATTCCCAACTTAAAGGGCCACTAAATATCTTCAACAAAATTATTGAAGAAAATTTCCCTAACCTAAAGAACAAGATGTCCATAAACATAAAAGAAGCCTACAGAACACCAAATAGACTAAACCAGAAAAGAAATACCTCCCATCACATAATAATCAAATCATCAGATGCACAAAACAAAGAAAAAATACTAAAAGCAGTAAGGGAAAAAGGTCAAGTAACATATAAAGGCAGACCTATAAGAATTACACCAGACTTTTCACCAGAGACTATAAAAGCCAGAAGAGCCTGGACTGACATCATACAGACCCTAAGAGAACACAATTGCCAGCCCAGATTACTATACCCAGCAAAACTCTCAATCACTATAGATGGTGAAACCAAGATATTCCATGACAAAACCAAATTTGCACAGTATCTTCTCACAAACCCAGCAATTCAAAGGATAATTGATGGAAAACGCCAACACAAGGAGGGAAACTACAACCTAGAAAAAGCAAGGAAGTAATCTTCCAACAACCCTAAAAGAAGATAACTATATAAACATAATTCTACCTTTAATAACAAAAATAACAGGAAGCCACAATCATTTTTCCTTAACATCTCTTAACAGCAATGGTCTCAATTCCCCAATAAAAAGACGCAAACTATCAGACTAGATACACAAACAAGACCCAGAATTTTGCTGCATACAAGAAATGCACCTCAGTGACAAAGACAGACACTACCTCAGAATAAAAGGGTGGAAAACAATTTTCCAAGCCAATGGTCCCAAGAAACAAGCTGGAGTAGCCATTCTAATATCAAATAAAATTGACTTCATCCAAAATTAATCAAAAAAGATAAGGAAGGACACTTCATACTCATCAAAAGAAAAATCTACCAAGGTGAACTCTCAATTCTGAACATCTATGCTCCAAATGCAAGGGCACCTACATACATAAAAAAAACTTTACTAAAGCTCAAAACACACATTACACCTCACACAATAATAGTGGGGGATTTCAACACCCCACTCTCAGCAATGGACAGATCATAAAAACAGAAACTAAACCGAGACACTTTGGCATTAACAGAAGTTATGAACCAAATGGACTTAACAGACATCTATAGAACGTTTCATCCTAAAACAAAAGAATATTCCTTTTTCTCAGCACCTCATGGTACCTTCTACAAAATAGACCATATAATTGGTCACAAAACAACCCTCTACAGATACAAAAAGATTGAAATAATCCCTTGCATCTTATCAGATCACCACGGACTAAGACTGGTCTTTAACAATGACAAAACCAATGGAAAACCCACGTGCACATGGAAACTGAACAACTCTCTACTCAATGATGACTTGGTCAAGGAAGTAATAAAGAAAGAAATTAAAGACTTTTTAGAATTCAATGAAAATGAGGACACATCATACCAAAACTTGTAGGACTCCATGAAGGCAGTGCTAAGAGGAAAACTCATAGCTCTAAGTGCCTACAAAAAGAAACTGGAGAGAGCACACACTAACAACTTGACAGCACAATTAAAGCTCTAGAACAAAAAGAAGCAAATACACCCAACAGGAGTAGAAGGCAGGAAATAATCAGGCTCAGGGCTGAAATCAACCAAATAGAAATAGAAAGAACAAAACAAAATATCAACAAAACCAGGGGCTAGTTCTTTGAGAAAATCGATAAGATAGATAAACCCTTAGCCAGATTAACCAGAAGCCAAGAGAGAGCATCCAAATTAATAAAATCAGAACTGAAAAGGGAGACATAACAACAGAAACTGAGGAAATTCAAAAAATCATCAGATCCTACTACAAATGCCTATAATCAACAAAACTGATAAACTTGGATGAAATGGACAATTTCCTAGACAGATACCAGGTAGCAAAGCTAAATCAGGAGCAGATAAACCATCTAAATAGTCCCATAACCCCTAAGGAAATAGCAGCAGTCATTAAAAGTCTCCCCACTAAAAAAAGCCCAGGACCAGATGGTTTTAGTGCAGAATTCTATCAGACCTTCAAGGAAGACCTAATACCAATTCTCTTCAATCAATTCCACAAAATAGAAACAGAAGGAACACTACCCAATTCGTTCTATGAAGTTGCAATTACACTCATACCCAAACCCCACAAAGACCCGACAAAGAAAGAGAACTTCAGACCAATCTCCCTTATGAACTTCGATGCAAAAATACTCAATAAAATTCTAGCAAACCGAATCCAAGAACACATCAAAACAATCATCCATCATGATCATGTAGGTTTTATCCCAGGAATGCAGGGATGGTTCAATATTCATAAATCCATCAATGTAATCCACTATACAAACAAACTCAAAGAAAAAAAAACCACATGATCATCTCACTAGATGCTGAGAAAGCATTTGACAAAATTCAACATCCCTTCATGATAAAAGTCTTGGAAAGATCAGGAATTCAAGGCCCCTACCTAAACATAGTAAAAGCAATTTACAGCAAACCAGTAGCCAACATCAAGCTAAATGGAGAGAAACTTGAAGCAATCCCACTAAGATCAGGGACTAGACAAATCTGTCCACTCTCCCCCTACCTATTCAATATAGTACTGGAAGTCCTAGCCAGAGCAATTAGACAACAAAAAGAAGTCAAAGGGATACAAATAGGAAAGAAGAAGTCAAAATATCACTATTTGCAGATGATATGATAGTATACTTAAGTGACCTCCAAACTTCCACCAAAGAACTCCTAAACCTGATAAACAACTTCAGCAAAGTGGCTGGTTATAAAATCAACTCAAACAAATCAGTAGCCTTCCTCTACATGAAAGATAAACAGACTGAAAAAGAAATTAGGGAAATGACACCCTTCACAATAGTTGCAAATAATATAAAATACCTTGGTGCGAATCTAACCAAGCAAGTGAAAGACCTGTATGATAAGAACTTCAAATCTCTGAAGAAAGAAATCGAAGAAGATCTCAGAAGATGGAAAGATCTCCCATGCTCATGGATTGGCAGGATTAATATAATAAAAATGGTCATCTTGCCAAAAGCAATCTACAGATTCAATGCAATCCCCATTAAAATCCCAACTCAATTCTTCACAAACTTAGAAAAGGAAATTCTCAAATTTATATGGAATAACAAAAAACCCAGGATAGTGAAAACTATTCTCAACAATAAAAGAACTTCTGGAGGAATCACCATCCCTGACCTCAAGCTGTACTACAGAGCAATAGTGATAAAAACTACCTGGTATTGGTACAGAGACAGACAGGAAGATCAATGGAATAGAATTGAAGACCCAGAAATGAACCCACACTCCTATGGTCACTTGATCTTTGATAAAGGAGCTAAAACTGTCCAGTGGAAAAAGGACAGCATTTTCAACAAATGGTGCTGGTTCAACTGGAAGACAACATGTAGAAGAATGAAAATTGATCCATTCTTATCTCCTTGTACAAAGCTCAAGTCTAAGTGGATAAAGGACCTCCACATAAAACCAGATACACTGAAACTAATAGAAGAGAAGGTGGGGAAGTGCTTCGAATACTTGGGCACAGGGGAAAAGTTCCTGAACAGTACACCAATGGCATATGCTCTAAGATCAAGAATTGACAAATGGGACTTCATAAAATTGCAAAGTTTCTGTAAGGCAAAGGACACTGTCAATAGGACAAAACGACAACCAACAAATTGGGAACAGATCTTTACCAATTCTTCATCTGATAGAGGGTTAATATCCAATATATACAAAGAACTCAAGAATTTAGACTCCAGACAATCAAATAACCCTATTAAAAAATGGGGTATAGAGCTTAACAAAGAATTTTCAACGGAAGAAACTCGAATGGCCGAGAAGCACCAAAGAAATGTTCAGCATCCTTAGTTGTCAGGGAAATGTAAATCAAAACAACCCTGAGATTCCATCTCACACCAGTCAGAATGGCTAAGATTAAAAACTCAGGTGATAGTAGATGCTGGCGAGGGTGTGGAGAAAGAGGAACACTCCTCCATTGGTGGGACTGCAAGATGGTGCAACCACTTTGGAAATCAGTGTGGCGGTTCCTCAAAAAATTGGACATAGCATTACCTGAGGATCCAGCTATACCACTCCTAGGCATATACCCAGAAGATGCTCGAACATATAACAAGGACATATGCTCAACTATGTTCATAGCAGCCTTATTTATAATAGCCAGGAGCTGGAAAGAACCCAGATGTCCTTCAACTGAGGAATGGATTCAAAAAATGTGGTATATTTACACAATGGAGTATTACTCAGCTATTAAAAACAATGAATTCGAGAGGTTCCTTGGTAAATGGATGGAACTAGAAATTATCATCCTGAGTGAGGTAAGCCAATCACAAAAGAAGACACATGGTATTCACTCACTGATTATTGGATATTAGCCCAGAACCTTGAAATGCCCAAGGCGCAACTCACAGGCCACATGAAGCTCATCAAGAAGGAAGACCAAGTGGGTCTGATTCAGTCCTTCTTAGAAGGAGCAACAAAATACTCAAGGGATCAAATATGGAGACAAAGTGAGGGACAGAAACTGAAGGAGGGGCCATCTGAAGACCATTTCACCTGTGTATCCATCCCATGTGCAGTCACCAAAGGTAGATGCTGATGTGGAAGTCAGGAAGTGCATGCTGATAAGAGCCTGATATAGATGTCTCCTCAGAGGTCTTCAAGAGTCTGACATATTCAGAGGCAGATGCTCACAACTAGCCATTGAACTGATAATGGGGTTCTCAATGGAGGAGTTAGAGTGAAGACTGAAGGAGCTGAAAGGGTTTGGGGCACCATGAGGAGAGCAACAATACCAACCAACCACAGCTCCCAGAGTCTAAACCATCAGCTTGGGAGCACTTAGGGAGGGATCCAGGGCTTCAGCTGAATAAGTAAGAGTGGAGGGCCCTGCTGGGCATAGGTGGAAGAAGAGATCCTTGACCTCATGAAGGCTGGGCGCCCCAGGGGGTGTGAATTTTGAGGGTGTGGAGGTGGGAGTGGGGGTTAGGTAGGGGTTACATCCACAGAAAAGAAGGAGGAGGGGCGAGGGGATAGGGGGTTCCTGGGTGGGTGGGGGATGGGATAAGGGGACAACATATGAAATGTAAATAAAACATCCAATAAAAAAAATTTTTAAAAATGTTTCATTATAAATGTATGTCACATTTTATTTCTTTACTCCTCAGTTGTTGATGACCTAGGTTTGTTTCATTACTTTACTATTTAAAATTGGTTTTTAGTAAACATATATGTTTATTGAATACCTATGATACATTAACTTTGATTCCCTTGTGTTCTTTTTATCTCTTCTACACAATTCATTCTGTTTATTGGGTATCCAAATTTATGAACAGTAAGATTTCATGGCTCTTTATCTTAATGACCAATGTATGTATGCTTAGATTTGTTTTACATTATCCACTGTTCAAAGTCTGAATGAAGTCAGGGTGGTTTCCAATTCTCCAGATGGCCAAAATATTTCTGTATTAATTTCCTTTTGAAGATTTTAATTTTGGATTTATTTGCAATTCTTCTGCTTTTTGCTGTTAATTATTAATTTCTTGACTTAATTATTCTGCTTTTTCTACTTTGAGTTAGTTGTATAGTTTTTTTTTTCATTCTGCTCAAATTGAATGCCTATTTTATAATTTTTCTCTCATAGCTGATAAGAAAATTATTAAAGGCTATGAAAATTTCTTTAGTTATACCTTTGGCAATATTCCATCTGTGTTGGTAAGCTGTATTCATCTAGTTACACTGTTCTTTCTACACAGTCTATAATTATAGTTTGTTTTGATTCAGTCATGACTAGAGAGTAATTGAAATTCCTTGTTTCATGCAGTGCCCTCCTTAGCTCAACTTGTTTCCTTTGGTCTATTTATTGTCTTTTCAAGAAAATTGTGGGGCTGGAGAGATGGCTCAGCGGTTAAGAGCACTGACTGCTCTTCCAGAGGTCCTGAGTTCAAATCCCAGCAACCACATGGTGGCTCACAACCATCCGTAATGAGATTGTATGCCCTCTTCTGGTGTGTCTGAAGACAGCTACAGTGTACTCATAAATAAAATAAATAAATCTTTAAAAAAAAAAAAAGAAAAGAAAATTGTGTATCTGTGTGTGTGTGTGTGTGTGTGTGTGTGTGTGTGTGTGCGTGCGCGCGTGCGCCCATGCATACAAATTCAGAGGCTGGAGGAATATGTCATATGCTTTCCTTTATCATCTTTTACTCATTTCCTTGCAACAATATTTCTCACTGAATCTGTAACTCATTTTCTTTTTCAGCTTAGCTGGAGGTAAACAAGTCCCAGTAATCTTTGTCTCCTCCTTCACAATTTCTGTGATTACAAGCATGCATGGCCATGCCCAGCTTTTACATGAATCCTGAAGATCTGAGTTTAGGTCCGCATGTTTGCACAGCAAGCATTTTAGCCACTGATTCATCTCCATATCCCCAGACTATGTATTTTACTATTATTTTTTATTATATTACATCCTGACAGTAATTTCCTCTCCATCTTCTCCTACAAGTCCCTACCCACCTCTTCCCCTCTCTGCCTACCCACCACCCCTGTTCTACTCCTCTGTTTCTCTTCAAAAAAAGGAGGGCCAGCCTCCATGAATATCATCCAGCCATGGTCTATCATGTTGCAGTAAGACTAGGCAGTAAGTCTTCTACTAAGGCTAAACAGAGCAACTCAGTAGGGAGAAAGGGTCCCAAAGGCAGACAGAGTCAGAGACAGTGCCTGCTCCCACTTTTAAGAATTCCACATGAAGATTAGGCTATACAGTTGAAACATATATGTGGAGGGTCAATCCCAAGGAGGCTCCCTGGTTGGCGATTCCATCTCTGGAAGCTCCTATAAGCTCAGACTAGTTGATTCCCTGAATTTTCTTGTGGTGTTCTTGCCCCCTATTTCTCGTACAATCTTTCCTCCCCCTCTTTTAAGATATTCCCTAAGCTCCACCTAATGTTTGGCTGTTGAGACTCTGCATCTATTCTTATCAGTTGTTGTGTGAAGCCTTTCTGGTGAGGGTTAGGTTAGATGCTAATCTATGAGTATAGCAGAATATCATTAGGAGTTATTTCATTGATTTAATTTTTTTTCTCTTTTTGTGTTTGGTCTACAGTTGCAGCTTTAATCATAATAAACAGAAAGTAGAGACAGTCTAAATGTCTTTCAACTGAAGGATGGGTAAAGAAAATGTGGTATACTTATACACTGAAGTATTACTCAGCTATTAAAACAATGACATCATAAAATTTTCTGGCAAATGGAAAATTACTAGAAAAGGTAATCCTGACTGAGGTAGCACAGATTACCTCAATCTGTGTTAATATGGTATATACTCACTTATAAGTGGATATTAGCCATAAAGTAAAGGATAATTATCCTACAATACATAGAGTCAAAGAAGCTAAGTTATACAGAAGGCTCAAGGAGGAGGTGAAGACAGTACACACATCTCACTGAGAAGGCCAAACAGAGTAGATATTGTGGGTAGATGGGTAGAGAAGATTGTAAAGGTATGGAGAGGTTGCGATGGGAATAGGAGGAATCAGGTGTGGGGAGGATGGTCCCTCTAGAAAAAAACTGGAATACTGGAATTGGAGTGGTATCTCTGGGGTGAGCTGGGGCCATGGAAACTCCCAGCAATTGATGAGGGTGACCCCAGCTGAGACGTATACCAGTGGTAGATACAGAGCCTGAACTGGCCACCTCCTATAACCAGGCAAGACATTCTTTGGAAAGATTAAAACATCAACCCAACCACAAAACCTTTAACCTACAATTTTTTCTGACTACAAGATATGCTAGTACAAGGTAGCACAGCAACTGTAGAAATAACTGACTAATGACTGGTCCAGCCTAAGACAAATGCCATGGGAGGCGGCCTATCCCTGACACTGCCCAGAGGGCCAGGAGTCAGAGACTAAATAGCCCAGAGACCCAGACTCTGTATTTTTAATATATACTGTCTTAGTCAAGGTTTCAATTCGTGAACAAATCGTCATGACCAAGATGCAAGTCAGGAAGGAAAGGATTTATTCAGCTTCCAAATTTTATACACTTCCAAATTGCTGTTCATTACCAAAGGAATTCAGGACTGGAACTCAAGCAAGTCAAGATACAGGAGTTGATGCAGACACCATGGAGGGATGTTTCTTACTGGCTTGCTTTCCCTGGATTGCTCAGCTTGCTTTCTTATAGAGCCGAAGACTACCAGCCCAAGGATGGTACCACCCACAAAGACCCTCCCTCCTTGATCACTAATTGGGAAAATGTCTTACAGCTGGATCTTATGGAGGCATTTTCTCAACTGAAGCACCTTTCTCTGTGATAACTCCAGCCTATGTCAAGTTGACACAAAACCAGCCAGTACATATACCAAGTATAAATAATAATGTACTAATATTATTCCTAGATTCTACCCCATTAATAGACCTCTTGGTCATTTCTTTTAATCTTATGAGATTATAATATGTTGAAATAATTTTCTCTTTTTATCCTTCCTTCAACCCATCCTATCTCCCATGTTCTCTTTCATATTTATAGCTATTTTTAAATTTTTAACCAATATTTGATTTTTAATTAGAATAGAAATTGCATCACTTTCCTCTTCCCCTCTCTTCTCTCTAGCTCTTCCAAGGCTCCTTCCCTTTTTTCCTAGGGATAAGACCCTTATTGGTTATCAAATACAAAGTGCTCAGTCCTGAAACCATATACAAACAAGAAGCAAAACTGACACAACAGGTTGTATTTTATATTTTGACATACATATACTTCCATGTAACAATAATAATCAAAGGAAAAGAGGACTTTTTTCCTTTAAGATTTTTTCATATATTTTTTTATATCCTCCCCACACCTGATCCCTCCTGTTCCCATTCCCACCTCTCCACTCTTGTTTAGTCTTTTCTCTCCATCTACCCACAATGTCTTTTCTGTTTCCCCTTTCTTCAAAAATGGTCACAGACTCTGTAAATTCTCTAAAAGTACAGAATGAAGCACATTTACTGCCTGTCTTAGTGTTCTATTGCTATGAAGTGACACCATGACCACAGCAACTCTTATAAAGAAAACATTTAACTGGGGATTTCTTGCAGTTTCGGAGGCTTTGTTCATTATCATCATGGTGAGAAGCAGGCTATTATGCAAGTAGACATGGTGCTGGAGAAGAAGCTGAGAGATATACATCCAGGTCCTCGAGCATGGAATGGATATTTGAAACCTCAATGTGAAGCCCCAATGACGCACTTCCTCCAACATGGCCACACCTCCTAACCCTTGCAAAGAATGCTACTCCCTGGTTACCAAGTATTCAAACTTAGGAGCCCATGAGGGTCATTCAAACAATTATATTGTTCCACCATGTGCTCAACAGAGAGATAGGTCGGAGCTTCTAATTGGTTGGTCTTGTTTTGTTTTTGAGCCACTCATGTTGTCCCTGTCACCCTGGCAGGCTGCAAACTCACTATGTAGCTTGAACTTCGAAATCTTTCTGCTTCCATGTCCCTACATTGGTGACCGGTTCACTAATTCTTGGAGCAGGTAAGACAAATGGGACACTTGTCACCATGCAATGACACTGTGAGTCACCCCATGTCCTTTCTTTGGTCTGCAGCTCCTCATTTGTAATGCTTGAATTTTACAGTGGAAAATGCCTTTCTAGTGTGCATACACACATTTTCTGTCTTTGTTGGTAATCACTGTTTCTGAATAACACAGGGCATGCTGGATGGCTAGAGATGAGAAAGACCGCATAAACAACGGAGCTGGAAGGAGCGGTACTCTGGAGAACTCCCTGCATAAAAAAATACCTGTTTCATCTAACAGCAGTAACAGTCTCAAGGTCTCTGTGTCATGTTTTTCTTCAAATAGTCTCAGCTTTTCTTAAGGCCAAGGGAAAATGACCTTATGTACTTTAGAGTTAGTGGATAAGCCTCTCTGATTCTGTATTCATCAGGTTTCCAGTTTGGGTTCAGGGTGTATTTGGAGTGGTTATCTCATGCTTCCATAAGTGTTTAATGGATTGAAAAGCTGTACCAGAGTCTGAGAACCAGGTACCTTTTTTATGAGTATTTTTCATTCACCGTTATAATTTTCACTTCTGCAATGAGTTCCAGACTTCCTGCCACCATACTTTTCACCCATCATTCCTTGACTGGATTGCTGGGAACTCTTTCTGACTTTCTGTTTTCTGTCCCATCCTTCCCCCTTGTACCCATGTCACCAAAAAGTATTTCCTAAAAGCTGAACCTCTTAACTCCAGTCATTTATACTCACAGAGCATTTGATTGGTTCCAATGCTGTATTAGCTTCAAAGCCTATAGACCCAGACTAGATGAGGCACCTGCTATCCAAAAAAGCACAGTCTTGTGTGGAAAATAGAGAAAATTCTACTTACAAATCAATAAGAAGGTTATGGAAGGGACAGAGTCTGGCATGCTATCAGCTGAGATAGGACTATTGCCAATCTAGACAAAGTTTCCAATGAGAAAGGATGCTAGAAAGAAAAGGAAATGTCATCTGAGAAATGAGAATATTCTAGAACCTAGAGAGCATAAGCAAAGGTGCAATAAGAAAGACTCCTCTTCAAAGTAGTCAAAGAGAGCTAACCACAGCAGATATGGACAGAGCAATAAATGATGGGTCTGACTGAATCAGCAAAGCCTGGACAATGGAAGGCCTGAATCTTTGCTAAGGAATTAGAATTTTTCCCCCTGAGGCAAACAAAATCTATGAAAGGCCTTATTCACATTTACCTGCTTAAAATAGTATGCTTCTACTGCTTCTGTTTCTGTTGGTCAAAAGTCTTTGTGCAGCCAGCTAGATTATCTGTACAGGT
>NW_021620842.1:5398968-5401048 GCF_004785775.1 Grammomys surdaster | reverse complement strand
TGTTGGTCAAAAGTCTTTGTGCAGCCAGCTAGATTATCTGTACAGGTTTCACATGGAAACCAAAGTCTAGCTAACTCTGCAAGCTTTGCTTGATGCTTGGAGCCCTCTTCCAAAGAGAATGGGTCTTGGCAGAATTCAGCTCCTTGCAATCCCAGGACTGAGATCTGCAATCTTCTTGCTGCTGCTGCTGCTGCTGCTGCTGCTGGCTGGACAATCAGCCCCTAGCTGCCACTCTAAAGACCTTTCACACACACCCAGTGAAAGGCTGTTTGTGGTATTCTGTCTCCTTGGATGTTTGCTCTGTAGCCTATTTAATGAAATAATCAAAGAGACTGGACTGAGCAGACTACAGTCTGCCTCAAGAGTGGGACAGAAAAGCTATTTCTGTCTGGCTTAAGTGGGGTCAGCAGGGCAGTCATAAAAAGCTAGAGGAAGAAGGAAGTCCAGGATGAGAAGCACCCATTAGGAAACGACAGAATGAACTGTCCAAGCACAGAAAACAGACCCCAGTTTGTCTGGGGTCACAGCAAGAAGGGTCAGCGCAGTGCTTTCCTCTTGGGCCAAGTTCAAGGTTATCCTCATTACACAGTCACTTTGAAGCCAGCTTGGGCTACATATACACTGCCTCAAAAAACCAATAACATGATAATGGCAACAGTAGCATATACAACCAACCATGAAGCCCTTCCAAGTACCACGCCTTGAGCCGTTTTAGAGGCCACCTACAGCTAGCCCTGGTATCCTACTTAGTCTAAGAATCAATTCTCAGATTGCTGGAACTGGAAAAGTTCACAGATATAATTTAGGTTGAAACAGCTCCTCCACTGTTCTCTAGGACAGTTGGCTATGAGGCTCAGGAAAGGATCAGAGCCAGTTTCTCAGAGCAAGTCTGGGATTGATTGGGTTTCTTGTAGGTAAATTAAAGGCTCTTAATTGTTCTGTGCCACTCATGGAGCCTTTATTCATTTGTTAAACCACAGAAGATTTTCATGAATACCTATGTGTCAATCCCTAAGCCTTGCTGTCCACCTGCCTCTCATAGCACAGAGACAGTGGGAATCAGGGGAGACTAGTGTAGATTTACAGCAAGGATAAGAGTCCTCAGTCTACCAGAACCCTGCACATAATATGGGCAGCTTTGGCTTTCTACTTTACAAGAGGAAGCAATGGAAGCATCTGGTCAGAGGTGCCTCCCAAGCCTCAGCTGTGTGAAAATAACAAAGCCGAAAAAGCATTCCCAGGCAAACTTAGGTGGCCTCCCGCCCCCATCAAGGATGGAGCTCTGGGCTAAGCAGGCCTCGGGTGAAATTAAACTCTCCGTTTTCAACTGAATTTGCCAGGTTTTCAGCCAAAATAATAATAATAATAAGTATCACAACTACAAGCTGTTCCAAGCCAAGCTGCCCTTAAACAGATAATCGGATTTGCATAATTGGGTGCTGCTAAGGTTTAAATAATTCATCAACATGGCAGGCTCTTTTTCATAGCCAAATAGAACTGCCAGACTCCTCCGGGAGAGGATCAATGGCAATCCACATCCTAAGAATGTGAGCTGCATCCTCAGGGTGGCCAGAGATGCTGGGTGAGGCCTGGAGAGGGCACCTCCTGCTGCCTGCTCCTTTGCTCCAGCAGGGATTTGCACAATGGAGTTTGCTTTTCTGCCTCCATGGTTCAGAGGTGTGCAGAAAATCTTGTTCACAGTGGAGGCAAACAGAAAGAAAATGCAAGACCCTTAGAAGAAAGATCCATATGAGGTTGGGAAGAGAACTCAGCCAGTAAAGTGCTTGATGGCAAACATGATTTTTGTTCGATTTCCAGTATCCATGAGAAAATGACAGGCTTGTTAACAGGCAGTTATCCTTTTACAGGGGGAGGGGAGACAGTTGGCTCCCTAAATCTCATTGGACAACCAGCCTATTCCACGTAGCAAGTGTCTTATAAAACAAGGTGGATAGTACCTGAGATATGAGAAATGACATCTGCATGTGCAAGAACACACACACGCATGCACACATGCATGCACACACACACACGAGAGAGAGAGAGAGAGAGAGAGAGAGAGAGAGAGAGAGAGAGAGAG
>NW_021620842.1:5395460-5398958 GCF_004785775.1 Grammomys surdaster | reverse complement strand
GAGAGAGAGAGAGAGAGAGAGAGAGAGAGAGAGAGAGAGAGAGAGAGAGAGAGAGAGTAAAGTCGGGAAATGGGGGATGTGTCATGGAATAAAACTACATAGTAAACTGATGGGAGGTAGAAATCAGGAAAGAGAAATTATAAGCAAAAATCAACGGAAACCATTTCCATCTGCAAGTTTCTGCAGGGCTGTTGCAACCTCGACAAGCATAAACACTTGGGGAAGAGGTAGCCTATCTGGCTATCTGAAGACATCTCACTAAACATGCTTCAGGGGCTGTCAATCTCTTCCAGACAGAGAACTACCAGGCATACCTGGACTGCGCACACACCTATGGGTGAACAGCATTAACTGCAGCACTCATCACAGCATTGAGAATGTTTATCACATAGAATGTTGCAGTGTCTTCGTGAGAAGAGCTGAGGAAATATAGAATGTGAGCCCCTCCTAGGTTATTTGGAATATGGGTATCAAGCACACAGGAATTGCCTGGAAGTGGGGTAACTCCACAGTTGGAATACTATTATGAATCTCATAAGATACAGAGAAAGGAAGAATGCAGCCAGGGTAAAGCTGGAATGGACAAGGCAGTCTGTCTCAGACAAAGCCAGAGAGCCGTTGCTTCTTTGATTTTCACAGTGACCTTGATGTTGTCTGTACCCAGACAAGATTGTGAAGAGGTCTGTAACCTCATCACAATTACAGAATGACCCTGTCTAATGTTGGCACTCTGGGAAGTTGTTTATCTGGCAGGAAAATACCACAGGCCAACTGGGAATGTACAGTGGATCCTAAAGCAGGAGCTTCAGGACAAGTGCCAGGGACCTCCTATGTATCAGAGGCGCCAGTCTTCTTTCTGAGAGCCGTATCAGAATGTCAGTATTACCTTTTTGAGTTGGAATGTCCAATAATGAGATTGTCATTTTCCTTTGAATTTGTTTCTTCTCTAGTATTTCCATACCAGTGAATGGAGATAGAACCACTGTCAACATAGGTCACAAAGAAGCTATATAGACATGATCCTACTCTCCTCACTCCCTTATTTACCACATCTAATCCTGTTGATTTTGCTTCAAGATTAACCTCAAACGCTAGCTAGAAGTATTGATGTCCACATTGGATTCTGACTGTCCATCTCAATACCCAAGGAAATGATGCAGAAATAAGAAACAGAAATGATGGGAAAGATGCGACAAGTACCTACTTCCTGATCCCCTTCCATGCAAGTGTTCTGGATGAGCTTAGCATTTTAGGGGAGCCAGATTCTGGCTGGGAGGCCATCGGAGATATGTTGATGAAAGTCTGTAGAAATGCAGACCCAAATATGGCTTTGGATTATAATATTTGTTACTTTTGCATTACTGTGGTCACATTTTCTGGCAGAAACAATTTAAAAGAGGAACAGTTTATCAATACCCATGGTTGTAGAGGGATTTCTTGACATCATGGTGGGAAGGCATGACAGTTAGAGCTGCTCCATTGGTGGCTAAAGGAGTATGATATGGATGTTCACTTCTTAGCAGGCTAGGAAACAGAATAGCTGGAAGCAGTGACCAGGCTATAACTTTCAGAGGTGCACACTAGTGACCTACTTCTGCCAGCCAAGCCCCACTCGACATCATTCAAGGAACTATAATCAGATAGGGCACCAAGAAGCAGCTAAAAATGTGAGCCCATGTAGGACAGCTCAGATGCAAACTATTACAGAGATCTTGGTCAGCAAATGTGATGCAGAATCAAGGAGAAAACTTTCCACTCTCGAGTCCACCTAAGCCAGTTATGCACCTTGGCTATCCTCTTGGTGCTGGGATGCCAGAGATAGGTGTGAATTAAACCCAAAGAGCTAGAATCACAAACACAGCATGGAAACCAGATGCAGTAGATTTTTAGTAAAATCCACATCGATTGACAAGGGAAGGGCTTTCTGAGTCTCTAAAAGCCAGAAGAGATGTTCAATCTAGAGGCTTCAAATCCACAAAATGCATCATACATGTTAATACCATTCTGCTGAGAGCCAAATGTGGATAAGACTTAAAACTTAGAATCTTACAATGTCCACGTCTAGGATGTTAATAGGGTCCTGATCTGTGTTCCTTAAACTTTGTGGGTTAAGAGATTAGATTTTGGGGTTTTGTTTGTTTGTTTGTTTGTTTGTTTGGCTGTTAATTCTCTGTTGATCATGGAAAATTGTATAGACATGTACATGTATATGACTAAGTTATTTTATGCGACTTCCTACAAAATACTCACTTTCAACCACACCAGAAATGGTCTGTACAGTTGTGGTGGTTTGAGGAAGAATAGCCCCCATAGCCTCATAGATTTGAAAGCTCAGTCACCAGGAAGTAACCATTTTTTTGCATGTCTATGAAGAGGTTAATATTGGGTGCTTTCCTCAACCACTCTCCAACTTTTTCTGAGACAAGGTATCTTACTGAGCATTTACCTTGCTGATTCGGATAGACTGGATATCCAGAAAGCCCCAAATATCTCTTTGTCTCTTTCTCTTCAGTTGTAAGATTATAAGTGTGTTGTGTCATGCCATCCTTTTATCTGAGTGCTAGAGATTAAACTCTTGTCTTCATGCTGGTCCAGTTAAACTTTTTTTGTTGTTTTGTTTTGTTTTGTTTGGTTTTTGGTTTTTGGTTTTTCGAGACAGGGTTTGTCTGTATAATCCTGGCTGTCCTGGAACTCACTCTGTAGATCAGACTGGCCTAGAACTCAGAAATCCAACTGCCTCTGCCTCCCAAGTGCTGGGATTAAAGGCGTGTGCCACCACCGCCCAGCTCCAGTTAAACTATTAACACCTGAACTATCTTTGCAATTTTTATTAAAGGGCTTAGATACCAACATAAGCCCATTTTTTTTTCAGAACTTCTCTCCTCTCCCCCTAATAGGTAGAGCCAGTGAGTAGGGTATGGCAGGGAAGATGATTTCTTCTTATTAATCCTGAGTCAGCACTGAACCGTACTTTACCTAACACTGTCCTTGACTTCCTATGATGAAAACAATCATTTAGTAATTTTCTAGATTTACCTCTCCCATCAAGAGTTCAGAATTTTGTTTAGTCAAAGTTAAATGCTCATTTCAATATAAGCCAAGACAGACCAATTGGTAGGGAAAGTCAACAAGAACATGATAGTGAAGTTCCATTTGCTTTCCAAGGTATGTTTATTTAGCTTCTATGGCTATTATAACAAATAAACATATAAAGACTAAGTGTTCAGAACCTATGTTTGGTGCCATATCCTATAATCCCAGTACTGGGAAGTCAGAGGCAGGCAGATCCCTGAGGCTTACCACCCAGCCAATATTGCTTAATCAGTCTCAAGCCAATCAAACATCCTTTGCCAGCAATCAAGGTGGACAGCACCTGAAGAATGAAGAGGTTGTCCTCTAGTCCCTATCCATACAGAGAGAGAAAGAGAGAGAGAGAGAGAGAGAGAGAGAGAGAGAGAGAGAGAGAAGGAAGGAGAGGAAAAGAGAAAGAGAGAGGGG
>NW_021620842.1:5395042-5395360 GCF_004785775.1 Grammomys surdaster | reverse complement strand
GAGAGAGAGAGAGAGAGAGAGAGAGAGGAAGAGAGAAAGAGAGAGAGGGAGAGGAGAGAGCGAGGGGCGGGGAGGGAGAGGGAGAGGGAGAGGAAGAGGGAGAGAGAGAGAGAGAATATGTAATATTCTGCTTCTATTTACACATGTTTAGGGACAGTACACTCACCATCCTCTTTGAAAGTCCTTCTTTGAGACTTTGAGTGTAATGAACAGTCAAGTTGTTGTTGTTGTTGTTCTTCTTCTTCTCCTCCTCCTCCTCCTCCTCCTCTTCTTTTTTTTTTTTTTTTTTTTTTTTTTTTTTTTTTTTTTTTTTTTTTT
>NW_021620842.1:5271188-5394942 GCF_004785775.1 Grammomys surdaster | reverse complement strand
TTTTTTTTTGGTTTTTCAAGACAGGGTTTCTCTGTGTATCCCTGGCTGTCCTGGAACTCACTCTGTAGACCAGGCTGGCCTCGAACGCAGAAATCTGCCTGCCTCTGCCTCCCAAGTGCTGGGATTAAAGGAGTGAGCCACCACTGACTGGCTCAGTCAAGTTCTTCTTACCCCCTATTTTGAATCAATTAGGAAATAAGTGGCTGTGTCATCTGAGGAGAATAAAGCATGGGCTTCAGACAACGGGTTGCATAGTAAATTCAACATGAGATGAGAGCAGCCTAAGGCCAGCTGATGATGGACCATCCATCCCAGCTATTGGTGGCCACTTCACATATCCTGTGGTTCCAGAAGGAATAAGGAAACCCTGTGCTGGCTGATAATGGGGTATGTGACTCTCATGCTACTTTGCTCCCAGGATTCCTACCACGGCACCCACTAATTAAACTACTGCACCTGGAGACAGTAATACCAGCAACAAGTTAACACTGAATGGAAGCTTGCTTTACCAGCAGTTTTCAGACTGTAGATTAAGACCCCATGGGGCGTCAAACAGCCCTTTCACAGGAGTAGCATGTCAGATATCCTGTGTATCTAATATTTACATTACATTTCATAACGAAATCATTGTTATGAAGGAGCAACAAAAATAATTTTATGGTTGGGAATCAGCACAATACAAAGAACTATATTCAAAAGGCACACATTAGGAAATGCCACTTCTATAGACACTAACAATTTCATGCATCCACTGTGATTGACCCGAAGCTTGCCTTTAAGAAACCAGACTCTCCTTCCAGCCTCATTTGTCTGCCTTCCCACTCCACTGTTCTGGACTTGTATGGCTAGAAGGCAAAGAAAACAATCTCCTCTCTGTTCTACAACCTAGCAAGCCACAGTCCTAACCTGGCCCTATCACAAGACCTTACAGAGCTGGCTAAAGCTTCAATGCACGGTATGAAATATTGAACCTTGAAAAGCCTCCTCAGAGATCAGATCACCCAGATAACTATCTCTAAAACACGTCCTGGAGGACTCCCTCCGCCAGTTTTATATAGTTATAATTGACAAGTGAATATATACTGTTTTGTAGATAGTTAAGGTGTCTACTGTCACGCTATGTGCAGGCACTGAAATGATTACTACAATCTCCTAACACATCTATCACCAATCATAGTTTTCTTTGTGCAGGTGTATGTGCCATGAGAACCTTTAAGATCTACTCTTGTAGCAATTTTCAAGTGTACACTACAGTATTAGCTATAATCAACAGTGACCAGGCTGTGAAAAAGGTATACAGAAGTTATTTTTTCTGTCTGAGTGAAACATTGTACCTTTCTTCTCACTTCTCTCCATTTCTCCTCCACCCCAGACAGCTCCCAGGCAGCTACAAGCTCTAGCCTCTGCTTTTTGAAATGTGGTGTTTTTTTGCAGTGATCCCATGTGAGGTGGGTCATGTAGTATTTGTTGTTTAGATTTTGGCTTATTTCATATAGCATAATGCTTCTCAGGTTCACCCGTACTGTTACAGATATTTTTCCTTTACTGTAAAGCCCAACTAATCTATTATATGTATATGTTTATATATTTTGTTGATCCATTCATACATCACTTGTGAATTCTTAGGTTGACTCCATTAAGTTGGCTAGGAGTAGGAATTTGAACTAAGCTTTGAGAAGTATCTACAACATGGATAGGAAGTAACTTGTGCCAGAGGAAACTCTGCATAACAAGACATGTGTCATAAAACAGTAAGTAGCTATGCTCTTGGTTCATGATTCTGTATCTTGATTTGGCAACTCTGTTTACCAGAGCTGACATTTCCACATAACTTAGCATTGGTTAGGAGTCAGATGATCTAGAAGGGCCCTAACAGGGAGCACTGGTGTCTAAGCCTCACCATCGTACTTCCAATCCTGCAGCAGATTCATCTGAGGAGGGCATCTAGAGAATCATAAAGAATCAGGAAAGAAGTAAAGAAACATTATACATGTATTTTATCAAGACACTGAATATGTCACATTTGTCAATGTCCTTCTAGCTATTGGAGGATGGTCAAATGATGCCTGCGACCAGAGACAGGGGTCCTTTGCCAAGTTACAGAGCATGAGGAAATGAAACAGGCAGACAAATGAGCTCTGAGGGTAGAGGAAGCAGTGTGTTTTTTGTCTCATATGGACAAGAGGATATACCAAAGCCACATGAGTGACCACTTCCTGGGCATATACCATCTGCCTAGCAGGGTATCAAGCACCATTATTTTATTTCAAACGCACATTAGAGAGGTAGATGTTCCCATCTTGCAGGTGAGAAATCAAGACACAGATAAAACAAACCACAAAAGAGGAGGGGTTTGAATTATTGCCTATTAGACACAAAACTCTTTTGTTCTTTCAGCAGCTGAGTCTCACTAATGTTAATGCAAATAAGGAATCAATGAGACGAATGAACATTGGACCTTCATAGTGCAGATGGAAAACCCACTTATGTGCTCACCCTATGTAGGGTCCAACCATCTTTCCATGAGCCTTACTGTATCCCAGTGCTTGTTTTTCTAACCAACTCAAAGCTTTCCCTGTACATGTTCTCTTCAACTTAGGCATCTCTACTTAAGCTTAATTAGGTTTGTGCTGAGTTCATGAGTTACTGTAAATGTAATGGCTCTGAAAAGAAAATGGAGATCTTTCCTACCAGGTGTTTATCTCTTTCTCAAGTCATCCTCATTGCGCTTTCAGATTCATTTCCAAGTTCCATCTGGTTAATGGGTGCAGGTGAGATTGAGGAAAGCGTTGTGCCACCTCTCCATAGTGTCTGAATTTCAGCCCCCACCCAACGACATACCCAGATGTTCGTACTCCCCTAGCAAAACAATAAGAAGGAAATGAGACTCTGTAGAAGACAGATTTGGCCCCCAATGAGCCAAATACAGCCACCACATCTTGTCTACACAATTTTATAAAGTGTAGGAAGAATGTGGAGCTTCTTGAGTACCCACCACGTGGCAAGCCCTAAAACCTGCACTCTTGGTTTATTCATTCATAGATAGCCGGATATGAGGCTTGTGATGGTTAGCGTTAACTGCCAATTTGATACAATCTAGAATTGCTAGTAAATAAAGCTTCAGCGAGGAATCGCCTTAACTGGGTTGCTCTGTGGGCATGTCAGTAGGAGATTGTCTTAAATTTATTTCTGTGGAAAGATCCAGACCACTATGGGCTGTGCCATTCCATAGGGAGGAGGTTCTGACCCTTATGACTGGAA
Source organism: Grammomys surdaster (assembly GCF_004785775.1). Classification (NCBI taxonomy): domain Eukaryota; kingdom Metazoa; phylum Chordata; class Mammalia; order Rodentia; family Muridae; genus Grammomys; species Grammomys surdaster. The sequence goes on along the minus strand of NW_021620842.1, from coordinate 5,391,681 downwards.
AAACTGAGCTGAACACAAGCAGGCATACAGGTGAGCAGACATACATTCATTTCTGTCTGTACTTGACTGTGGGGTGTCACTAATTAGGTGTGCCAAGCTCCTATCACTCGGACTTCCTCACAGAAATGGACTAGAGTTGAGAACTAAAATAGGTCCATTCTCCCTGAAGTTGTTTGTTGTTAATATATCTCATTAGTACAAGAGAAGAAATTAAAACAGGACTGTTCATATATCAAGTTTACTGTCTAAAGACTTTTGTAGGCCTCAGTGTTTCCATCTAAAACTGGGGATGAGGGGGCTGGAGAGATGGCTCAGTGGTTAAGAGCACTGACTGCTCTTCCAGAGGTCCTGAGTTCAAATCCCAGCAACCACATGGCAGCTCACAACCATCTGTAGTGAGATTTGATGCCCTCTTCTGGTGTGTCTGAAGACAGCTACAGTGTACTCATATAAATGAAATAAATAAATCTTAAAAAAAAAAAAAAAAAACTGGGGATGAATAGAACTCTTTCCCAAGGCCACTGTGAAGATCAAATGAATTAACATTTGTAAAGTACTTAGTTCCTGGATCCTGACAGGACTCAGCAAACATTTGTCACTATGACTACGATTATTATTTTTAATATCCTCAGAACAATTCTGTGACACAGGCATTTGCCTCATTGAGAGATAAGAAAATGAATTTGCAGAGGTAAAGCAATTTGTCCCAGATCAACCAACTAGAAAAATGGTAAGTAACAATAAGGATTAACATTTTCATGACAGAGATGGAAAGAAGGACACCAGGAAGAGCGGAGAGGGATAGGAGACTGGAGCAGAGTACAATATATGTGAAAATGCCATAAGGAAAGCCACTGTTTTGAGTGATAAATAACAAATAGTAATAATACCCATAATTATTAATGATAATAATAATCAGAAACACAACTATAAACAAATTCCCCCTGCCAGCAAAATCCTTTTCCTATCCTACATATATCACAGCCTTCCTCTCTGTAGAATAGGCTAGCATAAAAGACCCAGGCTTGTTGGTCCTTCTTTGTGGCAAGGCCTCCCTATGTAGCCAAAGCTAGACAGAGACTCCCTACATTTAGCCTTATGAATCGTTTTCAATAGAACAAACCTAATCTTCTCTAAGGCAAATGGTAAATGAAAGCTCCCAGGAAGTGCTCTCTAGAAGGCTTAGACGGTCAGAGCCTTTGTTCTTTGTCCCCAGTTAGGCCACTCAGGGCCAAATTCTAGGACATGAAGTTCCAGCTTCTCGGAGTAAAGTGAAATAAAAGGGATAAATTTCTTCCTAGTTCTACCAGGACTCAGAGGGGGCTTTTCTGGTAAGGAACCTCTTAAGTGGGGTTTACAGGATAGCACAGCTTCACAGAGGGTTGGGAAAAGGAAGAAAAAAACCCATAGCAAATTCAAAAGCCCTGAAGACTTATCCCTGGATGGATCAGGGACCTAGTTTGTGCAGAGAATAAAATTAGTAAGAACAGAGGATTTAACACCTAAGCATCAAGAATAGGTATTTAGCTATCACTGTGCACACAGCAGGGAGCCTCTTGGGGCTTCTAAGCAGATAGGTGGCAACATCAGGCTGAGATTTAGTGGGTTTAGTTGAAAGAGACCAAGTTGTGTAGGAGAATTAACATTAAGGGACTTCTGACAGGGCATGTGACAGACTGGCACATCACAATGTGTCCCTGCTTAACTTTTCCCATGAATCTGCAATCCCACAGCCAGAAGACTAAATGCTGCATGTTCTCTGTTTTTGTAAATATCAATTTTTTAAATATACAGTCATGTGTTACATAACTATGTGCCAATCAATAGCACCACACCTGTGACAGTGGTGCCATCAGGTGACACAGCTTTAGGATATCATAGCATTCTTAGTTTGTATCAATAATATCGGATGGTGTTTACATGACAAAGATCATACCAAATGCATTTCCCAGAGTTCATCTTTGTCATTAAGTGGAATAGGACTGAATAGCTAGTCAGCCATCATTTAGTTATTTATGTTCCTGTCCTTGCTCTGACACTGCTCAGCAGAAATGAGTTCAGTAAAGCCTGTCTAGTCTCCAAATACAAAAGCATTTGTGGAATGACCTTTTACAGAAAAATGTTCACAAGACTTGTGTAAGTGTGAATACTATCATCCCCATTTCACACACACACACAAAATAAACTGAGGGTGGAAAAAAAAAAAGGAGACTCACCAAAACTCACAGTAGAAGAAAAGTTAGCAAGAGACCCTTGAAAATCCTAATATAAAACCATGGAGGCAGTCCCAGAATGCCTCACCCCAAATCCTCTGCAGTATTTGTTCTAGTAACCTCTGTGTTTTCCCACCCAGACCACTGCTGAAGCCAGTCAAAGGACCTGGCGCCACATTGCCAGCCAGAGCCCTTGCTCTGGCCCCCCAAACCAGCATCAAATGACTAATTTAAAACCTAATGCCTCCACCGTGTCCACCCGGCCGTCCCTTCTTCGGCTTATCACATCCTATTCAAATCCAAAATAAATTATTTCAGCTCTGCAGCTCGTTGGATAAAGAAAAAAATGAAATTAAAAAATAAAAAGGAAGAAGAAAATGCTTTGAAGGGACAATTTGCCTCCCTCTCTCCTCACAGTCCCAGGCTTTTTTTCCCCCTCCAAGTATCCACTGATAACCTACAGAGGAAGCTGAGCCCTGGAGGCCACAAGGACAGAGACACACTTGCTTCAGACCCCAGACTCCCATGAGGAATTGGACAAGGCAAAAAAGACACATGAGTCTCTCTCTCTCTCTCTCTCTCTCTCTCTCTCTCTCTCTCCCTCCCTCTCTCTCTCTCTCTGTGTGTGTGTGTATGTATGTATGTATGTATGTATGTATGTATGTACATGATGGAGGGGGTACATAAAACTATGGCAGTACCTAAATCTATGTGCATATGCAGGCCAGAGAACAACCTTGGATGTTGTCACTCAGACAACCCTTTATATAGTTTTTCAAACTGGGATTTCTGCTGCACCAGTTTGGCTAAGCTGACTGTCCACCCAGACCAACAGATCTACCTGTCTCTCTCTCTCTCCCCAGTACTGAGATTTCAAGTATGCATAACTATAACTGGCTTTTTTATTTAGGTTCTGGGAATCAAACTCAGACCCCTCTGCCTATATGGTAAGCATTATAGAAATTGAGCAGTCTCTCAGTCCCATTTCGTTAGCTGAGGCCTCATGTCTTTAGCGAGTAGAATTCTGGGACAGGAATGGTGACTACTCTTTAAGTTTCTAATAGTCAGCTGTTGTATACGTACCAGGCACTAAGCTAGGCACTTAATGTATAGAGATCAATAGGGAAATGTGACCTGTCATCCTCATCAAAAAGACCTGTCTAGGTCTTTCTACTTAATCCTCATTAGAGCCTCCAAGTAATATTGAAGCAAGTAATAAAACATATAAAAAAAATCTCATTTTAAACACAGTGAAGTAGCTTGAAAAAGCCACGGATACATAGATACCTTACTAGCTCATCATTGCAAAGTGTTCTCATAACACCATGCCTTCCAAATTCAGACAGTGGCTAAGAGCTTGTCCAGACTAACAGAGATTTGATGGCCATTCAATTGGAGGTCCATCCTTTAACTTTTCTTGTTTTCTCACTTTTCTAAATGCTACTTTTTTCCACCTCTAACATAGGCAAAATGTCCGTCTTTTGGGATCACTGGGGAGGGCATTAAAATGAATGACAGAAGTTAATGTGGTATTTAAAGCACAGTGAGTTCTCAACAAATGCTGTTGTACAGCTTGTGTCACTGTTGCTATGAGAGGAGATATCAGACCTGAGAGAAGAGGAAAGGAAGAGGAAGGACAAAAGGGAAGAGGGGATTGAAATGGCTCTCTGGACACAACCTGATTTCACATGGCCTCTCCCATACACTTGATCCCTCTCAGTGAACTTCAGAAGCCCAGATCATGGTCTTACCTATTGCATAAACATATGCCAGAGATTTAGACAGAACTTCCCATAGATCTAGTCTCCATTTCCTTACCACAAGTAAGGGAGAACTGCAAGAGAAAGGTCTCTTCTTGTGTAACTGCCTGGGATTTGCAGTAGAAATAAGAGAATGGACACCCATGCCCTAGGTGGAATAAAACTAGGGATAGGCACGGATAAGCCTGATGCTTTGGAAACTGAATATTTCAAGTGCCGCTAAAGAGGTAAATGTGTCTTGAGGCTTGCATCTTAGGGGACACACTTCAATTTTGCTTGACTCAAGAGGGATCCGTGTCAATGACATTGCTAGAGAGACAAATCAGAAGTGAATGGCAAGCTTTCTGAGAATTTTATGGTGACTTGAGGTACTTGATAGCCACTGAGCATCTTGGAGAGGATTTGCTTCCTTTGTTTGCTAGGACCCCTTCCCAGGAGCATTGGTGATGAAAACAAGCAAATGGCACTTCTGCCTTGATCTTTGCTTTGGGCTACTGCTGTTCCTGCTCCTAGTTGGATGGGCCAGATTCCAAGGCCTCTAGAACAATTAAAGTGAGGTGCCCAAGTCATACCCAAGGAGTTTAGCTGTTACATCCTGTCTGGGGAGATACACAAAAGGGAGGCAAGGCTGCACATGAGTACAGTTCCATGTCTAATAGCTGCATGATGAAAAACAAATCAAGCACATTGGCTTCCCCAGCTTCACTTGCTCATGCCTGGAACTTTCAGCATGTGGGACATGCATGTCAGTTGATCTCCTTTTGCCATACTCCACTTTCTGAATCTCCCAAGAAGTTCCCAAGTGCCCTGTAAGGAATTCTGTTGAAGATGACCCCTCTACTCCCCCGCTTTATGGAGTCTGGTGCTCACTATAAATGCAGCCCCACGTCCAGGGGAAAGCCAGGTTCTCTTGACCTTAAGGACAACCCCATCTTCATGAGAGAGCTCTCTTAGCCAGCTATCTCCCAGGTGCTTTGGCTCTGCTTTTGTGGCCCAGGAGAAAGGCCCAGGAGAAAGAGAATGACTAGATTTCTGGAACCTGACCATAAGAGTGGGATTTTCTACTTTAGATTCTGAGCTATTTCTCATTAATTAGTGCCTTAATTCCTTGGAATTCAAGCCTTACCTCCAGACAAGCACCACCCAGGAAGGATTTACTGCAAGAATGGAAACCACCATTGAAAGATTGGTGTCTGTGTTTTTCCTGTTCCCTCTTGTTTATCATGTGCCAGGAAGCCTGCTAAAGAGTCTGATGTATCAGACAATTTAATCACTGCTCCTGCCTTATGCACCACCTCTAGCCACTGTTTTACATAAGACTGAAGCCCCAGTAGATACCAGTAACTTGGTAGTCTCATCTGGCTCCTAATGAGTTTCAGAAGAACACATCAACCCTCATCCATTAAAGCTATACTTTGCTCTCTCGTAGCAATGTAGTTTTCATAACTGTAGGTCTGCGACCATAGAAAATTTAACCTTGCCTTAGCTTTCACAACCACAGAGTTAGGGTGGTGAATGGGAAGCACTTGACCATTTCAAGTTTCATTTCTTTGTAGCCAGCAGGAGGCAGAGGCATTTCTGCTCACTCCAGTGCCTGGGATCTGATCTCCAGCTGCCTCTTTTGGTGAGGTTCTATTATTTTAAAAGAATATAAGGGAAAAGAGCTTCCTGAAATGTTTAGGAGAGATGAAACTGATCGAAGACATCACATTGATATTAAATTATGGATTGAACCAAGCTTACATACAGTCAGTTTTCTCCCCATTCCTGCCTCCTTGCCCACCTCTGGGCCAGCCTCTGACAGCCTGTCAAGAATGGTGATTCTGCACCTTAGGTGACTTGCTAATGGGCTGATTATGCTGCTGGGGGCCAGGAACCAGTGAGGAAACACCTTGATTCAACCTCCAAACCTCATCATGGATTATCTACCGCAGGTCATGGATAACTGGGCTTTCTAGCACTGACAAGAGATGGGCAGGGTGGATGCCTTGTCTCCTCTGGTATTGCCACATAAAGTCTATGTAGAGAAAGAAAGAGCATGAGCTGAGGTCCTAACAGACTAGAACATCAATTTTAGCTCTAACACCCCAGGAACCATGTGACCTTAAGAAAGAAGATTGTTTTCTTTCCATCAGACTTGTTCTATGACTCATCCAAGCAATAATGCTACCCATTATATGAAGTCCTTGCTTGGAACTTATTTATTTGGTTTGGTTTTGGTCTTCTGTCTTCTCTAAGACAGGCTTGCCTGAAATTGGCAACCTCCTGCCGTAGCCTCCCAAATGCTGGGACTATAGATTTCTGCCACCATACCCAACTTTGTAGATAGTTCTTTATAAGACACAGTGGAGGAAGAAGAACAGCCTTGTTGATAAAGTTTCAAAGCTTACTTCAGATATCTAGAGACATGACGTTCATAAATTATATTTCTAATTAAAGAAATAAATCAACAACTAAAAGCTGTGCCTCTGTCAAAACCACAGATAGGAAAGAGGTGAGTGTCCTTAGCTTTCTTTTCAAATGGCCAAGACATAGAGCTGACTGACCCTAATTTAAGGAAAGTTGTGACAGAAATGAGAAAACAACTCAGGTAAGAAATGGCATACAGGACAAGAACCAGCATCCCAGAGAGATTGTCACTGAGTTAAACAGTAAATAAACAGATTTTATTCAATCTATCAGCTGCCTGTGGATTCAGTTTGATCATCTCCACTTTACAAGTGAAACAACTCATGATTACAAAAGTAGTATCTTCTGTCAAATTATATCAAAAGGTCACACTGCCTAGATTAAACCCAAGAACTCCTGGTCCCAAACCCTGAGCCTTTCCTACACTGTCATAAGAATGATAGTCAACTAGAAAACAAAATGTTTTAGGACCCTGGGTAGCATTCAGATTCTGAGACTCAGTTTTATGTACCTCTTATTGACCCAGAAAGGAACAGACAAAGCATTTCTGAGGACTAAGGATCTAGACTGGAAAATGGAAAGGAGCTTCTGGGATTTGGAAAGAGAAGAAAAGTGGGTGTGAGCATAGACAGTCGCAGACAGGACCAGGAAACACTTCATCTCTCTGAGCCTCAGCTCTGTTTCTTGTACTAGAGACTTATACATCTGGTCTCTCATTTGGAAAGATCCAGCGCAGGGTAGTGTGTGGGAAGCCTGGTAGTAACATGGGAGACATTCCTAGAATGTTAGCTGTTCATACTCTTAGAGCCCAGTACTGGTGGATATGTAGGTGAGCACCTTGCACCCATGTAGTGTTATTGCCCGATGGTATTGAGTATACCTTCAGGAAAGGACAAAAGTAGAAGGAGATCAGAAAGAGGAAAGAGGATCTGTAAGAGTGACAGAAAAGAAATAAGCCTCTCCTGAGGCTCCCAGGAATCTATGGGGTAACTAGCTGAGACTCCTAGAAGTAGGGGATGTGGAGCCTGAAATGACCATGTCTTGTAGCCAGGCAGGACTCCCGGTGGAAGGATAAAGACATTAACCCACCAATAAAATCTTTGACCCAAAATGTGTCCTGCCTAAAAGAAGTGCAGAGACAAAGATGGAACAGAGATAGAGAAATGGACAAACAAAGACTACCCCAATCTGAGACCCATCCCATGGGCAAGAACCAGTCCTTGACACTATTAATGATATCATTATGCTTGTAGACAGGAGCTTAGCATAACTGTCTTCTGACAAGCTCCACCCAGCAGTTGACTGAAACGATGCAGAGATCCACAGTCAAACGTTACATGGAGCTCAAGGAGTGTTGTGGAAAAGTTGGGGCAAGGATTGAAGGACCCAGAGGAATAGAAACTCCACAAGAAGACCAACAACACCAACTAATCTAGACCCTTGGGGCTTACGGAGACTGAATCACCAACCAAAGAGGAGACAATGTAAGACTCTGATGAGCCTTAATGTACCTGGGACCCCCTGAGTGAACAATGCAGAGCCGGTGATCAATTCAAAAACAAGAGGAATTTATTGTTCCAACGTGTTGGGGTCATCCTGCACCCAAAGGAGAGATGGTGACTCCATGAAGCACGGTCAGCAAGTTTTTATACAGTTTTCAGAGCAGCAGCCGTTAGACACAATGTGATTGACAGAACAATGTGACTTTTAAATTGATTGGTCTTTAGGGGATGAGGTGGTAAGAACTTCCTCTGTTTGTAGGTGACCAACAGTTGGTCAATCTCTCCTTCAAAATGAGGAGGAAAAAGGAGCTGTGGAGGTTTGTTAGGAGAAAGGGAGCTGTGATCAGGATGAAAAGTAAATAAATTAATTAGTGTAGAAAAAAAGTAATAACCCCCTCCCCACTTTGACTTACATGTAATGTTTGTCTGTATCTCTTAACATGCCTCTTTGAGTCTAACTCTATTTCCTCTTTGTTTCTCTCTTCCTGCCCATCTCTTGAACAATCTTGTTTTTTTTTAATCTGTATCAGTCTCTCATACTCAAGTATGTACATGAACATGTACACACATACACACACACACACACACACACACCCCTCTGACCAGCATATAATCTATGCCCATTTCCAAAGCCATAGGTATGCAAGAAAAACCTCTTAGATGCCCCTTGAACTCTTTAAATAGTCACACTTCAGAATTCACATTTAATAATACATCCATGATACAAACAGCATGTTTCATGTCACTCAATTACCTGTATTTTTACAAGAGCAGTATTATTACAAGAGTACCAGCTCATTTTTTTCTACCATCTACAATGAACACTTGCAAGAACTCAGGCACTGATCTGACCATGGCTTAATTATAGGAAGTTAACACTGATACAATACATAATCCGAACATTCTGATAGGAAATATATCTTCCCAGTCCCTGATATTTTCTCCCAATGATGTGAATTCAATTAGTTTAAGTCCTGGCCACTCTATTCTTTTAATTTTTTTTCTACCAAATGTGGGAAAATGAGATCTGATTTGTGAAGTTGGAAAAAGAAACAGTAATACCAGATGAAATCATGTTAACTCTGCTCCTCTCTTCCTCAAACACTTTAATGTTGCCTTACATGTTAGGAAACATGCCCCAGCCTCATTGATTCTCAACTGAGTGAGGATGAGCTTGTCTATTTGCCAACACATAATTGTTGGAGAATAGAAGTATTACAGATTGAATATGAAGACTTCCTTATAGGCTCATGGATTTAGGACTTAGTCCCAAGCTGGCTGTGTGATTTGAAGAAATGGAAGAAACTTTAATTGATGACCCCTAACTAAAAGAAGTAGGTTGCTGCGCTTGTGACTTTGTGTCTTTCCCTGCTTCTTTCCTGTCTGTTCTCTAGTTCTGGTTGTGGTGAGGGAAGCAGCTTTCTTCTGCCATACTCTTCCTTCATGATGATTCTGTCTAAAATCAATAAAACCATACAATGGAACCTCCAAAATCATCAGCCAAAATAGATACTTCTTTCCTTAAATTGTGTACGGTAAATTGTTTTGTCACAGCAACGAAAAGCTAACATTAGAGCCTTCATATTAAATGATGATCTGCCTCTGAGACTTTAACTATATACAAATTCATTCACCTAAATAATTTAAGGCCAACCACAATCATGTATACACCTTTCTACTATTATGTAAAATCTACTCCATATACCCGACCTCACATACTAATCTTGTGTAGTAAATACATTATTCACCCATCATCCATGTTGCAACCCCCACACATATATACATAGCTCTCTATTTGATTCCCAAACCTCTAATCCCATGCCTCCCACCACTAGGACCTTCCCACATTTCCTCAAACCCAATATGTAGACTCATGTAAATCACCTCAATGCTTACCCTGCCAAAACCAGGTCATGTCACAAAGCAATTTTCCCAGCCTGCCAGATTTTTCACTCAACTCACAGATAACTAACAGAACCATCTTCCCAGCTAATCAGAAAAGAAATCTGGTGGGTTCAATTGCTGCTGATATGCATTTAAATGGCTACATCTAGAAGGGAAATCCAAATGAGAGCTGAAGGAGGCTGGGACACTAGGGGAAATCATGCTGTAATAACTATGTGAGGCGAAGCAAATCAACAGAAAGCTGTACTCTCGCTGGACACTCAGAAAAGGCTACTGTGACACACGTGCTCAGAAACTTACTGGAATCTTTGTACTTCTAATATAATGGCATTAGTGTCATGGTTCCTTATGGGTTCCTTAAGGGTAAACTTCATCTGCCACACATAATCAGTGGAGTGGGACTTACCAGTGTGTGCGATGTATAACTGTAGGTACACGGAGAGAATACGTGTTTAGCAATCATCTTTTGAATCAGATGATACCATACAAAAGAAGGCTGCATTTGAAGACCAAACAGACCTAACTCAAAAGTGACCTTGAACAGATTACTTAAATTAGGCAACAGCCATCAATCTCCTTGTCCACAAACTAGAGATAATGATAAAGAACTCCTGCAGTTGAATAGGGATGCAGTAAATCATTTTTAAAAACACTTGTCAAATAATGTGTGCTTCCCTAATAAATGTCATCAACAGACCTGGGTTTGAATCTAGCTCCAATACTTAGTGACCTTGAATTAATTACCTAGTCACCCTGTTATCCAGTTCTTCATTGTAATTATACAGCAACAATAGTCCTTCCTCTGTGGCTGCCAAGAGCACCCAGAACAGAGCCTGTGTTGGTATGTGCCCAGTTCACTTTCCAAGGGTACTGACCCTCACCATCACTGTAAATCAATGTTGCTAATGTGGCCAGGTGACAAAAAGATTTGTAAGAAGTAGGAGTGGAGTAGTCTTGCTGATCATTTGTTTGGGTTGTGTATTGTGTATAAAACATTGTGACTCTTCCCCATAAATGACCTCCTCAGATAGACTGATGATACATAGATAGTGATAGATTGACAAAAGATAGATGATAGGTAGGTAGATAGATAGATAGATAGATAGATAGATAGATAGATAGATAGATAGAGCCCCATCAGAAAAAAATCCAGAAGAAAGAACCAACCTGTTCAAATGATACTTCTTCAGAGATCTGGGTCCAAAAGCAGCTGCAAGAACAAGAACATGTGAGGGACAAGAAGAATTCAAGCTAGAGGTGACACTAAAATAAGAACTCCCAAGACAGCTACAGAAATGTTGAGAAGTCTGGACTTCAGCAGAGTATAAAATAAGAATCTGAGCCAAATATATCTAGATCTCAAGGGGCCAAGAAATCCTAATTCACATCTGTAATATGAATATAGAAAGAGACAGTGGGTGAGAGGAAATATGCCAAGTTATTATGAAGTGGTTATACAATTATGTATAATCTTTTTTTCTTCCTCAATCTTCTCTAAATTTGCTAAATTGGCAACACTGAATATGTTTTATAATCATACAAGTGCATTACAAGTAAAAATCATCAAGCATAATCCTAAAAATGACTGCAGTTCTTGTCACAATTGATGTGCAATGCACAGTACAGGCTCTGCGCTCTCTAGGTACTGCAGTCTAATAACTGCCACAGATGGACAGAAGTGGATCAGAGGCTGCAGCTTTGTCCTAGTTTCATCTGTTATGTGAGAAAACGCCCTCACAAGAAGCAGCTTAGGGGAGAAAGGGTTTATTTTAGCTCACAATTCCAGGTTACAGTCTATTACTGCAGGGAAATCAAGGCAGGAATCCAAAGCAGCAAGTTACATCACATCCACAATGAAGACACAGAAAAACCGGTGCACACTGGTCTCTTCCTCTGCTCACTTTGTTCTTCCTTCTGCAGCTCAGAGCCCAGCCAAGGAAACAGTGCCACCCACACTGAGGGTGAGGGTTTCCCTCTTCATTTAACCCAGTTAAGAAAAAAACCTTCATGAACGTGCTCGAAGACTACCCTAATGTTTCTTTCCAGGTGAATCTGGACTGTGTCTAGGCTGACAAAACTAACCTTCCCACACTTTCTGTCACATAGCATCTAATATGTCATGGACACCAGTAAGTTCTTCTCTGTTTCCTTCCAGTACCCACTAGAGCTGCTGATATTTACACCTATGCATGAAACTTTCATTCATTCCCCACTGTGTCTTATTGTGCAAGGTTCAGTCTCTGGATCCTATCCCTATTAGAGAAGGACATGTGTTCCACCTAGTTATCCTTTTACTCATCCCTTTATATATGCAATTAAAATATAACCGAGGCCGATAAGGTATCTACTGTCATTGTCTCCATTTGGCATGGAAGAAATATAAGCAAACTTGAATATCTAGCTCCAAATGTCACTAAACCAAGGGATAGAGGCAGGCTTTAGCTATGAATTCTCAATGTTGTGTCCTTGAGCCTCCCCTGTGGTTTCTGGTACAGCACACTAGACCAGATTCTCTGATAATGTAGACAATGGGAGGAGCAGCACCTACCTGCAGAAAGCCCACTGGGTACTATGTTGAAGTGACATCAAGCTCTACAGGGACTATACCCACTCTCATGCTGTGGGACCTTGGGAAAGATAGTTATCTACTCTGGGCTTTGGTTTCCTCATCTGTAAAGAAGCTGAAATAACACCTCCCTTAGGGGGATTAAATAAATTACCAGATGTGAGGAAGTTAGCAGAGTGCCTGGTAGACAATAAGTATGTAATCAACATTAACTGCTATGTTGGAGGTAGAATATAAGGGGAAACAAAGAAAGGGGTAGTCATCCCTCCATGCCCATGGATCTACATTTATACTTTTAAAGCAAAGATGGATAAAAAATATTTGGAAAGAAATTTCATCTATAAGGAACTTATATAAACTGTTTTGTCCCTTGACATGGTTCCCTAAACAACTATTTTCACAGCATTCACATTGTGTTAGGCTTCATAAGTCATCTATTAATGAATCAAATCATACAAGGGAAATTTACTAAAGTACCTGTCCAAACCATTTTATACAAGGAATTTGAGAATTAATTTGTGGACCCATAAGAATCCTAGAACTAGCACTAGGTAGACGCCAAGAGATGACTACTACATTCTACAGTGGTCGTGGAGTTTCAAAGTGGTGTGGATCCCCAAATACTGAAGAATCAGTAAGCAAACTTTAAGAAAAGAACCCTATCTTTGAAGGTAATGAGCCAAAGCATGAGGCCCCGGAGTGATGGTCATGTGTTCACTCCCAAAGGACACCTATGATGCACCAGAGAAAAAGACGAATTTTCTACTGCTGATCTGTACAAACCATCTTAATTTGTGCCCTCTAGGGTAGAAGGTAACTGAAGACTTTGCAGATTTGAGCCCTGTTTAGCACTAGAAGAGCAGAAACTTTGGCTTCAAAGAGAAAAGGCATTTGAAAAGCTAATGAAAAGGCTTATGAGCCTTCTTGTACATCAAACACACCTTACAAAGCAACATTTTGATGAGTTAAGTGCAAATGAATCAGAAACACAGGGATTAAATTTCCCTTGAAACACTCATAAGTTTAAAGATAAAGCACAAATTGCCTGGCAGTATGTGTTTGGGGTTTAAGAGTGTAAAGTAACTCATGTTAGTTTCTGTCTGCCACTTTCCCTCTTTATCATTAATATAATAACAAAAATTTAGTTTCAACACTGTTCACTAGGGCCTGTTGGAGGCTGCTGAGTAGTTACAAAAATAATTAAAATGGTCATAGTGACACATACATACAATCCCAGCATTCAAGGTGTTGAAGCAGGAGAATCAAATGTTTGAGGGCATATTGGTGTATATACAGTAGCATTAGAAATGGAAAACCCATGTGAGGAATGAGGGTGCAGCAGCAGAGAACAGCAGTTTCTTAACCCCTGGGCTCACATCTAATCGGCATCTGCCAGGCTGTGTTAGCTGATTACCAGAAACTGGATATGTCACTTCCCACCTTAGTTCCTTTTCCTGTTGCTGGATAAAATGCTCTGAAAAAAGCAGTGCAGAAGAGTTTGTTTTAGATCAGGAATCTCTGGGACTATGAGATGGCTCAGTAGGTAAAAGTTCTTACTGCACACGTTTGGTCTGGGTTCATTAACCCACAGCAAGGTGGAAGGAGATAAACAACTCTACAAAGTTGTCCTTTGACCACCCCAAGAACACTGTACTATACACCCCCTTCCATATACAAGCAAATATTATCAACCATCTCCATACACATTTAATAATAAATGGTTTAAAAAAGAGAAATCAAAAACCTGATTAATAAAAAATATCCCCTATATATTTTTCTGTTTCCTCTTTCTCCGTCTGCCAGTTGGGCTTCAGTGCTCAAAGTAATTCTGAAGATCACATGTAAAAGATAAGAACATCTTTAATCTGTGATCCTAATGTACACATGAAGCAAACTAAATCAAAGGCCATAGTGCATTAAAAATTTGGATCACCTACTAAGACAGAAAGTACTAGTTTCCACCCTAATTCTTTTGCAAGGACTCTAGAGAACTCTATTAGCACCCACTGGATCTCAGCTTCTCCAGGGGCAAAATCTATTAGCAGGCAAGATGATTGCTGAAATCTCCTTTGGTTTTAAGATTAAATTATTCTAAATAACCAGTGAATTCTATCCTAGTCAACAAAGGTTTGTGAAATGTTTATTGTTTGTCTGGCATTGGGGTTGCAGAGGTAAATAAATCCAGGCATTTAGAGTGCAGATTTGAAGATAAATAACTATAATATACATGGTAGAAAATAAATGGATCAATCAATCAATCACAGAGGGCAACTATTCTGCCAGGAGCAGGGTAATGGTAAAAGCCAGTAGGAGGCAATTGCATTTGAATGAGGCTTATAGGATGACAAAAGGTTACCTTTCAGGCTAGCAAAGGTGGAGGCCTATTCCAGGCAGATTCAGGGACTTCATAGCTGAATGGACCTGGATATCGATGATGAATGAGGCAAGGCACATAGGAGATTCTGATGCATTGTAATTTCCCAGGCTCTCAGTCTTAGATTAAAAAGGGAAAATAAAGAGGAAAAAATATAAAAACTTCTAGGAGGTAAAAATTAAGTTCTAAGGGATATGTCTAGGATAGGTAGCCACCTGAATTCCCTATGTTTTGCGTCCACAGCACAAATGGTCATCCAGAGATAAAATCATTTTTATTCCTCTGTTGATATCACAAACTCAAAATTCCCTCACTCGGTTTATTTGAACCATACATGACAATTTGAAATGGCCTCAATTAACCTCAGATGTTAAAGAACTAAATCTATAATTCTAGTCTGGTCGTGCTTCAACATTGTGTTCATCCTCAAGAACCATCTACCAACAAACGAGTGAGGTAAGTAATAATAGAACGAGTACAAAGATAACCTGTCACTGGCGGCCATTCTCAGGTAACTGTGGATTCACATCACATGTGTAATTTTAAGGCAATTGGGTATCCTCCTGCAGCATAGGGAAAGACGAAATCTATTTAGTTGCTGTAGCTGGTTTAACAAAGGATCACAAACTTAAAGACTAAAGCTACACAAGTTTTGTAGTTCTGTAGGTTAAAAATCTTGCTTGAGTGTCTTTGGGCTACATCAGGATGCTGTCAGGCTACATACTTTTCTGGGTACTTAAAGTGGGAAACCAGACCCTTACTCCTAGAGGCAACCTATGCATACTGCCATCTTTGTATCTCTAGCTGTTAACACAAGAAGAAGAAGCAATATATGACATAAGACAGTTAAAATGAGAAAGTGGAGCTTTTCTAAATGCACACTAGAAAGAGTCTTGGTTAAAAAGTAAAGACTAGGTTAAACTGTAAAATTTAGCTTATCAACAGGCTAGATGAGTGAGAGATGCCTTGAGAATGGGAGTCTTCATACCAGTCCTTGGAAGAAAAATGATGAATGTAAGAAAAGGTTTGTTGATTTGTTGTCTACCATCAATTTGTAACAGTTGTCAAACATCTGAGTTTGTGGGACAGGGTCTGGAGTGGAGGGCTGAAGTGCTAGCTCAGCACCAAAAGAGCCTTGTTCAGTCTTATAAAAATCATCTCTGCCTTAAAGTGATCTCTATCTTTGAGCTTCCATCAATGCATCTCTGGATTTCCAGCCTTCTTCTTTTCTTCAAGGTGGCATCAGGTAATCAGAGGTTGTTACTGTCAAAGCTGTTATTACCATGTGGCTAACCACTGCTTCTTCATATTTCTATCTTTTTATTCAAATCTGGAGTATGAGCCCTTGGTTTATGGACCTATCACCTTATTGCAAAGGAGTCTGGGAAAACAAAGAAGTCCTGTGTTTCCCACAGTACATACTCTGATCATGAAGTATAACAACAGAAATTGATATCTCAACTCGTGAGTCTCTAGAGCAGACATAAATGCTTTCTTTCTCAAGTCACAAAACAGCCAGTGTTTTTAAGTGATTTAAACAACGTGGGAGAAATGCATTGTCTCTTATAACAAGATATCTACCAGAAGATGATTGCCAGGTTGATTCAGAGTCAACTGTGTTATAAGAAACTTGAGATTCTCCTACCCTACTGTGTTATTATTCATTTTCTGTTATCTTAACCATTTGACTTTACCCTTTGTGGCTACCAGCTAGCCAGCTCAAGCAAAGCATTGCATTATTTAAGATTAGGTCATTTAGTTTGAGTAATTGTCCTCAACTCATAATTTCTCCTATATTTAAACCCTTTGCAACAAGTCTTTATATTTCTTTTCACACTGGAGGAAGTTCTACAATCTTTTAATCTAGGCTGGACTTGCAGCTTACTCTGGTCTATTGAACATAGACAAACTGAGTACTCTAAGTCCTCAAGATACCATGTGTGTATCCACTTGTTAATCCTCAGACATTACTATGAGAACTTTCCTAACTGTCCAGATGAAGGAAGAAAACAGTCATTTGTTCACAATGACAGCCAGCCAATCAGTAGACAAGTAAGATTACCCAGAAAACTTAGGTCAGTAGAACTGTTCAGCTGAGCTCCAGCTAAATCAACTCAGGACTCCAGAGCTCAATAAATGCTTATTGTATTAAGCCACTGAGGTTTTCTATCCACATTACAACAGCAATAAGTAATTGGTTGGCATAGCCCTGCTGCAAGAGAGACTGGCAAGATACTATCTTGAATTAATTTTGCTCACACTAAGAAAACTAATAGAAGGTTGGGACGATGGTTTAGTTGGTAAAAACACCACACAAACATAAGGACCTGAGTCTGAAGTCATGTAATAATGTTAAGCACTGTGATACATGATTGTAATCCCACAACTGGGTAAATAGAGGCAGGCCATCTAGTCCACAAAAATCAGTGAGCCCTAGGTTAATAAAAAAAACATTGGTCAAAAACAAGATGAAAAATATTGGAAGAGCTATACCAAAAGTTGGCTTCTGATCATCATATGTGTAAACATGCACACACATAGACACACACAAAGACAGACACACACACTCACACACATCCACACAATGCATGCACAGCAGAAATATACAAACAATAGTGTCTGCCAAAGCAGCCAAGAACAAGACTAAATACCCACAAGGTCAAGAGAAGGGGAAGATGATGTTACAAGTTTCTGTGCAAAAGGGACTTCAAAAAAAAGTCCCTTCAAAAGGGACTGACCAGTAGGTGAAGGGTTAAGCAGGCAATATGAAAGTAGACAAGTCCTTGTGTAGCCACAATTTATCAGGTCTTTCTGCTTGAGCTGTGATGATAAATACACCAGGGACTGTATTATCAGCAAGACAATTGCAGAATCATGGGAAGGCTTGCTGTAATACAGAATTCATGAGCTTCTGAAAATAGTCTATATTGAGACACTTCTCCCAGGTCACTTCAGCAGCATTTGACCAGTCATATTCTAATATATAGTCCAGTTTGGTGTTAACTCCCAATGCTTGATAAATCTTACAGAAAGATCACACAGGCAACTTCAGAGCATGGTCCAAATTTAGCCTCATAGTGAAGTATGAAATTAATTCCATCTTCATGCCTGGGTATTCCACAATCCCTCAAACTTTTCCTTCATTTCTTTCTAGGCTAGGCAAATGCTCAACCACTGAACTCTATCTCCAGTCTGATTATTTACATTTTGAGACAGGGTCTAGCAAAGTTTCCCAGTTTAGCTTTTACCTCACTCTGTAACCCAACAAGATCTTTTTATTTTAAGATTTATTTATTCATTTTATGTTCATGAGTATACTGTTGTTGTCTTCAGACACACCAGAATAGGGCATCTGATCCCATTACAGATGGTTGTGAGCTACCATGTGGTTACTGGGAATTGAACTCAGGGCCTCTGGTAGAGCAGACAGTGCTCTTAACCACTAAGCCATCTCTCTAGCCCCCAAGAAGGTTTTCTTGTATGATCCTCCTGCCTTTTCAGAAATACTGGGATCATAGGTAGACAGTAAAAGGCTTGGCTTTGGATATTATATTTTCAAATAAATTATTTAAACTGTGACATTCAGTTAAAGACATGGACATCTCAACAGTCATCAGCCAAAACAAAACAAAAAGTAAAACAAACAAAAAAACCTACATGAAGAGGCTATCCTTTATCAAGGTCATAAACAAGAAAGTAAAAAATTACTCCTTATATTTTTCCAGTTACTTAGTCCAATTTCTGTTCAAATACCACCTCTTTAAAGACTTCTGAACCATCCTCTCTTTACTCTGGTTTACTTTTGTTAATAACTCTTAGTACTACCTAATGCATTTGCATATGTTTCTCTATTTTGTTAGTCTCAATAAGAATGCCCTCCAATAATTAGAAGTTTGTTTTGCTTATACTTACATCCAGTCATGGAGGCCACCAATTCAACCAAGCTAGCTGACCCTGCCAAGTGAATACAGTAACCAAGAGTCCAAGAGTCTCTTACCCCACGGGGCACCGCTGGAGCTCTCCCTCTCACCCCTCTCAGCATGCTGGCTGGTTCAGCCCACATGCCACCAGTCTCAACTTTTCTGCAGCTTTCAGTGGTGCCTGGGAGTCCAGGAGTCTGAGACCAGTCAATTCCTACAAGCCTTCTTGTCTGGGGGTCCCCATCCAAGAGCTCTGCCCCCACAGGACCTCAGACTGAGATCTCTCCGAGCACCTCTCCATACCTGGGTGGGGGCCTGCAGCGCCCACGAGGTGTGGTGTGAACTTGGTCAAATTCCCTCGCTTGGTTGAATGGGGGCCTCCATGGCTGGAACACAGAGAAGTCGTCCACGGGAGATTAAACAATGGCTCGATAGTTGAGACCTTCTCCATGGTTCCCCATGGCAGGCCCCAAAGACACAAGGAAGTCCAGGGTTCTAAAAGGCTTTATTTTCATGGCAGATGGTAGATGGATCTGGATGCACACCTGTGAATCTCAGGGTAGACCTGAGTTAAATAGGGAGGGAGAAGGGAGAGGGCCTGGGGAAGAATTCTTAATTGGCTATGCCCTCTGGCCTTCAAGTATCTCATGAGAATGTAAATCTCTTGAGGCTGAGGCCTGTAGTCACGCCCTCTACCTGTGCTGGATGACTCAAACCTCTTTTACAGAGGGGCTGTATTGCCCTACATGACTGAAAATCATGGACCAATGGCATGTCAAGAGCCTGAGGTCTGGGGGTGTGTCTGAACACCTGCTGTTGTCCCACTAGGGTCTGGAGTTCCAGGCCTGTGCCTAGGCAGGAGCCAAGCTGTCCTTTCATGGCCCTACACTGACCACTGTCTCTCCCAACACAAAAAAACACCTTCCTGGGTACCCTATGTTCTGCTGTACTTGCTCTACCGTGGCCCACATCTCATTGAGTCACAATTTTGCCTTACTAGTTCAACTGCTCCACTGATCCATGTCTCCTTGGACAGCAGGGGATAAATCACAATTACTTTTTATTTAATGTTTCATGGGTGTCTTATACTTAGTAAGCACTCAATGGAATGAGGGCTGAAGCTATCCTGTTCCTTTCTGTAATTATAAACAGCACATATAATAAACCCCCACTGTATCACCATCAGCTGCTCTCTATTCTTCTATTCTCTTTCCTGGTCATTTCATAAATCAAATGGTCCCTATACCCTGCCTTTAAAGCAGTATACTGATGTATATAAGCTACCTGATATTTCTAGAATAATGTGAAAACTCTCTTTTAAAGAAAAAGTGGATCTTACCTGTTTTTTCTATTCTTGTCTGTGGGTTTGAGAAATGTTCAGTGTAGGAAGAAAGAGAGAGAGAGAGAGAGAGAGAGAGAGAGAGAGAGAGAGAGAAAGAGAGAAAGAAAATAAGAAAGGATGGAAGGAAGGAAGGGTCATATTCTATGCAAATGTTGTTCAATATCAATAAAATTTGTAAATGAAAATTGAAATCAAAATAAAAAGTCATAAAAATCCCCATAATTCAAGAAGCTTCAAGAATATGTTTATAAACTCCCAAGTTTCATGACCTTAAAAGCACTGAACTAAACTTTTAGAAATATAAATCAAGCAAGGCTGTATAACTGAACTTATTTATGGGCAGATAAAGAAATTGACAGTGTGTATGTGTGTGTGTGTGTGTGTGTGTGTGTGTGTGTGTGTGTGAGAGAGAGAGAGAGAGAGAGGGAGAGAGAGAGAGAGAGAGAATGAGAATATGAATGTGGCTTTTTTTCTTGTCATGCACCAATGTAAGCAGAACCTGGAACTCCAGGTTCCTAGATCTTCTTAAATTTACTTTTTGTTCTAAGTTATTCTGATAGCTATTGCGTTAAAGAAATTACCAGATATTAAAGCATGCAACAGAAGATTTTATGCAGGACTATTACTGGGACAGGTCTTAAAGGATCCATTGCAAGAGAACTTTCAGTAAGGGGCAGAGTCAAGCTGAATTGCTGATACAACATAGGAAAAAAAAATCCCAAAACTTGTACCCAAGAAGGAGGTGACTAAATGGAGCATTACTAAGAGAAATGTTAGGTACAAAAGGAAAACCTAGAGAAAGTTACTTCTCACTGAAGATGGGTCAGGTAATCCAAACTCATTTGAGGATGAAAGGAAACAAGAGGGGAGTACTCACTAATCTGACTTAGTAGGACTATTGCTAAAGCTATATTTTATTTTTTAAAAATGCACCCAGAAGTTTCAAGAACCTTCTTAAATTTTTCTCAAGCAAAGAATCTTTCTACTACCTACCCAATCATATTGTTGGCATGCAACTATCAATTTTCAACTTCAAGCTGTAATACAGAGCAATAGTGATAAAAAATAAAAAACAGTGAGATATTGGTACAGAAACAAAGATATTGATTAATGTAATTGAATCAAAGACCCAGAAATAAACCCAGAAATCTATGGACATTTGAGTTTTGATAAAGGAGCCAAAACCATACAATGGAGGGGAAAAAGCATCTTCAACAAATTGTGCTGGACTAACTGGACGTCTACATGTAGAAGAATGAAAATAAACCCATATTTATTACCCTGTAAAAAACTCAAATCCAAGTGGATCAAGGACCTCAACATAAACCTGATAAACTAAATCTCATAGAAGAGAAAGTAGGAACTACCCTCAAATGCTTTAGTACAGGAAACAGTTTCCTGAACAGAGCAGCAATGACTTAGGCTCTACGATCAAAAATTAATAAATAGGACTTCACGAAACTGTAAGGCTTCTGTAAGGCAAAGGATACTGTCAATAGGGCAAATTGACAACCTACAGACTGTGAAAGGATCTTCACCAACCCTATATATGACAAAGGGCCAATATCCAAAATTTATAAAGAATTCAAGAAGTTAAACACAAAACAATCCAAATAATCCAGTTTTTTTTTAAAAATAATGAGGCACAGAGCTAAACAGAGAACTATCAACGAAGGAATCTCAAATGGCTAAGAAGTGCTTAAAGAAATGTTCAACATCCTTAGTCATCAGGGAAAAGCTAATCAAAATGACACTGAAATCCTACCTTATAACAATCAGAATGACTAATATCAAATGAAGCAACAGCACATGTTGGAGCAGATATTGAGAAGGAAAAATACCCCTCCACAGCTGGTGGGATTACAAACTGATACAATCACTCTGGAAATCAATTTGACAGTTCCTTGAAAAATTGGAACTAGTTCTACCTGAAGACCCAGTCGTACAACTTCTCAGCATATATCTAAAATATGTTCCACCATATCACAAGGACATGTTCTACTATGTTCATATCAGCAAGAAACTGGAAACATTCCAAATGTCCCTCAACCAAAGAATGGATACAGAAAATGTGGTTCATTTACACAATGGAATACTATTCATCTATTAAAAATGAGAACATCATGAATTGTGCAGGTACATGGATGGAGCCAGAAAATATCATCCTGAGTGAGTTAATCCATACTCAAAAGGACATGCATGGTATGTACTCACTGATACAAAAGTTAAGAATATCCATTATATAACCCACAAACCATAAAAAGTTTAACAAGAAGCCAGGCCCAAGTAAGAATGCTTCAATCAAACTTAGAAGCAGGAACAACATAATCAGGAGAGTCAGAAGGAGAGAAGGACCTGGGTAGGAAAGGAAGTGGGAGGGGAAAGGGAGACAGGATCAGATATAGGGAGAAACAGAAGAGAAGCCCAGAGGGCCAGAAGAATGGCTGCACAGGATAGGAGTGGGGGTTGGAAGGAACCTCTAGAAAGTCCCAGAGACCTGGGATGTGAGAGGCTTCCAGGACTCATTGGGGATGGCCTTAGCTGAAATGCCCAACAGTATGGAAATGGAATCTGAAGGGACCACCTTCAATAGTTAGAGAAGGCTCCAAGCGGAAGGATGGAGACACTAACCAACCTTCACAATTTTTGACCCAGAATTCTTCCTGTCAAAAAGAAATGCAGGGACAGAACTGGAGCAGAGACTAAAGGAAAGCCCATCCAGTGACAGGCCCAACTTGGAATCCATCCCATGGGTGGGCACACCAAACCTTACTATTACTGATACTATATTGTGATTACAGACAGGAGTCTAGCATGGCAATTCTCTGAGAGGCTCTACTAGAAGCTGACTGAAACAGATACGGGTAGTTACAGCCAACCATTGGACTGAGGTTGGGGAAGGAACCCTATGGAAGAGTTAGGGAAAGGACTGAAAGAGCTAAAGGGGATGGAAACCTCATAGAAAGACTAACCTTGATCCCTGGGTGCTTCCAGAGACTAAGCCAGCAACTAAAGAGCATACATAGGCTTTTCTGTGGCCCCAATAACATATGTACCAGAGGACTGCCTTGTCTGGTCTTAGAGGGAGATAATGTGTCTAATCCTGTAGAGAGTTGATGTCTGAGGGAAAGGCGATGCCTGGGAGCCAGGAGAGTACCCTCTCAAATGAAGGGGAAGTTAAATGGTGTAAAGAACTCTGGGAAAGGGAACCAGGAGAGGAATAACATTTGGTATGTAAATTAAAGAAATAATTAATTTTTAAAAATGTCCCTAGAGACATCAAGAACCTTCTTAAACTTTTCTGAAAGAATCTTCCTACCACCCACCTAATCGTATTGTTGACATGCAACTATCAATTTTCTACTTCAATTTTTTATTTGTTGTGTATTGAATAATTTAAAGGAAGTTAGTATAAAATGTCACACTCTCCAAAATACACTCCCTCCCAGGGCTATAACTCATAGCCTGAGTAAATTACCTGGTATCCACAACCTTTCTGGAATCCACAGCATCTTCTAACTGATGAGGAAGAAATGCCATATGATCAAACTGGTATAAAAGAGATTCCTTTGTCTCTCCCCGGGAAACAGCACAAGCTCTCCTTTTAAGACTTCTTCCCTGATCCCCCAAACATATTCCCTTTCCTATAACCTATATCTCACTCTCCAGCCACCTTGCTTCAAAAGTGCTGAGTATTTATTTTGCAGCTAAAACCTTCTAAGTCAGGAAGGCCAAGTTTCCAAAATAGGAGGTGATTCATCCAAGGTCAGAGATTCATTAAGCTCCAGGATCCAGATACAGTTAGAATAAAGTGACTTCCTTTTTTAGTGACTTCAGTTTTTTTGGAAGCTTTTAGCTTAGAACAAGGAAACTGGTCGATGGATCTGAATGGAGTTCTACACTTTAAAATAATAAACAAGAAACTATTTATAAGGCAAGAAAAATTGAAGGGCAGAAAGTAATGAATCACCATTGCAAGTTGGCACAAAAAGAAAAATTAGTTCATAAAAATGCAGTTGGATAAATAATAGGTTATTTCATCATGTAAATATATCCCCAAAATAACTTTATTCAAACGAAAACATCTATTGTGACCTAAACTATTTATCATGCTAACATATATCTAGAATCCTAACAAACTTATGAAAATGTTATATTCTGTAATCTCCTTGATCCAATGCAAATAAATAGTTGTGCTTCAACTGTCTTGTTATCAAATGATTAATCACAGCTGTCAAGAGCAGCTAAGAATTGAATTCTGATCTTTTTTTTTTTTTTCATTTGGTGGGTGGCATTTAGGTAGTGTTCTTGGATTTGTCTCTGAATATCGTACCCTTTACAGTAAAGATTCTGTTCCCTGGTTTCCACTGAACTAGGCCAACCTGAGAAAGAATTTCTATTATCACATTTAAGTGAATCTCATGTTTTCTAGCTAAAAATTGAAGTTTCTAAGTACTGAAAAAACTTGAGGAGAAGAAAAGGAAACTAGCATTCAATGTTTTATTGTGGACTTGTATCAGGAGAAAAACTATCATTATGTATGTGCATGTGTATATGTTTACATTTACATGTATGTGAGGTGTGTGTGGGTGCGTGTGTGTGTGTGTTTGTATGTATCTATGTACAAGTATCCACAGAGGTCAGAGGACCTCAGCTGTTGTTCAGAGGATGCATATTTTGGGACAGGATTTCTCATTTTCCTAGAACTCACCAATTAAGAGAAGCTGGCTTGCCAATGAGACCGAGATTCACATTCTCTGCCTTTTCAACATTGGGATTTTCTATGGTGTATATTCTGAGGGGAATTGAATTCATGTTCCTCTTCAAGGACTTAAAAACTGAGCCACTTGCCCAGCTCTAGCAATGAACTATCATGATGACTATAGATGAGGACACTGACACTGGAACTTCTTTAAATCACAGACTTGTCACCATAGTGAACTGCAATCTACACTTAGTTTTTTCTTGATTTAGGCACTGATATTCTCGTGCCCTGAATATCCTATTAAGCCAAGGCAAACCAGGACAATGGGAAACCCGTCAGACCAAGCAATTCAAATGGGAGTTGAGATAACTTCAAAGCCCTGTATTTACATGTGTCTACTTCTTCCAAGAAAACCGAGAGGTCATGTTTTGATAGCAATAGATACAGGGCAAGGTTTAAATCTAGTTCAGCTTCTACTCTTGAAGCTGTTCCCTTGGAAGAAATTACCAATCCTCAGGTCTTCTGTTGCTTTCTCTGTGAAACAGGATATAGAAAGTTAGTACAGAACAAAATGACTCTTTCAACTTCTTCGAGCTCTAACACCTTAGGATACTAGTCCATTCTATCTGCCTCTGAGTAACTAGCCCCATACAAATGGTTGTGGAATTGAACAGTGAAGGCAATAAGGTCACTTCTCCTTTTTTTGTAAAATTCTGCTTCATTACCTTTATAATTAGACAATTTTTATGTTACTTTTAAAAATCCTGTCCATTTTCCCATCTTTTTAAGAGTTTATTTGAGGAAAGAATATGATTCCTGCAGAAATTAAAGGGGAAAAAAGAAATGAAAAGAAAGAAAGAAAGTTTCTGGCTGAAAGTGTGAATTTTATAACTGCCAGCTCTTTCAAAGGCAGGAAGGCTGCCGTAAAAGGATGGTTGCTAAGGATACTATTGTATTTAAATTATCAGCTCACAATAGACCCAGCAAAGATATTGATTGGATGTGAGAGGGTAAAATTATTTTCTTCAAACTAAGTAGAATCTGAGGGTCTAGATCCAGGCTCACCCTTCCCATGCTAGAGGCAGACTTTGGATGTGATTTTGCTGTTTTCCTTTGTCTAATTGTGGATGGTAAGAATTGAAGAAAAGATGCAGTCTTTGTGTTGTCCATAATAGTCTCTCCCTCAAGTTCACTGAAAGTGTAAGAAACACAAGAGAAAGGAAATTTGTTGTATTCACAAAGAAAACTAATGCTTCAAAAGAAAGTTTTCCTAGCAGTCTGAAAGCTGGCAAATATGAGAAACTCAAAACAGCAAAATAGTTACAGGGCACTTGTGTGTAAGGAAGCATTCTTTCCAGTAATCCGTCTGTTAGTGCATTTAATCCTCAGTGCTGATTTATCATTATTATTATTATTATTATTACTATTATTATTAGTAGTAGTAATAGTAGTATCATCATCACCATCATCATCATCATCATCATCATCATCATCTTCATCATCTTCATTTTACAAGCAAGGAATCTGAGGAGTAAACAAGTCATTCAAAGATAATCCACATTCCTACTTGTATGTTTTGTTGTATATCTAAGGTTTTGAGTCCAAAAGTTCCATAGCCTATTTGGGCAAACTTTAGGTATACCATTAAAGATATAACTTGAACTATTTCCAATTCCTATCACCAGGCACAAAGGCAAAAAAATAGGAATGTTCAAACTCTCTTCATTCTAAAAGCCAGTCAGCAATCTGA
Organism: Grammomys surdaster; assembly: GCF_004785775.1. Classification (NCBI taxonomy): domain Eukaryota; kingdom Metazoa; phylum Chordata; class Mammalia; order Rodentia; family Muridae; genus Grammomys; species Grammomys surdaster. The sequence goes on along the minus strand of NW_021620842.1, from coordinate 5,365,235 downwards.
GAAGGCAGGGAGGTAACATCCTAAAGAGCCATTAGGTTTCATCTTTAGCCCACAGCTTATATTGGTAGGTGACACAAAGGCTGTCAGCCATCCCAGAGCTCAGTCTTGTTCCTCTGATCAGGTAGTTATTCCTGTCTCTGAGATTTACAGTGTTGGTGAGTTTTCTTTGTCTCCCCTCTCTCTCCAGAGGGGGTAGATTTCTGTATCTCTCTCATTATTATCTCACTGCCTAACAAGGGAGGGTTCACGCACATACCCAAGGCTGCTGAGACCTGCTTCCTCCTGAGCCACTTTTTGGATGACATCTAAATTGAAGGTTAACTCAGAGAAGCAAAACATTAGCAATGTGTAGGTGCACATTTCTTCCTACAGAATTAAGTACAAATGTGCACTTAGAGACTCTGAAGTACCCTTATTGTTAGAGACATAGACAGACATGTATTATCCAAGCCTGAAGAGAATAATCAGGATTTGATTATGACATAGCTGATGAAATTAAGGACTGGTGGTAACAACAAAAACAATAAAAACAACAAGCACATTGCATCCAGATGTGAGTCCCGTGTTTTCATGTTATGGGTCTCTACTGATCCCCTTTGGAGTAATAGGGCAGATTCCCTCCAAATGAGGGAAAACTCAGAAAACTAACCAACACTGTAACTCCAAATGAGTTTTTATGAGAATACAGGGATTCTAGGACTGGACAGAGCCAGGATCCAAGGCTCCTGGATGCTACAGGTCTCATGCTTTTGTCCTCTCCCTGTATCTTCTCAGTTTCCTCTTTTCCTCAAGCCCAACATGGCAACCTTGGCATTCTGCTTGATTTAAGACTCCTTTGCAAATGCCCATCATAGGTTCTTTGTTCAAATTGCCCAGTGAGTCAGAAGATGGTAATTAAAATCTTAACTCACCTGGTGTCCCAAGCAGGAGTCAAAGGCAGAAGGGGAAATTCTTGTGTCCACCAATCAAAGAGTGTTATTTAATGTTTATACACAGGCCTACTTCTCTGCATGAATCAGGATACCGCAATCCTGACCATACATTTATTGTGCATGGTTTTTAAACAGTTTTTCTCAAATCAATTTCAGCTTTTACTGACAACATAAAAAAGAAAACATTATACAATAAAATAGCATATCAATTCCTCTTCAAGACATATATAAAAATCACGGAGGTCAACAGACCCTATCTCAGGAAATAGAGAATTCAAGACATGATTCCTCAGATGACAAACAAGCTGCTTATGTTAAAAGATGGAAGAAACAATTTATGTTTGTTGAATGACAATTGGTTAAATAAATTATATCTGTCCCTTATTTCTTATATTATCTGCCATCTATCTACCATGTATCTAGCATTTATCTTCTTGGGACATTCATTTTTCTGTATTTGTGTATGTGACTATACTGTGCATATTTGAATTTATGTGGTGCAGATGCACATATGTATCCATGTTTGGAGGTGATAGGTCAACTTTAGGCACCATTAAGTAGAAGACATCTGTATCAGAGTGTTTTTTTTTTCCTTTGTAAACATTTTTGTTTCCTATCTACTGAATGTGCTTGCACATGCACGAGTGTGTGAGTACATGCAAAGGTACCATGGCAATTAGTTTCTCCTTCCACCATGTGATTTCTGTGAATCAAACCCAGGTCATCAGGCATAGAAGAAATGCTGAGCTACTTCACTGGCTCCATCCTATGTGTTGAGACAGGGTCTCTCATTGGGACCTGGAACTTTCCAAGTAGGGTAGAATAATAGCTAGATAATAAAATAGCATCAAGCCATTAAAAAGGGTGTAATTGATCAAAGGTATACAGGCAGGAGACATTGACTTAGGTGTAAAAAATTAAAAAGTAAAAGTATATAATAGTACATTTTAAAGAAAATTGATAAGGAAACCATACCACTTGAACATTAACTTAGAAGGGGAACAGAAGGTAGCAAGAGTTATTTTTTGAAGATTTTGCATACAAGAGTCAGGCTACAAAGATGAGAAGCTTCAATTTTGTTTTATCATTAAAAGATTTTTTTTAAAAAAGAAAAAACATGAGTTTTGGGGATGTCTTTGTATGCATTCTATAGCTGTGAAGAAATACTATGACCATGGCAATTCCTATAAAAGAACACATTTAATATAAAAGAAACCACCTGCTTATAGCTTCGTATCTTTAATCCATTGTCATCATGGTGGGAAGCGTGGTGGCTCACAGGCAGAGATGATGCTGGAGAAATAAATAGCTGTGATCTACATCTGAATCCATAGGCAGCAAGAAGAGAGGGGGTGCTTCTGGGTGTGCCTTGGGCCCTTAAAACCTCAAAGCCCACCATCAGTGACACATTTACCCCAACACAGCCATACCTACTCCAACAAGGCCACACCCTCAAATCTCACCTAAATAGTACCATCCCCTGATGACCCAGCATTCACATACATGAGTCTATGGTGCCCAGTCTCATCCAACCACCTCAAGGGGATAAAGAAATGACACAAATACTAAAGTGCTTTATATAAAAGCATGATGACCTTAGTTTAATCCTCAGCATACATTTAAAAAGCTAGAAGTGGTGGCAAGTGCCCATAATTTCAGAACTGGAAAAATGGAGAAAGGAAGATACTGGGAGTTCGCTGGTCAGGCAATTAGGCCTACTTAGTGAGTTTCAGGGCACATTGAGAGGTCATACCTCAAAAACCAGTGTGGAAGGATCCTAAAGAAGAATATCTCAAATTGACCTCTGATAGTCCATACCCACCGCACCTCACAGAGAATAAATGGATGTTTTGTGAAGACAGATGATACATAGATAGATGATGCTAGATAAGGAACCATGTATACTTACCTATGCTTCCCTATCTGTATATGTGAATATACATATATACAGTAGCATATGTACAGAAATAAATACTTTAGAAGTGTATACTATGGAAGTAAATACATACATAGATACACCTGACATGTTCCTGGGTATCCTCTTTCCTCACAGACCCCTTAGAAAGTTAAAGTTTGTTTTGATCTTATACTTTATTGTGTGAAATCCACAAAAGTACTTTCATTTGATCTCCTAACAATACTTTGAAAAAAAAATGAAAGCAATGTCTTTGGATGCACCCACAGGGCTAGAGAGTCTAGGGTTTACTTGTTTTAAACTTGTCTTTGCCTGCACTCCTTCTGGCTATGTGTGGAATAGGGCCTGCATCTTATTTGTCCCTGGAGACTCAGCCACCATGTCCTACCAGAAAGCATTCTCAGGTCCCTCCCCTATACCCAGTCCTACTGCCTCTATACATTATGCTTCCTTACCTAGCACATAGACCAGAATAACTGAATCTGTGTCTACTGGCTTTTCAGATTTTCCTCCCATTTCAAATGCAAGCCCCAGAGTCAGTTACTTCGCATTCCCCTCTCCACCCCATCCCCAGTGCCATGCCTGGCACATAGAAAATGCTCAGTAAATGTTTGTCAAATAAATGATTCAGAGAATGATCATTCCAGAGCCTGGTGGCTTCATAAGATTTGAGTTATTGCATTTTTTCACTATCTAGACAGAAAAGCTCCAGACAACCCCTGGGCTGTGTTCAGATATTGTAAATAATTGATCATAAAGATGAAACACACAGGCTGGACGGAGACCAGGGAACCTGTCAATATCATGGGAATAAATCTCTGTTCACAGCAGCCTCGTGTCTGGGCTGGCTTTCCAAGGCCATTAAACTATCACTGTGGTGCAGGCATTAGTTGGAATAAAGTGTTTGTGTTTGTTTGTTATCATTTCTTAGTAAAACTAATTAAGGAACTAATTGATTGTTTTGTTGTTCTACTAATTAACTCCATATGGTGCCCATTTCCATGGAGATAGACTATGAGTTATGGAAAGGACTCAGATTTAACACGTCTTTTCTGGGTTTAGGGACAATCCTTTAGAATTAAGTATCCTTTCCAATTTCCAATTTCCCTGCATTGCTACAACCATGTTTTTGGCTTCCTTATATCCCTGAGGATGGGGTCATGAGGCCAGTGCAGGCCAGCCAGGAAAGTGTTAGAGAGAGTGCAAACATCAAGCCTTTTTAAAGAACCAAATGTAGAGAGAGTAATCAGGAAAGTCCTAGGCTAAGATGACAATAAGAATTCCAGATGCTACAATTTTTAGCACCTAGTATGTAGTTCACACTAGGAATAGTATGCTCATGTCTTATACCTAATATGTAAGAACCAATGCCCTTGTTAGTAATTCTCTGTTGTAGAAAAAGAAACTGGTTTCTTAGGATAATTTGCATAAGGTTATCCATCTATGTTTTATTCATTCATTCTTTGTTTCACAAATATTTACTAACAGACACAATGTGCCCAACACTGCCTTAACTTCTAAAAATAGCTGAGCTGAAGTCAATTTTTCTCTTTATGAAAACTATTTTCCAGAAGGGAAAAAGAAGTAATGAGCTAAAAAAAATAAAAGGTTATTTTAGATAATGACAAGGGCAAGAAAAACATATCTAGTTGTTGAAAGAGATAAAGAAAAACGTGATACAAGTCTCCCAGCAATTGGGTAGGAGAGACCTCCGAGAGTAGATGATGTCTGAGCTAGATATTGTATAAGAACAAACCAACAATGGGAATGTCTCAAATAAGAACCTTCTAGACCAAGAAAAAAGCAAGCAGAAAGCTGAGGCAGAAAGGAGCTTTCTGTCCAAGTAGCCAGTTAGAGCTGAGAAGGAAGATAGGACAGCTGAGACCAGATAGAAGAACAGTGACTAGCTATGGGAACCATAGAAATCATGGTAGGGCTGAAATCCCATCTATGTGAAGATTTCTGTCCACCTGGTTCTAAAACTCAGGTTGGTCTCACCATTTTTTGCTCCCTGCAGTTACTGAGCAACCCCTCCAACATATGCAGGATATTCCTCAATAAGTGTTGTAAAGAAGTGTCGTGAGATCATCCTTGGGAGTGACTTGCTGGGTGGCTCCTGATCTGTGGTTTATAGATTTCCCAGAGTCAAGGAAATCAATCTTGAGATTGTCTGTCTGCAGAATGGGGATACCATTTAACCAAGATCAGAATGCCAAGCTCAGGTAAAATTTTCTTAAAGACCTAGACCATGGTATAGGTTAGTGTTCAATAAATGTTCATTCTCCTTCTATTCACATGGTATTCTCTACAGCTGATATAGATTGAAACGTGGTTTCCTTTTACAGTGGAAGCCAGCATATGTGATTCAAGTGGCCTGATATACTTTGTATAGCGTTCACTGGCCCTATGTTGTCAAAACTTATCATAAGAGCATTCTAAGATTCTTTTGTCCCTCTGCCTGATCCTCCTAATAAACGTACAATGTAGAACCATATCCAACTGGTTTTAGCCTAGATCCTAGTTCTGCAGTGAAGACAAACCTAGAAAACACCTCTAAGCCTAAAATAAAATGTTTCACTAATGAACTACTGAGATTAGGGATATTTATTCCTGTACATTATTGTGGCAGTGGTTAATCATCATTCCTATTATAGGCAAGCTCTTTTCATAGTGGGATGCTGAAATAAGTACGTTCAGGAGCCACATCTTCCATGACAACTGAGAGTCTAACATGATTCACTGTCCTAGATCCATAATAATATTCACTTAATTCAGAAACATTGGACTTCCACACTGCTTGGTCACTGTGATTGGCAGATACATAATTAAAATTTTTAAAGAGGCAAAGTGAATTAATCATATCCTATGTGTACCTAGGCATCTGGAGGTGGGCGGACTAATAATGAGGGGTGATGCTATGGGGGACAGATGTAGGCTCTGAATTCAAACACAAATACAATTTCTGCCACTCAGGAAAAAAATATTCATCCTCTCTAAGCACCAATGTGTCAATCCCTGAGGAAGATGATACTGGCTTCTCGGTGAAGTTGACAAGATTGCATAGGAAAATGAATGTACCACTATAGTGTCCATTCAGTGTTGCCTTTCAGATAAGCCTGTGTTTAGCTATAGAGACTTTCTATTTCAACTTTTGTTGGGAAGAACACTTAACATGAGATCAATGGTCTTGAACATCTCCAAGTATAAGATACAAGATAGTTATTGACAGCACCCTTTGTAGACTGTTGTTCCCTAGAATGAATTCTCAAAACTTCTTCCTCTTGTATAGCTGTTTCTCTTGTATACCTGTCTCAATGGTTTAGATGAGTTCTCTCTAAATTCCCATATATTAATGGCTTGATCCCCAGCACATAGCACTACTAGAAGTGGAAGGAACCAAGAAATAGTGTTTGGTAGGAGCGTCTTTCATATCTGGGAGTGTTTACCTAAAGAAGTTATTGGAGCCTCGGCTTCTTCTCAAAATTCTAGTTCCAGCATAAAGTCCAAAGGTTCTAACTAACCTGGAAGCTGTGATGCATTGCCTCATCACAGGCCCAAAAGCAATTGAGTTAACTGTTTAAAATAACCAAAACAATAAGCTAAAATAGACACACATATAGAGAGAGATGCTGACTATCTCAGGCATTTGTTACAGTAACAGAAAACTAACATACTTCTTAATTAACAACTTATTTCTTTTGAAAAATGCCATTCTACTTTATGACTGAATCATTTTAGATTCCTCATATAAGTAAAATAAAGCAGTGTTTGTCCTTCTATGACTGGATCATGTCATTTAAAACTATATCCATAAGGTTCACCCACATTGTCACATATGGAATGAGTTCTTTCTTTGTTTGAGTTACTAATATTCTCCTGTGATCCAGTGCCTAATAATGAATCTGGGCTACATATATACCTATTGTTCTATAAGACTACAATGGAAATAAAAATATCTTACCATCTAGTGATGTCATAGCCATCATAATGTCACAGCACAATTCATTCTTCATAGGGGTGGCCCATATAAAGAAACCCAACGCACTTTTAACCATATAAAAGCATATAATGCATAACTATATATACAATGTTTCAAAAAGATAATAAATGGTTTTGTTACTGATTTATGTATTTATAATTCTATGTTTTTGTTATTTTAGACTACATGCTGACTGTCTTATTGTTCTCTTGCTGCAAAGACACATCATGACCACAGCAACCCTAATAAAGGAAATATTTCACTGTGATAGCTGTATAGTTTCAGAGGTTTAGTCTATTATCATCATGGCAGGAAGCATGATGGTGTACAGACAAACATGGTATTGGAGAAAAAAACAGGAGTTTTATGTCTGGATCTGCAGTCAGCAGGAAGAGAGAGTGACATTGGGCCTGGCTTGAGCATTTGAAACCTCAAAGCCAGACACCACCACCACTACTACCCACTGTGATACACTCATACCAACAAGGCTATACCTACTCTAACAAAGCTACACCTCCAAAAATGCTATTCTTTATGGTCTACAGAGCCATTTTCATTCAAGCCACCACACCTACATTTTTGTAAGGTCACTGGAAAGCCACCAATAGAGCAGCTACTTAACATTCATGAGGTACTGAGTTTGATCCTTAGAACTACAAACAAAATGTTTATTATAAAGCATTATGACATGTTATACCAATGATAACCTTGTTGTGACTCATGTTCAGTATAGCTCTTCTTGTTTTGTTTTTTATTTTTTGTTTTTTAGTACTAGAGCTCAAATCAATGGCAAACCCAGGGCTTCATACATGCTAGGCAATTGTTTTACCACTGAATCACATTCCCAGCCTTGCTGAGTCTTTTTAATGAATCATTTTCTACTTCTTCTTTTGTGTTTTATTTTGTTTTTGTTTTGTTTTAAGGCCAGGTCTCCTGTAAGGCTGAGTTTAGACTCATTATGAAACAAAGAATGAGCTTGACATTCTGATCCTTCTTCCTTCACCTCCCAAGTCATGGCCTTATAATACATTTACCATCATGCCTAGTTTGCTCTCTTGAACTTGATTTAATCTGAGGCTTTGTTTATTGCATCCCTCAAAACAGTCAGCTATATAAAACACACACATACACACACATAGCACACATACACACACTACATATAACCTAGGTATGTAATAGACATATCCTCTATATCAATGATGTTCTCGTAGTGACAGAAATTCCTAATAATTCATCTCTTTAAAAGTATCCCTGGGGTTGGTGAGATATCTCAGCAGAGCTATGAGAGCACTGGCTTCTCTTCAAGAGGATCAAGTTTCAATTCATAGCACCCATATGGCGGCTCATGGCACCCAATATGGTAGCTCATATTCATCTGTAAGTCCAGTCCCAGGAGATCCAACACTCTCTTCTAACCTCCACAGGCTCAGCACACATGTGGTGCATGAAAAAATTAAGACAAAATAATCATTAAACATAAAATAAAATTTTAAATGAAAAAAGTAATTTAAAAAATAAAAATAAAAATTTGAAGTGTTCCTGAGACCAAGTGATATGAGTTTGTATATACTACATGTTCTTTATTCTTCTAGCAATAGACATTTAGTTTGTTTCCAAACCTTGGCTATTGTAATAAGTACAGCTGCCAAAAAGGTACACTGGGGAGAAGATAGTCTCTTCAACAAATAGTGATAGAAAGATAGGATATCTGCATGTAAAACAATATAAATTGATACTTATGTTATACTATACACATACGTACACAGCAAAAAAAAAATGCAAGATTGAACATAGATTAAAGATTTAACACTGAAATCTGAGAACAAAAACTCCTAGATTAAAACTTAGGAGATAAAATTTATGATTATGGGTCTTGGCAATGATTTCTTAGATAAGATACCAAAAGTACAGGCAACAAAATATTATTATATCAAGACTAAAAGAGTCTTCACTCCAAAGGGAGTGATTAACAGAGTATAAGAAAAAATTCCTTCTAGGAGACAGGAAGAAATGAGTATAAACCATAAATCTGATCAAGCTTAATTTACAAATTGTATGAGACATTCTTACAACTCAATAGCAAAAAAATAAATAAATACTAATAACTATATTTTAAAATGGAGTAAATGGGGCTGGGAAAATAGGTTAACCAGTAAAGTTCTTGCCATGCAAGCATGGGAATCTTAGCTCTTTATCTAGAACAAATTGAAAACATTCAGGCATTGTAGTTTGTACCTATAATTCCAGAGCTAGAGAGTGGACACAGAGTCATCCTTCAGGGCTCAAAGGGCTCACTAACCAGCCATCTTATGCTATTTGACAAGCTTTGGGACGATGAAAAACACTGTCTCAAAAACCACAAGGTAGATAGCTCCCGAGGAAGTGTGCCTTAAGTTGGCTTTTGGCTTCTACATTCATGTCCACAAACATGCATGCACACTCACAGAAACATATATACCCATGACTACTCACAAAGGACAAAATATTTAAAAAAATCATTTCTTCAAAGAAAATAGATAGTCAACAGATATTTAAAAGTAGTCAGTATCATGCATTTTTAGAGAAGTCCAAGCCAAAACCATAATGAGAAATCACTTCCTGTCAGTTTAGGTGCTAGTTATCCAAATGAACAAAAATTAACACATTTATAAGGACATGGAAAAAGAGAATCATACATTGTCAGTGTTTTCAAATATGAAAAACAGCATAGATGCACCTTGCAACAATTAAATACAGAATTACTATACAATCCAGCAATCCTATTTCTGCATCTATAGCCACAGGAAAAGAATATGGCAAACTGGTAAGGTACCAGTCCTTTCATCCATGATGGCCTTCAGTCCATTTTGCATATCCAGAAGTTTGATTTTACTCTTGGCTTTGCCTCTCACCCTGCAAAGCCAGGTCATTCCCCCTAGTAGTCCTTCATTTCTTCCTCTATAAAGTAAGGAAATGATAGGATCAGAAAATCCCAGAAGATGCCAACAAAACCTGATAAAGGGCAAACTTAATAGCTCTTGTGCCCTTTTGGATTCCTACAACTGAGGAGATTCAGAATTCTGAGTAGTCCCATGCCCATTGCTTCAAGTGCTCAGGCTAGCCTCTTACTCATCTCAAGTGTGACTTTTTCTCCAAAGTTTTTCAAACCTCTTCTCTGCTTTTCTCCCTCCTGTCTTGTCTCTAACCTTTCCAATTGTTTATTTCCTTTGATGTTGTCTGAAGCTCTAGCATAATTGTTGCAGGAGAAGCAATCAGCTCATCCTTCAACAAACTATTGAGACAGACAGGCAAGCAGAGTATTAGACTGTCAATTTCCAGGCTTTTTCCAAATGTTAGAACAATTTCGGTGAATTACAAGCAATAGGAAATCACTTTGGGTGCTCATTAGGCAGGAGGCAGAAACGGTGATGAATGCCTGGAAGCAGAGACAGAAGCAGGCTTTCTGGAAGCCAAAAGCCATACCTTTCTGTATGGTCCCGAGGTGGTTCACTTAACCCCCATTCTTCAGGAGAAAACCCAAGGATTTCTCAGGTTGGTGAATGGAGCAAGCACCTGTGTATTTATGTAGCACTGACTATCTATCTTGGGTCCTAGAGATGAGCAATTACTACATGCAGCTCAAGAAAGGGATATAGACATGCTACAGAAGAAAGAACAGATGGGAGATGATGGGGATCCTGGATAGCTCAGTGGTCAAGAGTGAATGCTTCTGTTGCAGAGGATTTGTACTACTTTCCATAACTATGACAGGGAAGAGGAAGGAGGGCTGAGGGGATAGCTTGGAGGGTAGTGTGCCTGCAGTCCAAACTTCAGGACCTGAGTTGGATCCCCAGCAGTCACATAAAAGGTAAGCATAGCCATACTCATCTGGTACCTTAGAGCTAGGAGCTAGTTGGTGATCTTCAAGCTTAGTGAGCAAGCTTGTCTAAAAAGGTGAGGTGGAGAGTAATAGTGAAAGACACATAGCATCAACTTTCATCTTCTATAAGCATGTATACATATACATACAGCATGCATGTGGCTGGACACACACCACACATAAAGAAATATTTTATTTAGCTTCATGGTATTAGAGGTTACAGTCTATGATCAGGTGAATTTATTCTTTATGAGCCTGTGGTGAGGCAGAATATCATGATGGGAGAGCATGGTGGTACCCATCTCATAGCATCCAGGAAGCAGAGAGCCAGGAACAGTCAGGACAGACAACATATCCTCTTTCACAAGCACACCTCCAGTACCCAGCTTCCTCCAAACAACTCCCTCTTCCTCCTTCTTACCACACCTCAATAATGCCTTCCTGTTATAAATTCATCAATGGGTCTGAAGACTGCATAGGCCTTGTGATCCTATCACTTTCCCCAAAGACTTACCTATAGACTTTACATTGGAGAACCAACCCTTCATTACATAAGTCTTTGAAAGTTATTTTATATCTAAACCACCACACAATGCTATTGTGTTCAAGTCATGGAATTAAGGGCTTTCCATACATAATAAGTTATATGGTGATTCACAATGAACTTTAGGTCAATATTATCTGTATTCTATAGATGGGGAAACTGCAGTATTGAGAATTCAACAAATTAACTTAAGAATTACAACCAACAAGTGTCTGAGGATAGATATTTACATGTGTAAACGAGTCATCTGAAACAGACCTAGGTACTTGCCATAGCTTATTGGAGAAATGCAATGGTCATAGCGACAGTGAAGACTCTCTAAAGAGACCTTTGCCCTTCTATGTGGCTGACTATTGAAACCATAAAGCCTATGAAATTAAAATTTTCCAGGAATCTAATGCTGGGGAAAGAAATTTTTGGGAACCAGCAGAATTTCTGCTACCAAAGCAGGTACATGTCTTCCAGAGAGAGATTTCAAACAGTTCTGAGCTACCAGATCACCTTGTAGGGTAGGCTAGAACGAAGACAAGTATTTCTCAAACACAGATAGAAACATTGGCTAGTACTGCTTAGTTAAACATATCTCTCACTTTCTATTTAAACCTAAAAATCATGTCAGGACCCAAATGATAGATCTGGAGTTGGGAGGCATTTTGATGCTCTTTTTTATGTAGCCCCATTGAACACATTTTTCTGCTTTTCACTATTGCTTATCAGTTTAATTGGTAAACTGAGGACGGATGGTGAGTCTAACTTGCCAGGGTCCAAGCACTGGCTGTAACATTTCTAGTAATGTAAATAGAAGGTACATCAATCAAGAAGATTAGAGTTCAGCTCCATTTTATATCATTTACCATCCTTGTGACCTAAGGGATTCACTTGGGCTTTCTGAGCCTTTTAATTCTCAGAGAAAATACTATGGGGCCAAATGTTTGGGTGTGAGTGGGACACTGTAAAATCATGGCAGATAGAAGCCAATATCAGAAAACTATATTAGTCTTCAATATACCATTCACAGAATTTGCTGGGTGCCTGCTCTGGGCCTCTGTGCCAGGTAAAGTATTGCGGAAAAAAAGAAAAATGAAATCATATCTTCACTATTAAAGGAAATACAGCATGGTAAAGAGGTTTGTGAGTATCAATCTCCATGCTGGCTGTTAGATTCTGAGATTACTGAATTCTTTCTGGAAAGCTCTATCCTGGTCCCTAGGATGAATAAAAAATGGATAAGTCATCCGTTTTGGAGAATATTACAAAGCTTGCTGAACACTGGCAAATAAAGAAGAGTCAGAAGCACCCAGAAGAGCTGCAGACACTTAAGTGGAGGACAGAAGACTAGAGAAAGAAAGACAAGGCTGTGCAGAGGTGTTCATGGACCAAAGAGGGTAAAGTGGTGTTTAGCTTAGATTGGGTGACCAAACAGCTGTGTAGTAGCTGAAATGTTGAGATTTAAATAATACTACTGAACTCAGAAATATCTAAGGAGCCTTATTGGTCCAAGGTCAGATTGTCATACATGAGTTATATAGATTGGTGAGGTATTCATCTGTGCTGTTTTAGATTGGTCCATCCCATGAAAACCTGTAACCTCAGGGTCTCAATATATTCCTAAACCCAGAAACTCCAGAGAAGAGGTGGAGAGGTTTAGACTACCTCTAGATAACCATGACCTGAAGGAAAAGCCTCAATTCCGGAACAAGAGAGTACTAAGAGCCATCAGAAAATTGCCTCTTTGTACTATCTGTCGAGTGTGTTAGAGATAATGTTGTAGAGATGCTAGTGCTGAGATAGAGCTTGTGCATGGTTTTGTGTGGCAGAGTAGGTGTGGTCATTTCTATCAATACAAAAAAAAAGGGAGTTAGGAAATCTTCTATAGATAAAGTGACCTTCAAGTGAAGTCCTGACCTTAATATGTTTTCTGTGACAAAGGGAGTGGTCAGGAAGTCTGCCAGTATCTCAGTGTAATCTCAGAACATGATGCTAGGGTCTCTCTTCCACAAATCAGGGACAGTCAGTCTTTGTGGAAGGATAAAATCACAGAGGCAAATTCAGGGGTCCTGGTTTGAAAGACATGGTGGTATTATGATATGGGGCAGGGCTTAGAACCTAGACAGTACTTGACACACAAATATGGCTATAAAGTGATTGTATTTTAATCCCAAAGTCAACTGACAAAGCTCAAGATGGAAGAAGTTTGTATAAGAAAGATTTAAAAGTAAGAGGTGGCAGTAAGTGCTATAGCAACCAGCCCAAAATTAAAGTAGCTTTGTTACAGCTGTCCACACAATTAGGACTATAATTGAGGCATCTCCTTAAGCTCATAGAAGAAGGTCACTAAAGATGTCTGACTTGGGATTTCATAAAAAACACTGAGGCTATTAAATGAAAAAAAAGTACCAGCTCCAATACTGGCAGAAGAATTTATTGCTTGAAAGCTTTGATAAGCCTTGGTAGTCTCAACCAGAAAGTATATGTAAAATAGAGAAAACAGAAGAAAAGTAATTTATAGTACCTGGCACAAAAATAGATGCTTAATTATAGCAGATTTTAACAAGTATGATGATGATGATGGTGATGATGATGATGAAGATGATGATGGAAGTGGTAGTGATGATAATGAATCACGAGGGAAGGGAGTTACAACTAAGAATTATCATGTGGGCCTGCTTGTAAGGGAATTTTTTATTTGGATTAATTGATGTGGAGAGACACACCCTGAATGTGGACTGCACCATTTTATGGGCTGGACCCTGAAACAAACAAAAAGGAGGGAGCAAGCCGAGCTCTAATAGGCTTCTATTCTCCAGTTAATTCCTTGCTCTTTGATCTTGACTGTGGATGAGTGCGAATAGCTGCTACATGTTCCTGCCACGTTAACTTTGCTTTAATGAAGGACTGTAATCCAGAGCTGTAAGTCTAACAAACCCTTTAGTTTTGTCAGCAAATAACACCACTACAATAGGAAGCAAAATTAAACAGACACATTCGGTTTGGAAACCATTTTGTCCAAGAATCCCTGACACAGGAGGTATGAATACACATGGTTTCCTCTCAAAGCATTCTGAGTAGATGGAAGAGCAACAAATACACACACACACACACACACACACACACACACACACACACACACTCCAACCCCATCTCTATATATAGTCTAGAGAAAAATTCTAAGTAAGGCTCCAGTCCAACTCTGTAAACAAATGTCCCAAGGCAGATTTCCTTTTTTGCCCTTAATCCCTTTTAAACGAATCTAGTTTCCTTTGTTCTCCCATTTTAATGACTTAATTCTCTCCTCTGCTCATCTCAGGGCTACCTTGGAACAGCCCCCACAGCAGGAAGCACTTTAATTGGCAGTAGCTTTGCCACCACCCAGCTGTAGAGGTGGAGAGGTATTTAATTCTGTTTGTTTTGTGTGTGATGGGGGCTAGGGGGGAGATAAGGGAGAGTTCTTCAAAATCAAGTAGCTACAGTAGCCAGTTCAACACCATTTGAAGGTGATAAATTGGGCCTGCATTTTTTTGTCATTTTTTTTCTCCTGCTGCTTCTTCTGACAAGAGGCCACTGCTGAGATTGCTGAAGGAGACAGAATAGCTTTCTCAAGCAGACTTTACTTTCTGCCACCTCACCTCCCTCTCTTTTCTTCCTTCCTTCCCAGGCCACCACCACCCACTGTAAGTCCAGCCCCAGGGCAGTACCTAGAGAACATAGGGCAGCTTCTCTGATGATCCATGTGCCCAGGCTACTGAGTTCTGAAAGAAACGTCTGTAACAAAGAAAAGGTGCACTCATTCACAGAAATATGGCCAAGGAGGTTGAGGATCCAGCCCATACACTCAGGCTCTGGAAATATCCCTGACTTCTTCAGTTGCTGTTGGTGCAACTTGTTCATTTCCCAAGCATTTTTTTTTTTTGAGTATCCATTGTATGCAGGACACTGTACTATAAGAAACACCAATAAACAGAATTGACAAAGGTCCCTACCTTGGTGGGAACGAGGAAATCTCAGACAGAACATAGGTTATAGAATAAGTCAGCAGAGTAAATATCTCTAGAGGGTGCTGATGACTATGGGAAGCAAAGCCAGCCGAGGAGGAAAAGGGTGACTGACAGCATGGAGTGGGAGTGGAGAGATGACAATTTTCAGTAAGATGGAAAGGCAGCCCTCACTTGAAACTATGATGCAGGAGCAGAGTCCTGAACACATGCCCTCTCTCTATCATTCCTCCACTGAACCATTAGCTCAATATCCATGCCTTCACCCATCTATTAGTCTTTCCTTCATTCATGTAGCAATTCCCCCATTCATTCTTCGCACTGCCCCAGCCTTATTTTCTGAACCCCTTATTCATTCACTCATTCCCCATTTGCTTGCTCTGTCAGTCTTTCATTTGTGTGCTTTGCTGCGCATCAGCATCAGCTATTGGTGTCTCTGGTACTTTTCATTTCCTTCCACAAACATGCAGCCAGCCCTCTATATTTTACATCTGTGGTTGTTCTTATGCCTTGATAAAGTACATCCTCCTGTGCTCATCTCCAGGAATCATGGCTGACCTGAGGTCTAACTGAGGGCTCCATCTCAGGGTTCCAAAGCTCAGTTTCTCTTTCACAACATTTATGCTGGTTCGTTTTAACTGCCAACTTGACACAATTTAGAACTCCTGGAAAAAGAGCTGTAAGGAGGCATTACCTAGCTCAGGTTGTCCTGTGACCATTTCTGTTGGGGACTGTCATGATGTAAGGCAATCCTGCCCACTATTGGTAGCACCATTCCTCACACAGTGGTCACTCAACAGTTTAAGAAAGAAGAAAGAAACAAAATGCATGGATTCACCCATATTCATCACTCCTTTTCTCTCTCCCTCCTTCTTGTCTTGTTGTTTTAATTTCCTGCCTTAGTTTCTTCACAATAATACAATAATGGACCATAGCTTTGATTTGTATACAAAACAAACCTTTTATCACAGCAACAAAAATGATGCTAGAATGTGTTGTTCCAGCAGTCAAATTCTTAGCTTGGCACCCACATAAGACCACAAGCTCCTTAAATTTGGAGACTGTATCTTATCCTCATTGCCTTATCATCCTTGCCACATGATAGCTACTCAGTAATGATTCATAAAGTCAATCTTCAGAAACAGTGCAGGCAAAGAATGAGGAAGGGAATTGCTGGCTAGCCAGCCACAGATATGTGGCATAGAAAGGGAAAGGCAAGAGGCAGTTCATGGTCACTAGAGGCTATACACACCTGATTAAGCTTCACATTGACCCTGGAGGCAGACCTTTTAAACCCTTCTTTATAGATGAGGACATTGACTGACAGAGAGGTTAAGCGCCTTGCCAAAGATCATATGGACAAGTGATAACCCAGCTGGAATTCTCCCAAGCCTGCACAACCTCCAGACAGTTCTTGCTATAGTCCCAAACTGCCTCTCTGCACACACACACACACACACACACACACACACACACACACACACAGCCTAAGCCTAGAGTCTGGATTACAGTCAAACCCCTGAGTCCACACAGTACCTGATGATGCCCTGGATAATAATATTATTTTCTGGGTTTTCATTTAAATGGGGCCAGACCTCCCCTAGACCAAGGAGTGGTGGCCTCCAACCTTTTAACTGGTAATTACTCTGCAGCCACAGTGTGAGATCATCCATTAACCTGAAGGCAAAGGGCACCCTGCTAATCAACCAGCTCTATTCTATCAAGCAGCTGGGTTGATTGTGGACCTTAATCACAGAGGGATGGCCAGAATCAAACTGTCTAAGCCCAATGGGGAAAAAAGTTTTATTACAGAGGGCCTGACATCTGGCAGCCTCTACAAAGAGATCTTGTTACAGGCAATGTCTCAGCCAAGACCCATTTAATAACCATTCAAGACTAAGAGGGAGCCTGGACCACAGGATAGAGCCTGAGACACTGATTATGGGTTTTCAAAAAGATAGAACTCTTAGCACTTTGCATTGGCCAAGTACTACACTGGGTGCTTCATTCTTATCTAGTTTAATCTTAAAATAATGCTGTCAGGGAGCACCCTGGAACCCCTGCTTATGAGAGTAAAGCTGAAGTCAAGGGAGATGAGAAACTTTCCAAGGTCAGACTGTGTGAATCTTTCCAGCACCTTCTTCCGAATGCCAGGTATCTAACTTTCAGCTTGTCTGATTTCCCTGCATTAGGAATAACAAAACAGTTGATGTGTAGGTGGAGATGAATGTGCAGTGCCCATCTTAGACACATTTGCATTTGAAGAGAACTGTGATTAACCTGAAGAAGAGGCTGGATAATCCTAGAATTTCAGGCACTTTGCTGGATGGCCCAGAGCTTCCCTCTGCCCCAAGGGCCTCTCTCTGCCAAGGGGACACTGTGGGTCTCTTTGGGTCACTACTCTCATTGATCCACACTCCTTAATCACTCAGGCTATGAATGCACAGCACAAATAGATAGCTTAAGACACTGTACATAGTTTTGGCAGATTGTTTGAAGGAAGAAAATAAATACAAAGCACTGTTACAGGTGGAATTGGAGTTTTTCTTGGGCTCTTATTCTCATTAATAAAATAATTTAAGTATCTACTCAAACAGAAACTCAAGGACAATTTTATTCAAGTTTAAAAGCAAAGCATCCAAGGAAGACTAGCTGCTTGGAAAAGGAGAGAGAAGGGGAGAAGGAAAGAAACCCATACTGTTTAAGCCAGCATGGAGGTCACATACATGGCAGACTTCAGATACATAGCAGGGTGGGGAGTTTCACAGAAACACTAAGGAGCCTAACATATTAGACAACTATGCTTAGAGCAGAGATGTAAAAGAAGGAAAGATAAGTTAGCTTTTGTGACTAATTCAGAAAAGTTTGCAGACTGATGAGCCAGAACGGCTGTTCTCAGTAAGAGATAAGAAAATGCCACAGCCATAGGGTATAGCAGTGGTGGGGGAGGAGGCTATTTCGGTCATGCGTACAAGCAGAAAATTGTCAGATAACAACATCCCACATCCAATGTGAATGGGAACTCCCCAAAAAGAAGTTGTGAATGCAAAGGCCCATTGATTGGTTAGACTTTCAGTGTTGTGAAAAGTTAGGACTGTTGCCAACACCTGAGTCAAATTATCTTGGCTGTATTTAATGCCCTTAATAGCCATTTATTGTCCTATTCCATGTGTGAGCTAACATCATTGTGGCCATTAGATAAATCCTTTGGAATACACGAAGAGATCCCTACTTTGCACTATCCAGAAAGATAAGAATTCCATCAAAACCCATCTGAAGACTTGGTCATTTGTATTTGGTCCCAGAATAAACCACCCTTTTGATCCTTTGAAATGAGAGCTGTTTTTAACATGAACACCAAGAGCAGATAAACAGGGAATGCCACTCTGCCACCCACTGAGGCAGTGTTCCAGAATTCTAAATTAGGTGAAAATACAAATCCAAGCAGCTGTATTGTAAACTGAAGTTCTTGAAGCATGGGGAGCTATACCTTCATGAAGCATTCAAGCAGACTGACTGATTACAACTACATTGATTATAGAGCAGTGGAGTGTTGAAATCTAGACCCAAATTATCTTGGGCTATTTTAGATTTCTAAATAGTCCTGTATTATTCATTCCCACATTTGACCTAACAGACTTGTGAAGGTTAAATCAGTACTTTTGTAATCCACAAGCTGACTCCTAACTTCCACCAATCCAAAGGCTAACAATGTCATGAGATAATATCTAGGACTTAAGTAGAAATATCTCTGTGTAGCTATAACCTGTTTACCTGATGCATCTAGAGTGCATTTTTAAAGTGCCCTGATTTTTGACTTCCTGTTAAGAATGCTTCACAAAAATGTTTAGCACATTGGAGTACAGTTTTGAGGATATCTTGTTTATATGCCCCCAATTCCATGGTCACTCATATTTGGATCGAGAACAATCTGTCTCATATTCTCTTTGAGGTGAAAACTTTGTGGTTTGCATCAATGGTGTCTTCTGTCAGACACTTGACCCCCAACACACTATCATGACTGTGGAGGAAACTCCTAACTTCCTGCTACCATCTCCCATTATCTGACTTATACAGCTACCTTCAGGTTGTTTTTTGTTCCACTCCAATGCCACCACTATTGTCCAGCCATGGTCATTGCAAGCACAGCCCGGACTGAAACAACAGCTTCACAAGGCATCCACAGCCATTGCATTTGCTTTCTACTATCTATGATTGCTACATCAGCTTCATACTTCATGGGGTGCCAACCAAAATAACAAAAAGTCTTTGCTTTAGTCTTTACAATTCTCTTGGAATGAGACCCTAAGACCATTCCTTTATAGTAAGAAAAGACATTTTCCATAGCTCCCTACAAACTACACAGAGGCAACCCAGCCACTAGGAGAACACCTAGGTGAATGTTTTACAAAATTTCCTTGTTTGCCTAAAGCATCACTGTCTGCTGGCCAGAAAAAGGAAAGGAAAAAAAAAATACATCTTGACTTGATTAACTAAAGGCCAGGGAGAACAGCACAGCTGTCTAGTTGTGGCTAAACTTTGTCTTCCTCCCTCTAAAGCTGAAACAAATCACCTCTTAAATTTACAATGAGTTGTTTCTTCCCTTCATTCTGTTTTAGTTCCAGTGTCATTCTGAGACTTAGCAAGCAGTGTTAAAAGAAAATAGATCCTGAAACAGCGATGTTGTCATACTTGCCACAGAGAACAAATTGAAAGTTTTGACTACGAATTGTTCATCTTGTTGTATCAGGAAGCTGAGAGAAATAACAGTCAGAATCCTCCAATCTGCTTTGGGAGCACACAATGGTCTACAGACCTGTGACACAACTTGACTTCAAACAAATTGAATGAGTTTGAAATCATATGTTCATTTCAGCTATGGACTCCTTGCTGGGTGTCCTTGGATGAATCAATTCACCCTCTGAGCCTCCATTTTGATACCTGTGGAAAGGGTTAGAGACATTTTCCAAGACTTCTGGAAGAATAGCAATGAAATAAGCCACAGTAAATGGTAAAGGGTGACATCTGTTGCTGGGTAACAGGTTCAGAGTTGGGATTGCTCTGCCTTTCCTATGGAGTGCCTACAGGCCAAGACCTTGGGACTGAGATTGCATGACTAGATCGTAGCTCTATCAATGCCATTGTCACTTAGAAAAATATTCCTGGAAGATTCCTAATAGCAGTAACTATTGGCAAATTTCAAAAGAAAATTCTTCCTGCTTTGACTCCTCTGACCTTTTAAATCATAATTAACCTATTAACTGTCAGGCTCCACAGTACATAGTTGTAATCCCAGCATCTGGGAAATGAAGGCTATCCCAGAAAACACTGGTAATAATGAATTAGCAGCCACCCTGGGATATATACCAAACCCCTATCACCAAAAACCAAAAGAGACTGGAAAGATGTTTCTGCTGTTAAAATGTTTGCTTCACAAATACAAGGAACTGAATTTGTATCCTTAGAATCCACCAGGTTGAAGAAAAACAAAATCCAGCACTCTCAATCCCAGCAGTAGTGGGATGAAACATGATAGATTAATTCCTGCATCTCCATGGCCAGGTAGCCAAGACTGCTGGCAAAGCTATAAACCAGTGAGGAACCTTGTCTTAACAAAAGAAAGGCACCCAAAAGTTGTCTTCTGGTCTCTGCCCTCATCCAAATCCCTTGTGCAAATACAATGCCTACTGCCCCATACTAATCTAGTTCATCAATGACTTATCCTCACCTCCAGACCAGATGTGGAGTGACGAATCAGTGAAGAACAAAATATAGTCCATGAGAAGTGAGAGGCTAGAAGAACTGTTAATTGAAACTGGGGTTTTAATCTTTCCCCTTAGCACTTTGAGGAGTTGTTCAATCAAATATTTCTTGCAGGAAGCCAGAAGAATGTTCAAACATGGTCACTAAGATGAGTGCATTAAAGGGTCTAATTCAAAAAGGCAGGATAAGGGTAAGCTAAACCAACAAGGAACTGTGCAAGAGTTTCTCTAAAATGTAAGACAAAGATGGAAGGAAACAGTTGCAAAAGCAGACGGAGTAGCTGCAGGAGTCTGTCTGGAAAGAAAGGGGGAAAAAAACTGAGCAAAGGACTTTCTTCCCCCTCACTTCCTTTTCCAGCCTTCTCTTCCATTGATGAAATCTATGGTCAAAGAAGAACTTGCTATAGTCCCTAACAATAGGTTCCCAGAAATGCTTAGCAGGGGCAGGGTGTAAAGAGAGGATGTAAAGGAGCAAGTGACCCAGAGAAGGGTATAACCTTCACCTTGTCGATCCCATAAATTTCCTCCTGCTAGCCCCATGTTCTGTTTAGGAATGCATCACAGAGTCACAAAGTCTCCAAGGCCCTATTGAAATTCTGTCCCTTCCCTCTGTTCTCCCAGTAGCACTACAGGATTACTGCAGCTCACAGTCATCTGTCTTCAAAAGATTAAAGCATCCCCTGGAAAAGGCCACTGTTTCCCGAAGGACAAAAGCCCATTTGTGTTCATTCCCACAAGAAAATGAGTCTTCAGAAGGAGGGTACACATATATTTCTTCCCTAGATTGGGAGGAGGGGCTGTTTTGTAGAATGAAGATTTTGGGGGAGGGGCTGGGAGATACAATTAAAGCTTCAGTTGATAGTTCTGTTTGAGTGATCACAATAAGGGCACAGAAGACAACCACTATGGCACTAACTACTGAAACTTGTTTCCTAAACTCTTCACTTATGCTTAGCACTGTATTCTCAAGTACTACACACAGGTTATTTGACTTGATTGTCACACACACACACACACACAGAAACACACAGAGAGTTCTCAGTTAATGGGTGAGAAAACTTACAGAGAGGTGTACAAGTAGCCATAGGCAGAATTGGATCTGCACTCAAGTGTGAGACTATCAGCTACGAGCTCTCTTAACCCCTAGCAGATCTTGAGTTATTATTTGGTGAGAGTGATAGAAAATGTATTAATACAATTTTTTTCCTTAACTTCTATCTTCCCACAACTATTTTAACATGTATTTAACGTGTGACTACATGCTTCTGTCGGATGGGATGATATGGGCAAAATTGCCATGAAGAAATATACTAAAAGCCCATTGTCAAGCCCATATATACGGGTTGGGGTGGCTACAATCCAAATGCTGTCTATATGTGTAAGAAGACAAGAACAGTCTGTATGGCCCATTTTATTAGGACTGATCTATTAATTTTCATTTGACCCTTCCCAATATTTAATGGTGATGGGGTGGGGGTGGGGGGAATCCAGAGCAAATACAAGCTGAACAAGACGAGGCTAAGTGAGCAGGCCACATCACTATCTCCAGTTCTTTAGTAGAACTTCTCTATGTCCATGGAGAAGAGGCAGAGTGGTGCCTACAAGGATGGATGGCATGAGTAGACACAATGGAGGCCATATCTCAGCTTAGTAAAATAACTGTCTAGCAATAAGCATCCCATCACTGGCAAAGTCCAAGCTCAAGCATGATAGCCTTCAGCTAGGGAAATAACAGATGGAGGTCAGCAGCTACCAGGTAGGAAATTAGACTTGAGACTTGACCCCCCTCAAGAACTTGTCCAGCCCTGAGAGTAGCGAATGCAAACAAGGCATGCAGGCCTCTTTATGTTGGCTGTTATAAGGTCCAGATGTATTTCTCTAACAACTCTTAGTGTACCTGCAGCACAGGCAGAAAAACATTAACCCAACAGTCCTGACCACATCACTTATTAAAAAATACTCCCTACAGGGCAGGGAAAATCTTCCAGAATTTTTTTTTGAAATGTATCAACGATTTGCTTGCAGCAGCTGACAGAACTTCAATAAATGCTCACTCAATGTGAGCCTGCTTTCTTTCTCATTCTTCTAACGAACACTTCCTCACCTCCCACCCACGTAAACACCCCCATGTTCTTTCCTTCCATGTAGGTAGGATATGGAGAGAAAAGATCAGATATGATGAAAAATATGGTACAAGGCCAGTCACACATCTAGAAATAAGCCATGAACTTTCAAAAGGATACTAAAGCAGCCAGTCTCCAATCCCTGTCTCTCTCCTAGCCTCCTGGAACCTAGTATCTGTGAAGTATTTCCTTGGAGATACACCAAAGGCATCTAATATTCAGCAGATCCTCCATGCTAACATCCTTCACTACCCACATGTTCTCCTGCACCAGAGTTCTAGATTTCAGAAACCATCATTCAAGCCAGACACTCTTTATTCAGTCCTGCAAAGTACCTTTTACTCTTTCCTCTTCTTGAATATTCCACATCCCTCCTCTGTTTTAGTTTAGACCACCCAGAAGAGAACCCAGAGACAATGATAGAAACATAAGTAATGTATCTGGGAAACAGTGGAAACCCAGGGTGAAACAGGAGGGAACAGAAGAAAATATCACTCAAGAATGCAGTTATCAACCCACATGGAATATATGCAGTGTAGTTACATTCCTCTTGGAAACCTGCTCAGACAAAGAGATAAAACCACTGCTGATATGAGAATTAAGGTATAAAGTGGGGCTTAAGGAGGGATGGTCAAGATATCAATGAAGTTGGCTACATCAAGTCCTGTAGAATCCAAAGTTTAAACAGCCCTCTCAGATTCTAGATGTTTCCAGTGATAGCCTCTTCCATCTCTGTCCAGGCTGCTACCTGACTTTTGTAATTTTCTCTATCTCTGTGCCTTCAATATGCCACGCTGTGACTTATCTCTAAATTACAATCTGCAAGAAGTAGTTGTGTCAGGGTCACAGAGTAGTCACCAGATCTGTGGCTTAGTTCTCTCTAGGTACAAGACTTCAAACAAAACACTTCTTATTATCTGCTTTCTTTTCAATTAAAACACAGGCATGAAAATGGTTCCTGGAATAATAATTACTGGAGTTAGATGAAGGGAGGGAATTGAGTGGGTATGGGAATTAGGGGTGAGGAGAGGAGGCAGGATAGAGTTGGGAGTGAGAACAGAAATCAGTAGAGAGCATCTCTGGAACTAGCTGGAGGTCTGAGACTGGAGAATGTCCAGGAGTCTATGGGGTAGTCCCTAGCTGAGACATGAAGACTACAATGGCCACCTCCTATAGCCAAATGGGACTTCTAGTGAAGGGATCAGGACATCAACCCACCCACAAAACCTTCAACCCAAAATTTGTCCTGCCTAAAATATGTGAAGAATTAAAGATGGAGCAAAGATTGAGGGAATGGCCAACCAATGACTGGCCCAACTTGAGATGCATCCCGTGTGAGAAGGCCAATTTCTGACACTTGTGGAGTCTTGAAGCAAAGGAGGGGACAGAATTGAATTAGCTGGAGTAGTTGAGGACAAAAAAAACCCTACGGAGTCAACTAACCTGGACTCATGGGGGCTCACAGACACTGAACAACCAACAAAATAGCATTCAGGAGCTGAACCTAGGCCTCCTACACATTTGTAGGAGATGTGCAGCTTGTTCTTCAGGTTGGTTCCCTAACAACTATAACCAGGGGCTGTCTCTGAATCTGTTGTCTGCCATTGGATCCTCTTCCCCTCACACTGAACTGCCTGGTTGGGCCTCAGTGGGAGAGGATGCACTGAGTCCTGCTGTGACTGGATCTTGCAAGGCAGGGTCTTTACCTTCTCTGAAGAGAAAGGGAGTAATGAAGGAAGGAATTTGTAAAAATGGGACTGGGAGGAAAAGGGGGAAGGGGATACAATCAAGATGTAAAGGGAATAAATAAATTAATTAAAATAAAGCAAATGGTTCTTCCTTAATAGGATTATTGCAAGTATTAAATTAATGTATACATTTAAAGTGCTTAGAACAGCACTTGGCACATTGTTATATATTATGATTTCTATAGCAAAAATTTCATCCCCTTCTGGGAACTAAATTCTGTATGAGGTGCTTTGATAACTACTGAAAGATCTATGGAGAAGTCTCTTGGAATTCTTGAAGGACAAATCTTTAGCAAGGATCACAGACACTGTTGGAACAAGAAGTGACTTGAGTGACAGCAACAGAAAAAGAGGCTGATTCCAGAGTTTGTTCATTACAGGTGTTGAATTCAAGTAGCCAACAACATAGATGCTGAGAGTGAGTCCTCCCCAGCCAAGGGGAACATTCCAGCAAGGTGTAGACTAAAGAGAAAAGTTCTGTATTCAGGGTAGCAATTACAGTCAATAGAGAAAGCCCTCAGAATCAAGCTGACACACAATTAACATTTGTCTCCATTACTAAATTATAGTGTGTCCTTAGAAAGTTCACTTTCCCTCTCTGAATCTAGGTTTCTCTATCTGTAAATTAAAAAATAATAAAATCTGAAACTGTTATGAATGTCAATCATAGTGACACATTATATACCCCACTATAAATAGGCTTTGAATAAGTTAGATTTCATCTTTCACCCCACACACATTACTAGTTCTCCTAGTGCTAAGTTTTGGTCTGTCCATCAATGCTATATTAGATATTTTAAATGCCCCATTTCAAATCCTTTCCACACACTTTCTCAGTACAGTCATTGGAATGACATTTGCCTGTCTTTGGATACAGCTTGACACCTCCCATCTCTGACACCACCTCTCCCTGAGTAAGCACATATGACATCATGAGACAACTTCCTTATGAACAACTAAGCTTTAATTTGTTTCATAGAGATTCCAGTGTTTCTTAAGATAAAGGGCTTGGACTCCAGTTCTCCTCTAGGTGACCCAAATGGAATTTAATGAGAGAATACTTTTCTGTAGGTAGAAGTTTGAGGTATATACTTGGATATTCACTCTGTATGAAGGAAGGAAAAAAAGACTGCTAAAGTATGACTACACAGAGATTTGTCGGCAATGGCAGACATCTTTGCATGGCAGATCAGGATCTCCAAGAACTGTGAGAGATTAAAGACAAGGGAATGAAGGGAAGAACTTGAATGAGTATAGAATGCATACATACAGATGTGTGTTTCACATTATTGTACATGCAAAGTCATTCAAGTGACAGTTTTTAACACCTAGACAGGATGAACCAAGCTGTAGATATAAGCCAACCTAGCTAATCTCTTTACCTGCCTGGGTGCTAAGCAAGAGTCCAATACATATAGCAGCATGATGCAAGGGTAGAAGTCATTCACGGGCCCAGTAGCATGGGTTCTTCTCATTAGGAACTACTTAGTTACAACCAGTAATTGATAGCAAAATTAACAGCAACAGAACCTAAAAATGACTCCTTACAGTGATACCACGAAGACAACAGCCACTACATTGTGGCATATTAATGACATGGATTCTTTTTCTTGTTGTTTCTGTTTGTTTTGTTCTTATATATTTGTTTGGGCTTTTTATTGGTGTTTTGTTTTGTTTTAGGATGAGGTGTCATTCTGCAGTTCTTGTAGATATCATTATGTAGCCCAAACTGGTCTTCTACGTGTAGTAATCTTCCTCAATTAGCTTCCTGAATTCTGAGAATATAGGCATTATCTACTCCTTCTCACTCACACTGGTTTATATTCTTCAAATCATATCAAAAGTTATCCACACAGAAATAAATACCAGTCAAGCTTTAGGTTTAGTGCCTCTGTCTGCATCATCTTTCTAGTCATCACCACCAACCATGGACTTAAAAGAGTCTTTTCAACCCAAGGCTGCACTTACACTACTGCTCTCTTGAGTCTCCAGTGTACAGAGGGTAGATTGGTAGGCTTTTCTGCCTTCATGATCCTGTGAACCAATGCCTTATAAATCTTAAAATGCTCCGTATGCAAACTTATCCTGGACTAAGTGATTCATGGTCATTTCACTATGCATGCATAATCTCAGGATCTTCAACACTTAAATATTTTAGTAAAAGCTCTGAGGAACCGCCACACTGATTTCCAAAGTGGTTGCACCATCTTGCAGTCCCACCAACAATGGAGGAGTGTTCCTCTTTCTCCACACCCTCGCCAGCATCTACTATCACCTGAGTTTTTAATCTTAGCCATTCTGACTGGTGTGAGATGGAATCTCAGGGTTGTTTTGATTTGCATTTCCCTGACGACTAAGGATGCCGAGCATTTCTTTAGGTGCTTCTCGGCCATTCGAGTTTCTTCTGTTGAAAATTCTTTGTTAAGCTCTATACCCCATTTTTTAATAGGGTAATTTGGTTGCCTGGAGTCTAATTTCTTGAGTTCTTTGTATATATTGGATATTAGCCCTCTATCAGATGAAGGATTGGTAAAGATCTTTTCCCAATTTGTTGGTTGTCGTTTTGTCCTATTGACAGTGTCCTTTGCCTTACAGAAACTTTGCAATTTTATGAAGTCCCATTTGTCAATTCTCGATCTTAGAGCATATGCCATTGGAGTTCTGTTCAGGAACTTTTCCCCTGTGCCCAAGTATTCGAGGCTTTTCCCCACCTTCTCTTCTATTAGTTTCAGTGTATCTGGTTTTATGTGGAGGTCCTTTATCCACTTAGATTTAACCATCAAAATGCACCAACCTGGAAGTGTGAGAAAATTAAGAAGCTCCTTAATGAAGGGAGAACAAAAATTTAAATATCTCCCTGTGATAATTATTCTCAGTTGTTACTTGATATCTAGAATTATCTCAGATAGGTCTCTGAAAATGCTTGTAGGGGACAATTTTGATTAGGCTAGTTGAGATGTCTACTGTGGGTGGCACCATTCCCTGTGATAAAGTCTTGGGTTGTATTAAAAGAAGAAAATAAATTAGGTACAGACATTCATCACTCTCTCTTCTTGACTCTGGCTGCAATGCAACCACCAGGTTTAAGACTGTGTTCCTTGGGCTTCACTGTTATGTTGGACTGGAAACTTGATCTCTGAGCCAAAATAAACACTCTCTTCCATAAGTTTTTTTGGTTTGGGGTTTCTTTTTTGTTTTGGTTTTTTTATTTTTATTTATTTATTTTTGTATTTTATCACACCAACAGGAAAAGTAACTAATGGACCTCCTTTCTGAACTTTGAGTAGATAATTTTGAGACATATTGTACCTGGATCCTCAGAGGATCTCAAAAAGAATGGAGCCCCAGATGTACTAAGTGGTAATTTGATGGTGTCTACCATGGATGGGTGGTTTTCACCTTTCTTATCTTACTAATCTGCCTGACTGCATTTCTCTATCTCTGTGAATCATTTTGCAAGATAATCTAATTCTCTGTAAACCATCTTGGAAAAATAGCCTAATTTTTCTAAAAAATGTTTCCTCTTTTGGAAACGTTTTGCTGCTCTCAACGTTTCTGCAAGCATTAGCTTGGAAGGCCTGAAACTGATGAGCCTAAAGCCAATATGCTCCAAGGCTCCAGACATGTAGTAAAAGCCTTGAGACAAAGAACATGACCAAGTCTGACAACTTCCTCAACTAATTATTAAAGTGGTCCTTTTCTTTATTCTTTCTTTTTCCTTCCATCCCTCAAGATATCCTTCATGAAAACCTTCATTTGTGGTGTGAGAACTCTCTGACATCCCTCTGATGAAGAAGTGGGAGGACTGGGGGTTTACTTAATCATCTCAGGGACCAAAGGAAGATTCTGAAAAATTCATTTGTAGGTGCAGTCCAAGAAAAAGTTGGACTGGAGATCTCCAAAGGCTGGTCCCAGCAGAAGTCCCTGCTATTAGAATCACCTGGCCAGGCCTTTAAATTATTTGAGAAAAACATTTTGTTCTCCATTGATTGTGGCATCTTTTATACAGAACCTTGGATGACATATTGGCAAGGGTCTCATGAATAATGCATCATGACCTAGAAAACTCCAGGTAAATTAAAGATGAGGATGCAAAACCTGGATGCTTGGAGTGAACTCGTCTATGACCATGGCAAGTAATTTTGCTAGATATGATCTTCCTAGTGATTTTCCATACTCCTCTTCAAAGCTATGTCTCACCCTCTAAATTCTGTGATGTATAGTCCTTCACACTGGCCTACTACTTCTACAGTGATATATGTATGACCTAGTTCCTCATCATCCTTCCTACACGACCTCTCATCTGCCCTATTTTCTCTATAGATTTGGTGTTTTGTTCGTTCGTTTGTTTTGTTTGACTTTTTGTTTTATTTTATATGAGTGGATATTTTGCCTGTGTATATGTATGTATACCATATGCATGCTGTGCCCCTAGAGATCAAAAGAGGTCATTGTATATCCTGAGACGGAAGTTACAGATAGTAATTATGAGCCACCATTTAGATGCTGGAAGTTGAACCCCATTCCTCTGGGAGAACAGTAAGATGTTTTTAACTATTGAGCCATCATTCCAGCTTTCCAAAGCTTTTCATGAATGAATATTAAACCAATTACTCCATGCAATGAAGATAGTATAATATAGTGATGAGTGGCATGACATCACATTTCCAGAAGCCAGCTCTGAGATTAAAACTAAAGTTAGCTGTGTTGCATAAAACCATTGTCAAACAGCACCAAGTTTAAAAGGAAGCAGAAAAATGACTGACACTCTTAGTCTATAAGAGCTGTGGTCACAAAAGCCCATACAAGATGCAGATACAAGAGAGCTACCTGTTTTTGCTTCCTGATTGCCTTTCTGGGTAATACTAAAGCTAAAGGATTCCCCAATCTTATTTTAGTTTCCTGCTCAAAGGATGGGAGAACTGGGTCTAGAGTAGGTAAGTAACTCTGCCAGGATCACACAGCCAGCCAATGAGTCAGAAAGAAACCCAGAACCCAACTTGCCCTCCCCCAACTTGGTACAACCACCCTTCCCTCATCTAAAATGTCTACCAGCCCATCCCCAGGTGAGCCACCCAGGGAAGAGGAGGGGGAGATAGATTTGCAGGTGATTTACAGTTGAGATGCTTCCAGGATGCCCTGCTCCATCTGGGTAATTTATGGATGTGTGAAGGACATGATGGGCTCATTGCTTACACCATGTAATTCAAAAACTGCGGCTGCCCCAGAAAGATGGGTGAGAGGTATAAAAATATGTACATTTGATGGAGCATATATATGTGTTTGTAAATACAGTCTGTTATTGCTCAGTGTTATTATATATCCATCATCTTTCTTTGGGTTATTGGAAACATAAAAATCTTACTAAGAACACAAAGAACGATAAGTCACCCAGGAAAGTATATCTTCCCATGGATGATTTTATGTCGGGAATAGTTTCTGCCTAGAGAAAATAAAGTCTTTGCACTGCCAGGGAGGGAAAAGAAGACAAGCTGGGGCTGAGATGACACTTACAAGCCCCTATGCAGACACAGCTCCTGGAAGTGATCAGGTAGCTAGTAGAACAAGGCAAAAAAAAAATTCAGAAAATTATGAGAAACAGCCCAGCATCACAGGTCTCTGACCTTGAGCAATCATGACCTAGAAACCTACCTATTTCCTTATCTGTAAAATACGGATTCGATATTCTAGTGGAACAAAATGCAGCTACACATACAAATATTATTTTGACTCTCCAAGTTACCCCATCCTAAGTAAACTTTCAACCTGGGTGCATGAAGAAGACATTGATGGATCAGATCTTCCCTCCTACACTCCCTCCTCATAGCCCCCAAATCCAAACCACAAAGTGGAACCGTAAACCAAAGCACAGGCAGCAGACATAGTCAATAGCTTGGACGTGATTTTTAAGTGAAATTAACGATTTTTCAAATATAGATTTCTTCTCCAGGCTTTTCCTCTCCGACTTCAGAGATTCATGATTCTACATGCATATGGTAATGTAGCTGAAGCCTGGGTTTCTGTTATAAGTCAAGTGTTAAGCAGACGTCTAGGCAGGGTAGAAGGGTGGAAGGGAGCATAGAGTGCAGAGAGTAGTTGCATGAGATCATAGTAGAAAGGTCTGCTATAGCTACAGTGGAAGACAGTGGACTAGATGGACTAGAGGAACCTGATGTGTTCAGGAGTCCTTTCATTTGCTCCCTGCCCTGCACCCTAACTCATTCTGTGCTTCTCACATATCCATAGTCTGAGTGCCAATTGGTACAGTTGAGAATGAGGAGATGAAAATAGCCTCTCAAATGGCTCCCTTCGACTTCAGCTGGAAATGTGAACATACTGAATCTATAGTACACTAAACGGTAAGAAAGGGTAGGGCTTTAAATTGTTCATTTCATTAAGTTTGCTTCTAATGTTCAGAAACTCACTTGGATGCTTCCAGATATTATAGTCAATTTTATGAATGATATCAAACACTAGCTTCTCTGTGTCCACCACAATCTTTACAGTTTGGAACTGGACTCAACTTTCTGACTTTTTCCATCAATGGGTGAATAACAATAAAATGCAAACAGAAGTTTTTAAAGTTACTTGTGTTTAAATTTTCATCATTTTCTTGGAAAGAGTCACTAATATAGCCGAATTTCCGTGTGAAGAAGGACATATAGAGAAAGATGAAGATTCCAGCTACCCTGCTAGATCATACAGCTACTAGCCAACCTAACAGCTAGTCCTGGGCTAATGCCCATGCCATCAGTCAAGCATGACCTGGAGCAACAGACCTCCCAGAAATGGAAAAGTAATTTCACATGGCAATTTGTATACAGCACATACTGACTGTTACACCAGATAGTAGGAGATTCTGTC
Organism: Grammomys surdaster; assembly: GCF_004785775.1. Taxonomy (NCBI): domain Eukaryota; kingdom Metazoa; phylum Chordata; class Mammalia; order Rodentia; family Muridae; genus Grammomys; species Grammomys surdaster. The sequence goes on along the minus strand of NW_021620842.1, from coordinate 5,333,517 downwards.
CTCAGAACCCCAGAAAGAAGCAAAAAGCAGAGACTGTACTGGATCCCAGTGCCACCTTGTCTAGAAGCAGCAGAAGCTTGAGGAATTTGTCACATACTCTGAGGTTGCAGAGTGTTAGCTGTTATTCTGAATTATTTTCTTGTTCTTTACTTTTCATGTCATTTGTCAATTTCTACACTCCCTACCTACACACAGATTCCATACTCACACAATGGTCAAAGATACTCATCACTACCTTCTCTGTATTTCTCTCAACAGGAACGTTTTTAGTCCCTCATCTACTCTAAGCTGCTTGAGGCAGAAACAGTTACTCCATTCTGACACTTGCAGATCAACAACACTTACAGGAAGAAAAAATAGGCATGCCACAGTGTATTCATGTGAAGAAGTATATATACACATGTGTATATGCATCTACATGTTTGTGGGAATTATGTTACTATGGAAAATCATTTGATGTTACCAACTTATAAAGAGAAAAGTAGGCTGGTAGATTTGGAGGATTCTATCCACATTCAGTTAACATTGATTTTGTTTGTTTGTTTTTGTTTTTGTTTTTGTTTTGGGGGGGATAGAGTACTGATACATGGCAATAGTGTGTGGTGAAGTACAACCATATATCTTATTGTCAAAAAGCCAAGGAGAATGATGTGGGAAGACTGGAATCTCTTAATCCTCTTCAAAGACACACACCCCAATAATCTGAAGAGCTTCTACTAAACCTCACTCCTCCAGTTTTTTACCTCAGAGCATCACCCTGGAGCTTTGGGGGACAAAAACAACATCCAAACTATAGCAAAGTATGCATTCATATGCAGATCTATGTATATATGCATTTTGTGTGTGTGTGTGTGTGTGTGTGTGTGTGTGTTTTCACAAAGATAGTTAGTTTAGCCTTAGTGATAGGGTTAGAAGCTTGAGTCATCCTAAGGTTTTTATTTATTTACTCAGTGCAGCTGGGAATCATGATCTGGGGCTTTGTTTGTGTTAGGCAAGTGCTCTACCACTGGGCTGCATCTCAATGTTTAATTATTCTTTCATAGAAGCCCTGAAACTTGGTGACTTTAACAGTGTCCCAACAGAAGAGTCCAATTCTGGTTCATAATCTCATCAAACTTCTCAGACATTTTATGCATTTTCTTCTGATTGTTTCATATAATGAATGATATACACTGGAAGATTCAAACTCTTAACTTCTTGTAAGGCTACTAGCCATTCCTTGAGGCAAAACTTTCTAGTGATATCGCTTCATTGGCTCTCAAAAATTACAAGTATACTCAATGCACGCAAACCTCTCACCTTCACCAGGATGTAAAGGAACAGTATAAAAACACTCTTCTAAATCTATAAGTTCCTGGGGCCTGAGATCCGTGAACTTCCTTTCTTAACCTTGCACTAACTAGGCTTTCAAGAACAGCAGATAACTTCCTAGGTTCTCTTAGGACAGCAGGTAGTTTCCTGGGTTTGGCTCCCAACATCTATAAACTGAGAATTTAATGATGACAATTATACTCACTTTTAGAATTGTGAAACACAAATGTTTAGATCCTCATTAAGTAATTAACACAGGGTCTGCCACATGTAGCAAGTGACTAGTAAACACCAACCATCATTTTGGTAGTTTTATAAAACACTCATGCACAGGGAAGATGCAAGGACAGCAAGGTACAGACTTTTCCTAGAGATGACTCCTTAGGGAAAAGAATTAAAATAAAGTTGGTGGGTATGAGGGACAGGCAAGGCAGGCAGATAGTATAAAAGAGGTTAAACAGGCATAACAAATTCTCTTGTTGAAAAAAGGGGAAAGAAATTGGTATGCTGGAGAGAAAAACTGAGTATATATGAAACATTGCATTTTAGAATCATAGAACAACTGAGTCAGTAAAGCAAGCATAAGGACTTCAGTTCAATCCCCAGAACCCATGTGTAAATAAATAAATAAATAAATAAATAAATAAATTAAAATAAATAAATAAAAAGATTGGCACAGTGACCCACACTTGCAATCATGGCTAAGGTAAATAAAGATGAGAGGTTCTATGGTGCTTTTCTAGCCTGCTAGTCTGGACCACTTGAGACTAGAAGGGTTATAAACTTCCACGGAGGCACTGTCTCCAAAAAAACATGTAAGCAGAATCTGAGAAAGACAGCTGAGATTTTTCTCTGATCTCTAAATGCAGGAAAACATATTCATACCAACACACACATGTATACATATGTATATGCACACATAAACCGAACTCTTGCATCTGAGCTCAGAACTAACATCATTCACAGACGTGCAATATTTCTCCTTCTCCTAGGCATTAGTTTTCTCTAAAACTGTAGCCCTTTAGGCCAACCAAATTCTAGTGGAAGGCTACATGTTAAAGAAAATTTGGGCATCACAAATTGGCCTTGATAGGGACCAAAAAATAAAAACAACAAAATGTTTGGTGGGAAGGGAAATGAGGGTAGATCTAGGGAGAGCAAGAAGAGGGAGAGTGAATATGATCAAAGTATTTTGTATTCAATAGTCAAAGAACTAATAAAAATAAAAAGAAATGTTTTAGTGGTGAAGATTTATTTTATGAGTATAGATAATAATCTTTACTTATTATAAAACCAGTCAATAAGAACAAGGCTGTTTTGATTAAACAAATTGGATGATATGCTCAAGTTGATACAAAACCAAAAGCGTCATCCATAACCCCCTGACTGTACCCTTTTAATGTTTATCAGAGCAAACTCGTTTTCATTAGTTCTGGTTGTACATTATGCTGAGAACATGGTTTACATGGATAAATAGCTGCAAATACCAGCAAATCGAGGGAAAAGAAGAAAGAAGAAAAGGTGATTTGCAACATATGAATATTCTTCAAAATGATTCAGAAATATAAAAGAAACTCAAGGAGGCATGAGTTCTACCAGATTACCCCCTTCCAGCTTTGATCCATGGTAGAATGGCTCACTATTTACGCATTTGTTTGTTAGCTGCCTCCTGAGTCTAAGGCAACATGCAAAGCCCCACTCCAGGGCTGCTGTTGGAAGCAAAACCAAGCCACCTGTCTCTTCTTCAGGTTTAAACATTTGGCACATGGGATACTTCGCTCACCAATGGGGATGATCTGCAGTATGATAGTAAGGATTGCTATGGATTATTAATAAAGGCAGAAAGTGAATATGGTACAGGAGAAAGATAATTCAACAGCAAGGACACTGAAGTGGATCATGTGGAAGATGAGAGGGATCCAATTCTCTATGCTGGGACAGAGGCAAGTCAGCTAGTGCTATGCCCTCAGAAGTTCTGGGATGAACAAAAAGGTTGATGTGGGTGTTAAAGAAGGAAGAGTAAGAAGTGACCTTTAGGGAAGGTTTCAGAAATAAAGAAAAGAAAGAGGTGGCCTTGAAAGCACCACCATTGTGCTTTTGGCCAAGTAAAATCTACTCTTTCTAAAGGTGACTCCAGATAGCAGGCTGACAGTGTACAAACAGCAGAAAGATCAGAGATCATGCCAATAGCCCAGGAGCAATGGTTAGTGGCATGCACCATGTGATAGTGAAAACTATGATCTCTGGCGGGATTCTGGTAAGTTCTGAAAGTAGAACCAGTTGGAAGATACTGACAAGTTATATGCAGGGTATAAAGAAAGAGTGGGGCCAAAGATGTCCCCCCAAGTGTTTGTTCCAAGTGACAGCCAGGGAGGAACTGTCACTTCAGCCTTGGACTCAACCAGGTGGGTCTTCTTAGCTAGACACCCTAACAGATATGGCCAGGAGTGTGTCTTCTAGCCAATTTTCAGTCCAGTCAAGTTGATAATGAAGCTCAAGCATCATAATGAGAGCTGGCTGAGATCATCATGGGTGATCATGATAGTATCAGATTTGATGCAGTGATAGGAACGGAAGACCAACTAAAACAGTGCAGAGAGAAAGTAGAAGAAAAGGACAGAGTTAGCAGTAAAAATGAGTCTTCTCAGAATTTTTGTCTTGAAAGCAAACATTTGGGGGAAAAAGAATCATAAAATGGCATTTGAAGGGAAGTGAGATTCTAGTGTTTATTTGGTTTACCTTTTAGTATATTTGGGCACCTATGTGAAGGGAACAGGAGAAGGTGAGAGAGAGCACATATGACATCTGTGAGGGAGTAAGCTGTGTGACCCATTGTGGCCAACCGACAGGCCACTGGGGAGGCAAATGCAAAGAGTAGTTCCCCAATGCTTACACTGTCAGTTGCTGGGCTTCATGGAAGCACAAGACACTGCTCTGAGGGTGGGAAAACACAGCCTGTGACGTGGGAAGATGAAGCTGATATTCCCTGACTCCCACACATCTAGTCTCTGCTAGAAAACTGAACAGAGAAGTCAGGAACAAAATGTTGGGGATCCTAGAGCTTTGATGAGGCCAGGACCATTGGTGGCTGAGGGCTGAGGATGGCTTGTAGTCTGGGGCCAGGTCTGTGAGCTCTGGATTAGCTCATCAGGGAAGGGAAAGAAGGTAGCAGCAATAGTCTGGAAATGCAGAGAGGCCTTCTAGGAGAGATTTAGATAATGAAGGCAAAGACCTTCTCCATGTTCCCCCACTGTAGTTTCAATGGAAGAGATAGTCCTTGGTTCCAAACTGTTTATTGGTTGTTCATCATGAAAAATGGATGTGTACCAGATCAGGGTGGACCAGAGATTAAATATCTTTTTCAGGAAGGAATATATAGAAAGGGAAGCTTATTGATTAAACCCGCAGGACCTCTAGGTACCTCATTAGCATGGAGAACTCTGTTTTGGGCTATGTGACCAATGTGGAGAGTGTGACACACACTTGTTCCAGGCCAGAAATCTAGCAGAGAGCAGGGAGACACCTACTGTCTCAGGTGTGTACCTAAGTTTCCAGGGTCTCAGGGCTGCTCTACATTACCATGTTTCCTGGCATGGTCCACTGTACCACTGTAAAGGGGCTGGTCTTTGTATGGACTGTAGATCAGAGAGCTGCCTGGAGGAGAGTGGCAGTGCAGCTATATTTATGAGACAAAAACTAAGCCCTAGGGTGAGAAGAAAGGAAGGGGAAGAGAGACTAGAGATTTAATGAAGAAGATGATATTTAAAACAACCTTGATGAGAAGGGAGAACAATCCAGAGAAACAAGTCCTAGTTTCCAGAGAGTTTAAAAGCCCAGGAGAGCCTGTGAGAAGCCAGGGGTCAAGAATGCATTAGTCCCTCAGATGTATAGTCAAATTCAGTTGTTTTCTAGAAAGAAGAGGCATGGAATAGGCAGAGTTGGTTATGACATGTCATGTGGTTCTAGACCTGTGAGAAGCACTGGAGTCTAAATGTAGGCTTTGAAGACAAGATACTTGCTTATGAACACTTGATGTGCCTCTTACTATTTGTGGGACCTTGGACCAATTAACTAAACACTCTGTGCTTCATTTTCTTCACCAAATTCTTAAACATAAATGTTTGAATGGACACAACTGCTAATTATCCCCATTTGATCATTATATGTTGCATATATACATATACATACACACACACACACACACACACACATATATACATTTACCATAATACATTATATATGCATAAACATTATATTACTTTTTAAATAAGCAGGTAAATGTGTATATACCGTTTGAAGTAGTATCTGGGTCAATTGCAACTCTCCCTGCTAGCATTTTGAGGGAGCCTATAAAGGTCTCCATGGACAATTACAATTCTCAGTATTTGGCAGAAGAAGCAGAAAAGAAACAGAAGGGGCTTGGGGAAGAGGGACGGTAGGAAAGGGGAGATTCATAAAAAGTGTAGCATTTAGGAACTGTAAAAAAATTATCCATCATTTTTTAAAATGTCATCTTATTCATTTTATCTGAATACACCATCAGATTTGTATGTCTAGTATATTTTTGGTTGTTTATTCATAGAAATTGTATGTTGGAGCCAAACATCATTTCCATATTTTCTATAGACACATTATCTGCTGCCACAGCTAGGACAGCTAAACACTGGTCCAAAACTTCTCTTGTCACTGCACACTATGTTGCCGACAACATTTCACAGCTTCTTGACACACCCTGTGATTGTTACTCCTCATGCTCCGCTTGACTGGATTGGAATCAACTAAGAGGCAGGCAGCTGAGTATTCCTGTTAGTGGTTTTCTTCCTCAGATTATTTGAAGTGTGAAGATGCACTTTCTCATTTTCTGGTGGCAGCCCAGATAAAAGATGAAAGAACCAAGTTTTAATTTTTGCTTTCACTCTCATTGGAAAGTTCATCCATCCTGTTGCTGCTACTGCTGCATTCCTTTGCAGATATTAGCACTCAGCCTTAGGTTTATTTCCAGCATGGATAGAAGACCTGAGGCTCTCTAGGAGTCTTCTGGTCCTTCAGTCCCAGATGGGAACTGCTTAAATATCCAGCCCTGTGGCGTGAACAGCTACCAGATTCTCTGCTTTTCTGATATGAAACAGCCATTGTTGACCTACCCAAACTATGTCATGGAAGCCAATCTGATAAATCATCTTTTAATAAATATCTATGCTATCAGTTCTCTTTCTCTAGAGAATCCTGGCTAAAACAAAACCTGAGCCTCAACTAGAAAGACTAAATTCTGGCCAAGGAGTGCTATTCAGAGCTGACATGTACAGGTGATTTCTCTCACAACAATTTCACTTTTAAATTAATATTAATTTAAGAGATCAGGGGGTGTGGCTCAGTTGATTGTGTTGTTGGCTAGCATGAATGAGACCCTGAGTTCCACCAAACATCACATAAACATGACAAGGTAGCACTTGTCTGTAATATCAGCACTTGGAAAATAAAGACCTGATTACTAGAAGTTCTAAGCCACCACTAGCTACATAGTAAGCCTGAAGGCAGCCTGGTCTACATGAGACCCTGTCTCAAAAAAAAAAAAATGCTGGCAACTCAACAATGGCCACTAAACACTAAATGAACACTAAAGGTTCAGGAATTGTATACAAGCAGCCAATAGCAGTCCAGCCTTTTTCTCCTGGAACCCTACAGGACACCAATACTAAAGTAGGTGCATCCACTTGATGGTGTTCTAGGCAGTGAAGATCAAAGTTGGCCCCCAGCAGCTGGATGCTCACAGTGGTGCCAGCTATATGCCATGACGATAGGTGCTTTCTGGTTAGCATCTGAGCTCACAGCCCTCATAGAGATCTTATGGCCCTTTGGTTGATTGTATTGGTTGTTCTCACAGATGGGGTTTTACACTAGGTGGTAAAATAGCACTCTGTGATCAGTGACATATGGGGCTTTGTGTGGACTCATCCCCCTGCAGGTCTGAGGGCTGCCTGCCCATTGCCCATCCAGCTTTATATTTCCATACAACAGTTGCATATTCAGAAAGAGCAGATGGAATCTCTCTTAATTGGCTTTCCCTGATCAAAACCCATAAAATGGAAAGAGAGTCAGAGAAATACAGAAGAGACCCAAAGGTTTTCAAAAGGACTAGGAGATTGCTTCTTCCACAGCCTGCACTTCTCACTGCTCTCTGACCCAGCATCAAATGCTTCCCCGCTAAGTCCAAGCCTGGCTTCACAGGCCTCATCAATACTGCATACCAGCTACATGTGCATGATAGCACCAAAACAGGCTTCCAAAAAAAATCACTGAGGCATCATGGCAGTCGCAATTAGAAGGTAGGGTGATAGGACTCCTCTCCAGTGCTTTTTCTGCAGGCCAGAATCAGTGATCTAGAATATTAATGTTAAATGAGGTGAAAGTGGATTGTTCTCCTATGAAAAGAACACTGCTTAGGCAGATGACATTCCTATATGCAGTACTTAAGTTCTCGTGTCCTTGAGCACATGGCTTCATTGTCTCTGCTTCTAAGTTTCCAGACCCACAAGATGGGGACAATGCTATCTTCTGCGTAAAGTCCCTGGGCTGTTCAGATGAGATAGTGCCAAGCACAGTGTCCTAATAGACTATACTAGGCTACTGGAGTCTTATGTTTTATACTTAACTTCTTCCTGTGCCAAACCACCTCCTGTTGTCTGGATTGACAAAGATGATAGATCACATTTTGGTTTCTATGGTTGAACAGACATGTTTATTGAACAGATGAATTCCTCTGCCTACAGATCTCTGGAAGCAGTTGGTGAGATCTGGGAGTGTGGTAGCAGTATCAGCAGAGAATCTGCACTCCCAATGCAGGAGAGTACTTGGGGAAGTGCTCAAAAAATAAAGATGCTCTCTGTCCATTTCTGGTAAGGGTTGAAAGTTTCTCAGAAAAGTATATGTCTTAGTCAGTGTTTCTATCCCTGCACAAACATCATGACCAAGAAGCAACAGAGAGGACCAAGCATCATGACCAAGGGGAGGAAAGGGTTTATTCAGCTTACACTTCCACACTGTTGTTCATCACCAAAGGAAGTCAGGACTGGAACTCAAGCAGGTCAGGAAGCAGGAGCTGATGCAGAGGCTATGGAGGGATGTTACTTACTGGTTTGCTTCTCCTGGCTTGTTCAGCTTGCTATCTTATAGAACCCAAGACTACCAGCCCAGGGATGGTACCACCCACAAGGGGCCCTCCCACCTTGATCACTAATTAAGAAAATGCCTTCCAGCTGGATTTCACGGAGGCATTTCTTCTCTGTGACAACTATAGCTTGTGTCAAGTTGACACACAAAACCAGCCAGTGCAGTATGCTAATAGCCAATATCAAGTTCCTAAAGGGAGAAATAGTCCCAAGACTCCAGAGGCTCTTATGGCCCTTCTACCAGCTTATAAGTCAGTTCTCATTCAGTTCTTCATCTCTGGGTCTACATGTGTTTGCATGCAGTAGGTGCTCTCCAATTCTATCTCATCCTTAACCTTATAACTTTGTAATGCCCTCTCACACTAAGCAGGGTATAACATCTCACCCTAGGCATGGACATCTGTTAATCAACTGTTCATCACTGTTACAAAAATACATGAGGCAAGGAATTTAGAAAAGGAAATGATTTCTTTTTGCTCCTGGCTTTGCAAGCCCCGGTTGAAGATCACGTGGCTTTCTTGGGGAGGAGGGGTTGGGGAGAGTATTGGCAGGCACGCAAAAGACTGGAAGCAATGAGAAACCAGAAAGACAGAGGTCCCACAGTTATCCCGAAGCAAAGGTACTTGAAACAATACACCTTTATCATTTCAAAGTCTTTGTGGGTCAATATGAGGAACCCTGAAGCAGACCATCCATGTAAGCAAGGTAAGAGTACTGATCCACACAGAGGCAGAGCCAGCCCAGAGCAACACAAGTGCCAATTGGAACAAACCCAGGCCAGGTCAGATGACTAGGCAAAAGCCACTGAAGCTTTGTGGGAGACGAGAGTACAGCAAAAGCTCACTGACATTAGAAGCAATTAATATTAATATCTGACTTTGGGGGTGGGGAAATGGCTCTATAAAACTTGCTGTATGAGTGTGGGGTCCTGAGTTTAAATCCCAATATCTGCACAGAAAAAAATCTGGGCATGATGATGCAACACCTGCACTGTAAAGGACAGAGATAGGAGAACTGTCAGGTTGCTGGCTGCTGCTGTACTTTCACATCCAATTAGAGAATCTGTCTCAGATGAATAAGGCAGGCAGACCAAGTTATCAGTGGCTTCTTCTGACTTCCACATGTATACATCTATGAATAACACATACATATGTCCATATACTATGCACATACATACTTGTGTATATACCACAGGATGATGATGGTGATGGTGATGATGATGATGATGATAACTGACTTCACATCTCTGTTTTCTCATCTATGAAAAGGGTATAGTAATATTTGTATCTTCTGGAGTCATTATGAAAACAAAATGAGTATTTCCAAAATACTTAAATAGTCCCTAGTGATTAGTAATCAATTGGTAGTGCTTTTAAAATTAGAATAATCAGTCAATAATAACCAACATCTTTTCCAAATGCTAAACATTTAATCACTCATTCTTCACAACTATCTATTCTTCATGATAGTCTTATCATGTTGGTACATGACAAGTTACCTTCTCAAAGTGGAGCACAGTAAGTTTAAGAAATATACATATCCCTAATTGAGACATCTCCACCAAACCTTTCCCCTCAGGTCTTAAGGAACTCTGTAGAATAGATGAATAGAGTGTAAGAGCCAGTGGGAAGGGAGAACATCAAGGAAACAAGGCCTCCTAGACACAACAGGACTGGTGCACATATGAACACACAGAGACGGTGGATACATGCACTAGGCCTATGTGGCTCTGCACAAGATGGGGGTCTCAACACTGACAGAAGTGGGCACAGCCCCATCCCTAAGACAGAAACAATCTTCAGTATATAACTACTCACAAAAGAAACATTCACATTCTCCAACAGAGTCTCATTGAGTATACAAACCACACTTAAGGGCAGGCCTCATGCCCAGCAGTTGCTAGTCAACACAAAAGGAACTCAGTGGTGTTTTTGAAAGTTTGTTTGTTTGTTTTTATTTACTATGCTTTATCTAGACTTTTTTAACCTTACAGATCTTTTGCTTATACATTATGGTTTCTGACTTTGTATGAGTTTTCTCCGTGGTGAGTGTGTGTGTCTCAGTGTTTTTTATGCTTTCTATTTTGCTTTTTAATTTTTTATATCCTATTCTGGTTTCTTTTACCTTTTATTATTATTATCATCATCATCATTATTTTAGATACCTTTTGTAGTCTAAAGAAAAGAAAGAAAGAAAGAAAGAAAGAAAGAGAAAGAAAGAGAGAAAGAAAGAAAGAAAAGAAAGAAAGAAAGAAAGAAAGAAAGAAAGAAAGAAAGAAAGAAAGAAAGAGAGAGACAGACAGCAGGAAGAAAGAAAGAAAGAAAGAAAGAAAGAAAGAAAGAAAGAAAGAAAGAAAGAAAGAAAGAAAGGAGGAAGGGAGGGGAGGGGAGGGAAGGAAGGAGAAAGGGAGGGAGGGAGGGAGGGAGGAGGAAGGAAGGAAGGACATGGATTTGGGTGGATGAGTAAGTGGGGGAGGATCTGGGAGGAGTTGGAAAAGGGGTAATTGTAATGAGAATATATTATATAAAAATATCTTTTTTCAATTGAAAAAATGTGCACATATATAGAGCTAGCAAGTGGAAAGTCAGAATTTCAATTCATGATCAGTTAAATAAAATCCAAAATCAGAAAGCTAAGAGAGCATGTCCACCAACAAAGAGGTTAGAAGAGGAACAAGATGTACAAGCGGGTGATTGAACTATCTCAGAATGAGGGTTACAAATCTAGGCAGGTGCCAAGTCCTTCCCTTTTGGAGTGCCTCATAGGACCCAAAGGAGTGAACCAAGGTTAAAAGACCAGAGATGATGAAGGAAAGAAAGATGTGAAGGGACCATGTGAGATATTTTCAAACCATATAAGCCACTGAAAATAGAAACTAGTGTCTTGATATGACCCCGGGGAACAGATTTAAGTCACCAATGTGGGAGTGTAGGACCAGATGAATGCAAGAAAGAACTAGATACAAATTCTACATCTTAAAACAAAAATCAAATGCTTAAGAAGTCAAGGAGTACCACTAGACCCAAGTCAGAAGACTCTAGAAAAAACACACACCAAGAATACTATGGAGAGATTCCTACTCTGGGCAAGAAGTCAAATGATTTACCTGGAAGAAATCTCTTCCAACTCACAGTTGAAACTTCCAAGGAAACCAATGCATGTTTGAATACAGGGCTAAAGCCTTACTGATGAGTGAAATATCACCTGACTTATTTCTGATTCTGGCAGGAAACAAGAAAAATTAACAATAAAGCTCTATTTTTACATGTCACAAAGATGAACACATACTACTGACCACAATTAAAAAAGATAAACTACATAATAAAAAAACCAACATGGTGGTCTTCCATAAATTATGTAAATGTCACAAGCTATCACTCACTAGAATTGACCAGAGACACTCTTTTGATCCCCACTTAGACAATATCTATGTCTTCCAATATAACCCCCCTTGCCTCTCTGCTTGGCTTCTCCAAAGCTCATTCCTCTGGCCAGGCCACCCTTTCTTCTCCCTGACATTAGCTAGTATCTCTGTCTTTTCTTCTTGATGATCCCCATTGGCTACTGTCCCTTCTGTCTTCTCACATGATCATGGAACCCAGAATGTTCCCAAATCTTTATTTCAATCTGCATTTCTAATGTGTAACTACAGAAATCCCCGTGGGTTTGGGCCACCCAGATGCCAGCAGTTCCTTGATTGCAGGTTGTAACATGGTTCTCTCCCCAGACCATAAAGCTTTATGTACACCCCACCTAAAGAAGCCTTCCCCAGTTCCCCAACTAGGCTTCTCTGCCTTGACTTTTTCCAAACTTACTCTACCTTTTAACAAAATCTGCCCTTCTTCATGGTTGGCAACAAATTCTGGGTTTTTCTGGGCTTCAGTGCTCACCTCTGTGAAATAAGAAAGTTCAAATGGATTATGTACAAAGTCATTTTATTTCAGTTTTGACATCTTGTCACAAAGATGCTAAGATATTTAATGTTACCTGAGTTTTCTTTTTCTAGAAGACGAGATAATGGCAAAATAATAAAAATATTAATATTAATAATCAAATTTCATTGAGCAATTGCATTTGGTAGCACTTTCTATAATTGATGCCAATAATTCACTTCCAAAAGTCACCCTCACCATTATCCTGATAGATCATGAAACAGCTAAGGGAGGTTAGGGGGGCTTGCTCGAAGACACAGGACTGTGAAGTGGTCAAATAAGATTCAAGCTTTCATGATCCACTTTACATCCTTGGGCTCCAGATCAGAGCCAATCTTGAGTTTTAACTTTGATTTTTAGTCTTGTTACCTCTGTGTCCTTAAAAATATCTTTGACCTTTTATGACTAATTTTCTTTAACTTTCAAATAGGAGACAGAATAACAGTCACTCCTATTAATTTGAATATAGACCTGTAGGACTATGTTAATGCCCCAAATATAGTCTAAAGACTTTTCACCCAGATTTGCTTATTCCTCACAATACTTCATATTCTTGACCATTATGGAAAGACAGCTGATCTCCCAGTTTCACCACTGCAGGAAAGGGTTATCAGGTCTGAATGCAGAGAAAAGATTGAAAAGTCAGATTCGAAGGGAACCAGGATATATGTATCAATTTGTAGAAAACCAGTGTTGAATCAGAGCAAGTCTTCCTGTCTACAAGCGTAAGAAAAGTTTTCTTAGAAACAATGATCACATGAACAGGGACTTTGCTGAAAAGAGAATCCCCTCCTCCCCATTTACTTATGTCTTTTTCTGGTGGAAGGAGGAGAGGATGACAAAGATTCACTGGAGGTTTCAAGATGCAAAGGGAAGCCTTTGCCTCAACCTCCACTCAAGAAACATATCTATAGTGATATCTGAGTTTCAGAGATCTGAGACCACCTTACGGCAGTGTTTGTTCCCATGGTACCTCAGAGAATGCAGAGAGACCCTGTGCTAGAGAAATGAGGACATAACTAAGAATACCATAGAGGGTCTTTCAATCAGGAAGTATAGAGGCAGTGACCCATGGTGACCTTCAGGAGGAGTACAACTTATCCTGGATTTAGGAGCATCAATAGATATCCCAATCCACGTGAGATACCTACACTTTCACTCACTCTGGGAAGCCTAGGGCTCAGGAACAACCCTAAGACACAGTGGGACTCACATGGACTAAAGATTATTTTCTCCTACTCAGCAAACTGAGAGTTCCTGTCCACTTGAGTCTGTGGCTTGAAATCAAGTCAATTGCATATGTAAAGCAGCCCATCTGGCCCTAGCACAAGTTGACTCTGTTGCCTTACTTACGCTGATATAACCTCCTCTCTAGACCACATGCCCCTTGTCAATCTCCATGTCTGCTTCATAACAATATGGGGAGATGAAACACATTTGTTCTTCACTCTGCACCCACAAAAATGTTCTATCTAGTCCCTAGGGGGAAGATCATTTTCCCCTCTTATCTGCAGATGCCGATTGATATAGATAAAAATAAAATACTAGAGAAGACTTTATCCTAGGAATCATCTCAGAGCACATCTATTTCATTAGTCTATCAGTTTGTTTATTTAGTGACCTCCAGACTCCATGAGAAATGATGGAAAAGAAAACAACAAGAGAGTCATGCTTTGCAAACCTTACAGAACCTGCACGTCACCTAGGGATCTCGTTAAAATGGAGCCTCTGATTTGAGGTCTGTGAACGAGGCCTGGGTTCTACATTCCTAACAAGCTCCCAGCTGCTAATAATCCTACAGATGCCTGGACCACACCAGGGCTCCAGTCAGACTCACTAGCTTCTAATCTTGACTCTAACTCTTGGTAATCATATGACCTTGGGTAGGCTAATTAACATCTCTGAGCCTTCCTGACATCATTTGTGAGAGGGAGCTGTATATGGTATCCTGCTGAAAGTTTGTATAGGTTATAATTAAAGATAATTCAAAAGAGTCATGGCATATCATAGACATTCAGCATGAAGCAGTGTGAGTTAATGGGCCAGCATGACCTTATTTCTGATAAATATGGTGGAGTATCTTTGAACTAGGTCCCTAGGGTGATAGTCTGTGAAAAGAGAATGGCTTTGGATGAAGTACCCCTGGGGTGATCATGTGGAGGTAAGAGGCTTTTCTTCTTCACCAGCTTTGGGGCATCTTACTCTGCCCACTCACTACCTGAGATGATGCCCTTTTATGCTCCCCTCCTTTGTGTTTCTAGTCTAATCTCAAGAGACATCTTTATTAACTATATATTGCAATTAGAATGTAGAGTAATTCCCAGATCTAGATGGATCCACTCATCCATACCAGGAACTATGAAAATTATATATCATCTAAAAATGCTGGAAATTAGATTACATTTTATTATGGGGAAGACAAGGAACAGATGATTAAAAAAAATTAAAGCCATAGTGGAAGACACCTGAATATTTCAGTCTGAGAATCTGAAATGAAGCAGCTACTCTGAAATCTAGATTCACCAATCTTACAGAGCTGAAGATGACACTGATCTTGGCCCAGTGGTATCCCTGGTGACATGAAGATGTCTCACTTCTGAGAGGCAAAGCAAGGCTCTGAAAACATGCTACCCCTCATTGAGGACTTCCAGTCTCAAATCCAGGTTTACCTTCATGAGCTGCATGTAATATAAACACATAGAATCAAAATGAAAACTATCACAAGACAAAGGGCCACTGGTTGCAAACACATAGAACAATTCCTTTTTACCAACTCATCCACAGAAAGTAGTCACCCCTGTTTTACAGACAAGGAAAGTAAAGCTCAAAGCTCACATTTCCTTAAGATTTGTCTTATGTAACAGCTAGAAAATGACAGTTAGCTTCAGCTTTCCCAGCCTCCTAGCCATTCCTATTTTATCCTACATCCAAGAGACCACTTGTGATGAACTCATGGCCACTAAAAAATTCTGTCCTAGTTGGCTTCAGCGGTCAACTTAACTCAACCCTGAGTCAATGGGAAGGGAGAACCTCAGTTGAGGAATTTCTCAGATCAGATTGGCCTGTCAGTATTCTGTGGGGCATTGTCTTGTTTGATAATTCATATGGGATCACCCAGCCCACTGTAAACAGCATAGTCCCTAGGCAGTTGGGACTCAGCTGTATAAGCTATGTGAGCATAGGGCTTGTAACATGAGCCAGTAAGTAGCCTTCTTCCATGGTTTCTCCTTCAATTCCTGTCCCAAGTTCCTTCAATAATACACTGTGACTTAGAAGTATAAGCTGAAATAAACTCTTTTCTCCTCTACTGCTGCTTTTGGTTATGTTGTTTGTCATAGCAACAGAATGAGCAGGTTCCAAACATAAACTTTGAAAATAAACAGCTGATATGTTCATGTAGATAAATGCTGTCCTTCCCTCCATTCTGTGTATGACACTAACTGGGATGGAATCTTTCCTTTCTGCTTCTATCCTCTCTACTATTGGAAGTACAATAGTACACACAAAAAGCTTTTGTTGAGCCAACCCTGTATTAAAGTAACTGAAACATCTTTAACTGAGTGGTAAAATAGAATAGTATGAAAATGATGATTTCAATCATTTAAAAGCTTATAGCTTAGTGACAATTTGCACATTCACCAATTCTACTGTCTCTAGAAACTTAAACCATTTCAGACTGAAATTCTGTACTCTCCACAATAACTAATTATTCTCATATGACTCAGTTCTTCACGACTTCACTTCGATTTCTTTCTCTATAAATTTGACTAGTCTTGTATGCTGTGGAACAGAACTCAGTGTTTTCTTTTGTTTAAAGCTTATTTCATTTAGCATAATATCTTTTAGCTTCATCCATGCTGTGGGACACATCAGAATTTCATACTTTTTATGATAGAATAATATTTTACTAACTGTGTATACTTTCTTTTTACCCATTCACAGATGGATAAGAATGTGGATGGTTTCCAGAATTTGCCTGTTGGGAATCATGCTGCTATATGCATGACTTTATACTATCTATTTTAGTTTCTGCTTTCATTTTCTAGGGCATATCAACCAGAAGCAGAGTTGCTGAGTCATGCTGTATGTTACACTCCAATCAGTGATAAACATTGATGTCAATTGTTCACATACTTGGCAATAATTATTTTTAAAGTTGTTTTTATAATAATTGCTGCCATCTCCATATTGAATATTGTGTTAGTACTCAGAATCATTCTATCAGAAAGTGGTGCAATTGTTAGTAGATAGGACCTTGTGGGAGATCTTTGGGTTATTATTGCAAAGAGGATTTTGAAACCCTGGCCTTTTCCTATTCCTGTTGGGCTCTGTCATGTGTTCTTGTTTGACAATATGCCATTCTGTGGTATCAAAGTAACAGGAACCAACCAAGCAGAGTCTGAAGCCTCCTGAACTGTGAGCTGAACTGAATCATTTATATTTACAAGTTGATTTTTTTTTTGGTGTAGTAGAAAGTCTAACCAACACAGTGACCATGATGATGAGTGTGAAAAGGTATCTTATTGAGATTTATTGATTTTCCTGGTTCCTAGTCACAGTGAGTTTCCTTATATTTGCTTTGTGTTACCACTTGTACAGCTCTGTGGGGAAAGTCTATTCAAATCTTCTGTATATTTTTATTTACTTATTTATCTAGTGAATGTGTGTATGCATATGTCTCTCTCTCTCTCTCTCTCTCTCTCTCTCTCTCTCTCTCTCTCTCTTTCTCTCTCTCTCTCTCTCTGTGTGTGTGTGTGTGTGTGTGTGTGTGAAGGTGATTGTGATTCTGTGCTGCAGGACCATAAAAGACAGCCTGGTTCCTGGTTGAACAAAGGCTAGAAACCCCGGTGACCCTGCTCCTGGGCACCTGGCTCCTGTCACATAGCTACAGCCCCCCCCCCCCAAGCCCTCCATTGATTTGTGGCCATCCGTCATGTAAGGGCAATGCACCAAGCCCCTCCACAGGTAGAGGACGTGACCTGTGGTCATGTAGCCTCAAGACAGATCTCCATTTTCATGATGTACCTAAAGGCCTAGAGGACTTAGACAACAAAATCTCCTTCCCAGACATTCCTCACTGCAAAAAGTATTTGACCTCAGGCCCACTCTGAGAAGAGTTTTACTCATTTACTTTCCACCATGACAATAACTGCATTAAAAAAAAAAATGGACTGCCTCTTTTCATTGGGATCTCCTGTGGGTAACAGTGGAGAAAGCCTTCACATAAAGAGCCGCTGTCTAACCTCCAGTAGAGGGCCTCTCTAGCTGGGCGGTGGTGGGGCACGCCTTTAATCCCAGCAATTGGGAGGCAGAGGCAGGCGGATTTCTGAGTTCGAGGACAGCCTGGTCTACAGAGTGAGTTCTAGACAGCCAGGCTTACACAGAGAAACCCTGTCTCGAAAAACAAACAAACAAAACAAAAACAAACAAACAAAAAGGCCTCTCTATGCTCCCAGCCATTGCCGCCAAGCCAAGCTCAAGCCAGCCACCACTGACAAGCCAAGAACTATACCCACAGGATCCAGCCAGAGCTCTCCCCACTCCTCGACCCCCGCCCTGGCCTGGGGACCCCCAGCCATGTAGTGCTGTCTTGGACAGTCCTGCATCCCCAACCAGCATCAGAGCAGAAGCAGGACCCTGATAATCCTACACTGTGTCTCTGTGGTCATGCACATGAGATAGCATACATGTGGAAGTCAGGACAACTTTCAATAGTGAGTTCATGCCTTCGACTTTGTTTAAAGCCGAGGCCCTTCTTGTTACATTGGCTGCAACACTATATAATCTAAGATACCTGATCCATGTGCTTCCTGTCAATTATCTGATCTCTGCCTCCCATCTGGTAGAGGGAAACGCTGGGATTACAGATGCACACCAGTTTCTGGCTTTTTGCATTCGTTCTGGGGATTGACTTCAGGTCATCAGACTTACCAATTAATCTTCTAAGTTCTCTTTTATATATTGGTGAACTATATTGTTTGTTGTGAGGTTGAGCTGTAAGATTTCCTTACAAATTCTGAATATTAACAACTTGTCAGACATATATTTTTGCAAACATTTATTTTGTTTCTTTTTTAAAATTCAATTGTTAGAATAATTGTGCACATCCATGAGGTAAAGTGCAAAGTTTCCAGTGAAGTCAGGATTTTTAGTCTCTCTCTCCTCAATCATGTTCTGTGGCATTATGGTAAGAATATTCAAAATTACTTTTCCAAACATCAATGGTAGCCCTTGTCAGAGCACTTGGGAGGCTCAGGCAGAAGAACTGCCATGAATTTAAGGGCAGCCTGTCTACATAGCAAAGATCAGGCAAGTCTAAACCACAGAACAGTACCCTTTCTCAGAAAAAAAAATTCTCTCCTCTAGATACTTTGAAATATGCAGTATTACATATTGTTTGATGAGCTTATGGCCTTCCTAGTGCTAACTATGCATCCACTGCTAAGCTCCACCCACCCTCACAATTCAACACTATCAGTGGGCTGACCTTTCATCTGCTCATAATATCCTTTGATTCACACATATTTTTAACTTTGAGAAAGTCCAATTTAACTGTACTTTTCTTTTGTGGCCTGTGTTTTGGTGCAGTATCTTAGTATCATTGCCAAATCCAGTGTCATGAAGCCTTTTTGCTTCTTTCAAAGTTTTATAGTTTTGCTTCTTACATTTACGTCTTTCATTCATTGTGAATGAATTTTCATATGTAATATGAGTTAATGGTTGATACAAATACAGTTTTCTTAGTACTGCTGGTTCAAAAGACTGTCCGTTCACTATTGGCTGGTCTTGATAACCTTTTGCATAAGTCATAAATGAGTTTTTACTTCTGGATTCTCTACCCTTTTCTATCCATCTACATACATGCCTTTATACCATTTAAAAATTTTAATTTATTGTCCATGGATGTATGTACAATGGTCACATAATATATTCATGGAACTTGAGAAGTTCTGGGAGTTGGTTCTCTCCTTCTTCTACATAGGTACCAGTGATCAAAATCAGATACTCTGGCACACTGATAAAGCCATCCTACCAACTATTCTACTTCATTTTAAAAACCAAGTTTGAACATCAGGAAAAACACGTACTTCATCTTTGTTTTCATTTCTTAATGTTGTTTGGTTATAGTGGTTCCCAGAATCTATGGGAATTTCAGTATGTGTTTGTATATTTCCATGAAAGATGTTCTGTTACTTTTTCTGTTGCTAAGATAGAGTACTCTGACAAAACAATTTACAGAAGAAAGCATTCATTTGGCTCGAAGTTCAAAGTTACATTCTACCTTGGTGGAACTGTCAGAATGGCAGGAACTTGAGGCAGCAGATTGCATCTGCAGTGAGGAAGAAGAAAGCAATGGATGACCCTGGCCACCTATGTATACAGTGCAGGATCTAAGCCCAGGGAACACTAAAAGTCTTTCCACCTCAATTAGCCTAATCAAAATATTTCCTCTGGGACATACCATAATCTAAATAATGCCTCATAAGAGTGACTAGAGGCTTGTCTACTAGGTGAAGATAGACCTTGTCAAGTTAACAGTCACTGTTAACTAGAGCAGATAATAATGAGATTTTGGATAAAAACATGTTGAACCTGTAGACATCTTTGGGTAGTATTGGTAGCTGAACAATTAAGGCTTCTAATCCATGAACACTTGCTCTTGTCTTGTTTAATTACTTTGAGGAACATTTTACTGATTTCTATGTACACATCTTTTACTCCTTTGCTCAATTTGCTCCTAAGGATTTTGTTGGTTTGGATGCAATTATAAATGAAATTGCTTTCTTAATTTCCTTTTCAGATTGTTTATTGTTAGTGTATGGAAACACTTGATTTTTGTGTTGATCTCTCCTGTAACTTTAATGAATTTCTAGCAGGTTTTAAGGATTTTATTAGTTTGAACAGCTTTGTGTGTGTGTGTGTGTGTGTGTGTGTGTGTGTGTGTGTGTGTGTGTGTAATCATTAGTGTCTTCTGCCAAAAAAATCATCTTATTTGAAAACACAGATAATTTGACTGTTCCATTCCAGTGTAGATGGTTCTTATTGCTGTTCTTACCTAATTGCTCTGGCCTGAAACTCCAGTGTTACAGTAAATAGTGGGTATGTGTTGCTGATCTTGGAGGAAAAATTTCAGTCTTTCACCACTGTGTATGATGCTTTATGAAGTCAGTAGAGTTTTTCTGAGAAGCAAATGCACTTATTTCATAAAACTGTTTTTGTTTTTTTTTGTTTGTTTTGTTTTGTCATAACAGCAAGATCAGTCAATAAGCAGCCTGTATGTGCCAGGCTCTAGCTTGGTGTTTCTATTTGTTGAGTTGTTAAATTGTCACTGTGACTTATGAGGGACAAGCTTGAATCCCTATGTCACCACCAGTGCAAGGCTCAGAGGCTGCCATGAATTCTCTGGGATCTCAATGGCAGCAGGTACACATACTGCATGCAGGCCCAGGACTGAGCCAGAAGATGCTTGATCCTCAGATGCCCTCAGCTTGGTGAAGATGAAATATGCTTACAAGAACAGTGTTTCCTCATCCCTGAAACCCAGTGAAAGGATTCTACTTTTGCACCAAAGTCCTTGTCTTAAGTCATTAACCCCATTCCCATGTCTCTCTGTACCAATGTCTTTCTCTGAAAGCCAAGAGTCAAAACAAATGCCTTGTTGGGTTTCACAGGACCAAACCTTTTACCAGAATGCAAACCTCTCAGTACTAAGCAAACAAGACAGAGTATGGAAAGCTTAGTGCTTAACTGTTCTTCTAGAGGACAAGAGTTAATTTCGTAGAACCCACATTGGCAGTTAGCAATCACCTGTATCTCCCTTTCCAGGGTATCTGACACTCTCTTCTGGCCTTTGCCAATACCTACACACATAATGCATATGCTCACATTCACACACACACACACACACACATACACACACACACACTACAAATAAATGTTAAAAAGCAAACCTGGCAAAGCAAGGTACCAAGTATTGAGTTGGGAATCTTTTGTATGACTGGCACTGTTTCCTCCTAGAGACTTTAAATTATCTATCTTTTGTGGAATGGATGTACTGGTAATGGGACCATGGCATAGATTTTTTAAAGTAAAATACTAAGTAAGTCAAGGAATGATAAATACAATGAAGTAAAAATAAAGTAACAGATTATTCATTCTGTCTTAAACTAGAAGCCAAGCAAAGTGTCCATCAGAGCACAATGACTAGATTGTGGTATATTCATGCAAAGAAAAGAAACTTTCCATCTATCAGCAGGTTGTTGTTCAGGGTTTGGCCTAATGGTTGATATTGAATGAGAATTCGATATAAAATAGATATATTCCACTACCGTCTAGTGATTTTCAGAAGCCCACAGCCTGTCCTTCAGGAAAAAGACTCTCTCTTTTGCCCATTTGTGTATCTCTGTTTCCCATAATGATCTTTATACATATACACTTCAACAGCTCATTTGGGAGGCTGTAGTTAAAGTGACCTGACAGAAGGATTAGGCTCACCTATATGCCTTGGAAATACCCAGCAAAACCACATTGGGTTGCTCTTCACTGGATACACTAATCTCTTGTCCCTGAGATTATAATGACAAAGATATAGCACATTTTCATTTGCAATGGGCTTGAATTATCCTGGGGATAATGGAAAGGTATTTTTCATCTTTAAGTGTTAATGAATATAAATGGGATTCACAGCCCATTTCTCTGTTCTGTTCCCTTTCTGAAGTGAGATAATAGAAAACTTCCAGTGACAAAAGAGAGAAGAGGGGGCCTTCTGTCAACCCTCCCATTCATGGCATCCCTAGGATATGAAGGACTGCTGAAAGTTCAGTGGTTTTCCTTTCTGCCGAACTACTCAAAACTCCTATATGTATCAGTTAATTGATTCATTACATGTTTAAAGATTGTTAGATCCAAGGAGTTGCAAGCCAACAGACTTTCTTCAAAGAATCAGGACTCACAGGAATCAATATTTAAACTATTTTTCCAAGTAGAATGCCCCTCTCTTTTCTTGTGCTTGTTCTCTTCACATTAGTTGAAACAATTCTCTTTCTCCTTCTCATACTTTATTTTACACTTCATTAATTCTAAGATCCATAAAGTTATTTCTCTCTATCAGGTACACATTAGTAGGTGTGACTACAGTATTGGTAGTGCCTACAAATGTTCACTGGGAATTAAGAATATATGCAGTACGGGGTTGATGTCAAAAGTATCCCCTCTCCAGAAAAAAGACGTTGGGACGGGTATGGCCCTCATGCCTCACTGGACAACGACAGGGGGACTGGAGCCATTACAAGGTCCCCTTCAAATACTGGAGATCAGGCTTCTATCCCTGCCTTTGCAAGATTAGAATCGCCACAGCCCTTCTATATTTAGAGAAGGGAGGAGATGTCAGGGGCAGCCCTGCTTATGCACTGAAGGCCTAAAATCAGCCATAGGCCTGGAATCAGCAATAGACCTGTCATACATGTATACTAACACCAAGTCTTGGGTCTCTGTGGAAAATAATTGAAGCAGATGGCTATAAGCTATTGTAAACAGGCAGCTTTTGTGGAAATTTATCAGCCTGAGTTGTCATAGACCTTGTAAGTAGGTAGCCTTGGCAGATAAATACCAACTTAGATAAGGACAAGTGACTCATAGGCAGAGTCATAGTGACCTGTCCCCTGAACCTTCACCCAGCCAATACCCTGTTCTGGAAGATATCTGTACTCTCCCTCAACACTCACGCTGCGGTGTCATCCCCTTCCCCACGTCCTGCCTTTTTGTGTTTATAGCTCCTATGTGAATAAGTAAAAATTATAATTTGATTTAAAAAAATAAAAAAATATTTAAAAAAGAATATATGCAATATATGTATATACAATGAAATACTATGCAATCTCAAAGAAGAATAAAACCCTGTGGTTTAGGAAAATATGACTGAACCTGAGACTAGCATGCTAAGTGAAATGATAAATATTACATAATACAGAAAGATAACTGCTGCACAACCTCATTGATATGTAGTATCTAAAATGTCTCTGTCATAAAAACAGAAATAGAATGGTGGTGACCAAACTTAAGGGTGAGGAAGTTAAAGGGATGGAGACCAAAGGATAAAATGTTCTATTCCAGAAGTAAGTTAAAGAAATATTTTGAATAATGTAGTGGCTACTATTAACTACCCTTGTTTGCTTGGCTTTGCTAAACTTGAAGAGAAAATGGTTTATTTAGTTTACAGGTTTCACATAAATGAGGGAAATCAAAACAGAAACTGAAGGCAGGAACCTGGATTCAGAAACTGAAGGCACAAACCATGGAAGAACACACCTGGCTGTATTGCTTCATGACTTGGGCCAGTTCCCTTCCTTTTTTTTTCTTTCTTTCTTTTCTTTCTTTAGTTCTTTCTTTTCTTTCTTTCTTTCTTGTTTGTTTCTTTTCTTCCTTTAGCTATTTCTATTCTTTGTTTTTTTGTTTCTTTTATTTCTTCCTCTGTTTCTTCCTCTCTTTCTTTCTTTCTTTCTTTCTTTCTTTCTTTCTTTCTTTCTTTCTTTCTTCTTTCCTTCCTTTCTTTCTTCTTTCTTTCTTTCTCTCTTTCTTTCTCTCTTTCTTTCTTTCTTTCTTTCTTTCTTTCTTTCTTTCTTTCTTTCTTTCTTTCTTTCTTCCCTTCTTTCTTTCTCTCTTGTTTGTTTCTCTATGTAGCCCTGGATACCCTGGAACTTACCCTGTAGTATAGACCAGTCTCAACTTCTGAGATCTACCTGCCTCGGCTTCCAGCATGCTGGAATTAAAGGTATGTGCTACCACTTCCCAGAAACTACTTTTCTTATACAGACTAGAACTACCCGCCTAGGGGTGGTGCCCTCCTCAGTTAACTGGGAGTTCTTGCATCAATTAGATTTTTTTTTTTAAAAAAATATGCCACCACAGACATGCCCACAGGCCAATCTCATAGAAGCAGTTCCTCAACTGAGATTTCATCTTCCCAGGTATGACTAAGTTTGTGTCAAGTTGACAAAAAATAACAAGCACAACAAGCATCTACTGAATATGTAAAATACTTAGAGTAGATTTTATATGTTCATGTCACACAAAGTGAGATGTCTAGGGTGGGGAGGTAATGTATGCTTCTGTTAACTTGATTTTGCATTGTGCCATGATCTACACAATAGTAGAGAAATGACTGTGTGAAGTCTTCAAGCTAATAAAATAAAACCATGCCATTTCTTGGAAGAACCAGAAAGTTGCTAACTATGTCATCATATGATTCCTTTCTTCACACACTGTAGATGTCTTACATTTCTAAGTATCTGCATTCCACTATGATGATGGTGAGCAGGAACCTGCTTCCTCCTCATATCTGATTAAGTGTTAGAGAAAGCAGAGGACCTTTGTTGTTGAAAGCCATGGTTATTACTATATAGGTTAGTTTCTCTTGACAAATACATTTAGTTCAGAGTTCTGAAGGCTTATTAGACACATATATTTGGCACAAGTAACGGAGTAAGTGAGTAAGTCATAGAACAAAAGAAAGCATGCCTTTGATGCATTTGAGAACTGGAGGAGTCTAATCTGTAAGCAACATAAAAAGGGGGCAACTCCTGAAAAAATGTTAATTAACTCTGGTTGGTTGACTTAAAATTTCCTACTGTTTTGGAAGCCAGAGGATGTCAATATGGTCAGTGAGTGCTCCTTCCCTGGACTGAACACCACAACCTCATTGTGCCTTCACATGTCCCCTTCTCCTCTTCCTCCTCCTCCTCTTCCTCCTCCTCCTCTTCCTCCTCCTCCTCTTCTTCCTCTTCTTCTTCCTTTTCTTCTTCTTCTTCCTTTTCTTCTTCTTCTCCTTCTCCTTCTCCTTCTTCTTCTTCTCCCCCTCCTCTTCCTCTTGCACCTCATCCACTTCTTCCTCTGACATAGTCCTATAACTAGAGCCCCACTCTTAAGGCTCACACTTAAACCTAATGTTTTCCCAAAAAGCCTTCCCTAGATATAGTCACAGTGGGGATTATTACTGCATATGTCTCTGGGGAGACACAACTGAGTCCATAGCATAAGTTAAAGATGAGTCTGAGCAGACACATAAAGACATGTCATTAGCTGGTCTGTAGCGGCATGGTCGGACCTTTCGATATCATCCTGATGGCAGTGGGATTTACTGATGAGTTTTAAGACTATGAGCTTGCAGGGAAGTCTACTTTTATTTTCATCTCCAAATGCTACCTACCACCTATTTTATTAGTTTTTCAGATTGCACCTGCTTTGTGAACCACCACAGCTTGTTTGTGGCTTCACCATGAGCCTTGGGGTACACCTGTCTGCTCCAAGGCAAACAGTCCTTTGGGGAATGGGGAAGTTTCAGAAGCTCCCCAAGGACCTCTCCTCTTGCCTCAGAGCACCATCTGCATGGTAGAATAAATACACCATTGTCAGCAACAAAGTGGACAGTGAAGAACCTTTCCTACAAACAGTTTAAATTCTGACTGTCCCTGTGCCATGATATATGGAACAATCTTGGGGGAGAAAGAGAAAACCTCAGAACATACTTCTGGTTTTATCAATTTGATATCCTACACAATGTCTATAGTCAAGCCTTGTTGTAAATCTTGGTTGCTCTGTGTGCTTCAAGCCAGTCATGAGCAAGTTACTTCATCTGTCATGGAATCTCATTTTCTTCACTTATAAAGTGTCCATGCTAATAACTACATTATGGAACTGTTTAGAGAATTAACTCTTGGATGTTAATAAAGTTCAGAATGCCTGTCCCATGATCTGTTCTCAGCATGAAATCCGCTATCATTATACTCATCATTGCTATTATTGAGTCAATTTACCAACTTACTTGAATTAAAATTAAATTGTTTACTAACCATTTCATATGGATGTAGTTTTGTGTTACTTTGATGGATATAAACACATCATCCTGCCCCCAAGAAACAGGGAGACATTATCTAATACTGTCTCATCTGTGACATATTGGTCAATTTTGAGGCATCAAGGCAGGTCATTCATTGTCCAGATGAACCTGCCAGACCCTGAGTAAATGATGCACTGAGCCCAAGAAAGGAACACAAAGTTTGACCCAACAGGCTACTTTCTATGCTTGAGTGCCCCATCCTGTCATGCCTACCACATTCCTGTGACATCTTCTCTGCTGAAGCTGACTTTCAACTGCAGCTGACCTGCAAAAGCCACATCCATAGCTCTTCCTCAGACACTGTCCATGTCAATTTTCTAGCCAGGCCTGAAAAGACCCTTACAATAGTTGTCCCTCATTTTGCATTTAGATGCTCTTCACAGAAATAAAGCTATGACCCTGGTCGTTCCCTTACTAGACAAGAAAGACCTAGTGTCAATGTCTAGAAAATGATTCCAGGTACATTATTGAAACTCTTGAGAGAAGAAGACAGTGCTGTATGGAACAGGATCTGTGAGGACGTGCTGAGGATAAGAGTTTGAGAATGCTTTAGATAAGGTGACTAAAGGAAAAAGTCTGGGATACAATTCACGAAAAGATTTATGGAGATCAGACATTCTGCCTGCTATTAATTGGTAAGAATTGTAAGAAAAACTGCATGTAGTGGCAAATGAGAGTAATTTCAGAACTAGAAAAAATTATGAGTTTAAATAAGATATTGTCAGAAAAGGGAAAAGATAATTACATAAGAAATGGGTTTTGAAGTCAGAAAAGATATTGACCATACTTGCTAGACAATATTCACTATGTTAGAATAAGATGTCTCAGAACCCTACATATGCTAATATGTACTATGCCTCTTCCAGGGAACAAAATAATTAGTGTTTGCCAAATGTATGGGAGAACTCATTTTTGTATTACATAGCACCTCTGTTGACAGGTACATTAAAACACATATTGTCTATAGAGATTATGTCAGAGAAAGTTAATAGGTTGATTTGACAATATGTTTTTCAAGAGTATAAATACACTTCTGTAGAGTAAAAGCTGAGGAAAGACAGAAAATTACAAGACAGGTTGAGGCAGGACCATTGGTCACTTGGGAAAATATCTGTAGTATATCTCTTTTGCACTGTCCTATGGGTTGGCCTTGCATCTAGATACAGATGATTGTCACCACCATTATTGTCGACATGAATACTATCACTTTCATTTTCATCACATCATAGTCACCAACTTCCCTAGTATTATCAGCAACAATACTGTCAGTACCATCAACATGCTCAAAACTATCACTACCATGGCCACCATCATCAACAATAAAAACAGCACTGTCACTGCTGCTACCAACAATAGCACAAATATCACTATCACACAGCTACTACCACCATCACTACCACCACCAGCAGCAGCAATACCATTGCTACCACCACCACAATGACTACCTCCATGATCATCATTATTACAGCCTCTTCTGATGAGCTCTATGACTTGGCAGTTACACTTCAGGAAAAATCACTAGGTTCAGAGTTGTGTATATGCATTTGTGTCCCAACTTTATCACTATCTGTATATATTGGTGACATTTCCAGAACTCACTTAGACTATCAGTCTCAATTTCCTCACTTGAATAACAATGTATGAAATATAAATTACAAGAATGGAAAGGAAAATGCTCTGTCAATACCAAGAAGTTAGGAAGTTCTGTTTTCTTCTTTTTTTAAAAATGTAATGTCTGGTATACTGTATGCATGATTTCCCAGGAATATTACCCTAAAGTCAGAATTCAAAAGTCAATTCCTGCAGTATATTTACTTTATGCTCATTTCTTTATCCTTATAATGGTCCTACTTCCAAAAAATGTTACATTCAGATATAGTAAGGGTTATTACCTTGTCATACAAATGGAGGGTACAATTCAATCGATAACACGTGACTATTGGGTATCATCTCAATATCTTAACATTTACTGTCCTAAAACAGTGAGTAAAATAAACTTTTAAAATCTCCCAGGCTCTGTGACTTCAAAAATGTCATCTTCCTTTTCTGGGCAGACTTTCTTGTACATAAAATGAAATCATAAAATTCTTAAGAATATTCAATGAAATAATGAATGTTAAACATTCACCACAGAGAGGGTACTTAATGGATGTCTATTCTGCCTCTTCTATTATTCCTTTGAGGTTGACCTTAACAAAATACTTAATATAATGGAGTTAGGATGGAGAAGAGAAAAAGGAAAAGAGGAAGAGAAGAAGGGGAAGGAAAGAAGGAAGGAAGGAAGGAAGGAAGGAAGGAAGGGAGGGAGGGAGGGAGGGAGGGAGGGAGGGAGGAAGGAAGGGAGGAAGGAGAGGAGGAGGAGCATTAGGAGGAGAAGGAGGAGGGGAGGAAAAGGAAGGAAAACCAGAGCATTTTATAGCATTTGGTCCATTTTTCCCCCAAATGGAAAATCTACAGTCTGAAAATAACTTATTTGTGCTAGGTGAGGTCTGTGAGTGCAGACCAAGGGCCAGAGACATCTGTATTAATCCACAATAGCCCAGTGGGGAGAATAATCACCCTTCTTCATTTCTATTGCATAAATGAAGACTTTCCAAATGAAACCTTCAAATACCAACAACTCTTATGAGAGCATAGGTTATCCAATAGGTAAAGTCATGGAGAGAGAGAGAGATAGCTACCCAAGCATACATGTGAAGCATAATTCATCTGTAGGGTATCAATTGCAAACAGATCTTTCCTTTTCAACCAGAATAACTTCAGTAGCCAGACTGATGTCCTATGGAAGGCACATGTGCTTTGCATGCATGAGTTGTTATTGATTTCTCCACAAAGACCAATTTAGGGAAACCTTGCCGCATGCACAGAAAAGTTCAGGCAAAATGCTAGCTGAATTGCTATACACAAAGGGAGCATGTTTACATCCATTTATGGGTTAATAGTACCTTAGATAATCCTCTCAGTTAGGATTCTAAGCTTGTCTTGTAAATTATGTCTCTAGAAGTTTGGATGCAGGTGATTCCATGAGCAGGAAAGGTCATCAGACTTGAAAAGGAGATGCCTGAATTCCAGCCTGCATCTGCCAGTTGTTTGTCCAATTCTTTAAATCAACCCATTTCACCAGCACACCATGCAAGGAACAAAGGAAGCTGTGTAGGATGATGCTGCCTTTTATTCATCTCCCAAGTCCCAGGTACCATGCTAGATATAGACCTGGTTCCATCCCACTCACTACGTAGAACCTGAAAGTGGAGGCCGAGAGTGAACAAGTAACTACATCTCCTAAAAATATGTTTATGTTATTTCAAACTATTATGAAGAGAAATGGTTCTCTACTGGGGTACAAAACTGAGCATCAGGGAAAGCAACTATGAAAAAATAATAGTGAAAACACAACAAAATTCATGGGAAAATGAGATGCATCTTTTATTTTTTCCTTTTTGGATTGTTTGGTTGCTTTTTGTTTGTTTTTTTGTTTGTTTTTTCAGATAGGGTGTGTGTGTGTGTGTGTGTGTGTGTGTGTGTGTGTGTAACTTCAGCAGTCCTGGAACTAGTTCTGTAGAACAGCCTATGCTCAAACTGACAGAAATCCACCTGCCTCTGCCTTCAGAGTCCTGGATTTAAAGGCATGTGGAGCACCATGGTCCCTGATTGTGGAATGTATTTTCAAGGAACTTATCAAAAGACACAGTTACCTCTTATTCTCATGACAGCCTTTTGGGGTTGTTTTGTTTCTTTTGTTGTTTTGGTTTGGTTTTGTCTTTTTGTTTTTTGTTTTGTTTTGTTTTGTTTTTTACCTAACCTCTGTGTCAGCTACTTTTCTGATCACTGCAACAGGACACCCAACAGAAACAACTTGAAGGAGGAATGATTTATTTGGTTGCTGGCTTGAGATGACACAGGCCAACATGACAGCAAAGCAATGCAGATTCTTCACATCTCAGTGATCTAGGAAGCAGAGAGACATCAGACCAGAACCAGGGCCCAGTTACCACCAGAAAAGTTTATCTCTAACAACCCACATTTTCCAGCAAGATTTAGCCTCCTTATAGCTCAATAACTTTTCAAAATAGTGCCGCCCACTAGGTCAACTCCTTATACACAAAAGCCTACAAGTGATATTTTATATCATATCATAATATCCTTATCTGACAAAAATCATGTTAAAGAAACCTTGATTAATCTACCCCTGTTCATATACTGTACAAGTAATGGAACAAAAAGATGAGAATTAAATCTAGAATTTTTAGACTTCAAATGTTTGTTGTCTCTACTGTTAAAAGAAACTATCTCCCAGACCACTCTGGGATTACTTGTGCTTGGACTCCTGGTCTTCTTATCTTCATACTTGTCTTAATTAAGATTTTATTGTTGTGAAGAGACACCATGACCATGGCAACTCTTATAAAGAAACATATCTAATTGGGACTGACTTACAGTTTCAGAGGTTTAGTCTATTGTCCTTACATAGGAAGCATAATGGCACATAGGCAGACATGGTGCTGGAGAGACAGCTGAGAGTTCTACATCTGGTTCAGCAGTCACCAGGAAGTGAAGGAGACACACTGCCCAGGCTTCTACAACCTCAAAGCCCACCCCTTTATGACATATCTCCTTTATCAAGACCACACCTCCTAACGGTGCCACTCCACGTGGGCTTGAGGGAGCCATTTTTATTCAAACCACCACAATACTCAAACTCAGTTATTTTAGCAATAAATAATGTTTCAAGTCAGTCAACCTATAATTGTTGTGGCTTGCAGTCTATATGGGGTCTCAGGAATTCACAGGGGACCACTGGTCTTTGTTACACATTGTGAGATAATCAGAACCATATTTATATCTAGATTGACTACAGACTGTAGGTTAATTTCAAGAATATGTCTTTGTTAAAGAGTTAGAGACTACCAGGCCATGCTTTCTTCCATGGTAGAGCACTGGAGTACAAGAGGCCAACCTAAATCATGAAAACACTGTAAAGGCTCAACTCATATAAGGTTGTATGGAATCCCAATCACTTAGCTAAGCCTTGAGTTGCTGAAAAAATAAAAAGTTCTTTAAACTCTAATAGGATGTACTGCATGGCCTTATAAATGAAGAGATACATGTATAATTGGTTTACCTTACCAATCTACCATCTCCCCTGATACCTTGGATGATAGACTTTGTTTCAGAGATATTAGTAAGATACTTTCTTAATTATTTATTTCCTCTCAGGAATACTACTAAATTAAAATTCCCAGGCTCCCTTTCTTCTAGATCAGTCCATGTTGTCTGCTCTGGTTAAATTAAACATGGGCAAAAGTGACAAGTAGCTCTTCTAAGTATGGGATAATACCCTTCAAAAATTCTTCCTTTTCTCTTCTTTTTCTCTATTGTCAGCTGTCTGGAGGCAGAAAAGTACACCATGACCTGGTAGAACCATTGGTTAGAGGAACCTTGAACTTTCATATTTCTGCTTAAATGAAGGAGCCTTGAAGCATCATTTTGATTAATATAAGTCGTACTGGCCTTCAAGAAAAAAACAATTCAATTAAGCTTCTGAGACTTCAGGATTGCATTTGAACATATCGAGTTTTAACTAACATATCTGTTTCTTACTGGCTAGACTGAACCAAACTTTATCTCCAACTTTTAGTCTTGAGTGTCTTACTGTGAGCCCTCACCTCCCCAATATGGTTAGTAGTGTCTCTCTAACTAGGATCCTCATTAGAGAAGAGTTGAAAATACCGTCCTATTGATGCCTATACTTAAGCTTCTCAATATGCAAATGTACAAGCTGACTCTTCAGGGCATCTCTGCTTCTGACCACAGTGTGAGTTTATATTTAATTGAGTGAGCTTAGGAACAAAAGAGAGGTAAACCCACCTCTAAAGCTGCAGACTGGAAAAAAATCTAGATGATACAGGAATCAGGATTATCAACTAAACAAAGCTTCCTATTTCAGTGATGTGGAATGATTTTTGCATAAACAAGATGGCTATAATCTATCCGGACAAGCCCCATGAGTATATGATAAAATCCTAAAGAAAGTGAAGATGTGGTTAAAATAAAAACTAAAAAGAGTAAAGCTGGCAACTAAATTCTGTGATACATTACAAATCACACCTTGAATTGTGACTTTGCAATTCTTCTCTCTGTAGAGGTGGGTCAATTCTCCACTCCTGAAACTGGACCCATTTTTATTAATTTCTTAGAATTAAGTAGATGCAATTGTGGACTTTTCATGTTCACCACTGTGCCAATACCTTTCTGGCAAGAACATACTAAGACAGCCCTGGGGCTACCAGAGGCTAAATATGATACTGAGACCCAAACATACCCAAAAGTACTGAGTCAGTCTAGCTCAGCTAGAGCAGACCTCCAGCCACCCACAGTTATATAGGGTCATAGGGTTTCTATCACGGCACTAAAACACCATGATCAAAAGTAAATTGGAGAAAAGGCGGTTTATTTGGTTTATGTTTCCATATCACTGTTCACCACTACAAGAAATCAGAACAAGAATGTAACCATGGCAGGAACCTGGAAGGAGGGCCTGATGCAAAAGACCATGGATGGATATTAATTACTGGCTTGTTTTTTTCATGACTTGCTCAGCTTGCTTCCTTGAAGAACCTAGGAACCCCAGGCCAGGGCTAGTACCACCTAAAATAGTCTGGGTCCTTTTCATCAATCACTAATCATTTTAAGAAAATGTTCTATAGCCAGATCTTACACTGCCATGTTATCAATTGAGGTTCCATTCTTTATGATGACTTTAGCTTGCATCATATTGACACAAAATTAGTCAACACACATGTGAAGTATGTCCAACATCATCTAAGTGCCTTCAAGACAAGACAAATTCACTATGTCCCAGAACATGAGCAGTAAAATCTTATGTGACATCAAGATTTAGAGTTTTGTATCACACATTATTATTATAGTGATAAATAATAAGACACACACTAATAGAAAGCCACCAGCCATAGCTATCTGGAGTTTTACATTAAAGATTCAGTGTCCACATCCAAGCTAAACATCAATGTACTGGTGGAATCTGCCACGAGGTGATAAAATAGAGAAACCAGATATGTGAAATATATTTTCTCCCTCTGAATAACATCTAGCAAAATGGATGTTTTGGTTGGAGATAATTTTTCCATTCTACAGACTCAAACGTCTAATAGGAAGTACAATAGAAAATAAAGGTTAAAGGATCTGTTTGTTTACTTGTGAGTAGCCTTGCTCAAATCAGCCTTGAAATGATCAATCTCACTCTGGTTATTTGTAGTGTTTTCAGCACAACATATTGATCACTTTGTGTATGTTTCTTCATTGCTGTCTCTCTCTTTTTTCCCTTTCTCTTCCAACTTATCTCCCTTTTCTCTTCTTCCTTTTTGCATCCTTCTTTCTTTATCCTCAATCTTCTTTCTTCTCCCTCTTTTGAAGCTCTAGGATTAGACCTAGCTCACTGCTCCATGTCACTTACTTTCTCTTCCTTCCACCCTTCTACAACTAAAGAGTTGTATCTCATTCTAAGATCTTCATTTTTGCTAATAGATACTGACTGAAACCCTGCAAATGAAGGTAATAATGATATTTCAAGAATCCCTAATACAGTGGTTCTCAACCTGTGGGTTTCAAACCCTTTGAAGATTGAATGACCCTGTATAGCAGAATGAATATATACAGAATAATCTTAAATATTGAAAATTTACATAGATTCATACCAGTAGCAAAATTACAGTTATGAAGTAGTAGTTTATGGTTGAGGGTCATCACAGCATGAGGAGCTGTATTTCAAGGGTTGAAGCATTGAAGAAGGTTGAGAACCACTACCCTCATAATATCCTTGCAAGGCTAAAGCAAAAATTATGCAAAGAATCTGGTCACCAAATTTCAAGAGCCTTGGTACAAGGACAAACCAACTTTATGCTACCCTAATTTTATCCATAGGGTGAGGTTGAAGATGACAAAATCTGTTCTATGTAGAGAGCACCTTTCCAACAAATAAAAAGACTTGAAATTGAATTGGGAAGCCTTGGGAAGTAAGGAGAGCCTTTAGTCCTTAGAGGTATTTGAGGAAATTTTGAGAAGGTCACTTCTCCTTTGTATAATGTCCCTCTTTACTCAAGAGTAGATAACATTAGATTCATTTGTTTCTCCACTGGGAAGTTTATTTCAAAGACTCACTCAACAGCCTTGAGAGTCAGCTACCCACTACACACAGAGCTTCATGCCACGTGCAGGAATATTTGCCAACCTATTAATTGAGGAAGTAAAGGACCACGATATAAATCAATATTTAAACTACCAGAACATAGATTCAGCCAAATTGAACACAGAATAAAATGGCAGACACAGAAAACGAGTAAAAAACTACCTACTTAAAAATACATCTGATTATGAACAGGGGAGAAAATAAAAAATGTAAGACATAATGGAAGTCACACCCATTTCTGATCTCTAGATGCTCAATGTATTCCTGTGGTGCATTATTTTCCACAGAACCCTCTTAGCTGATGTTGGTCATGATACTTATTTGTTCTCTCAGAACATTAACAATATTTAGGACTCATGTTAGAATGTTTGGCCTCTTCTTTGTAGGAAGATATGCAATTGAGTCTCTACTGAAGAAACACTAAATGCCAAGGCTCACCTCATTATGTTGCTCACCATCAGTAGCAAATTTCTCACTGTTCTGGACAACAGTGGGTTTCTCCCCGATAAACCTGTCATATAACAAGTGAAGGGCCATTTCTCATTAACCTATTTCTCTTTCTTCCAGAAATACATTTTGGATATTAGAAACCTAAACATTATTTGCTGACCACAAAGTTGTCCCACTCAGTGGGCTTCTTGAGACAGAAACATACTTAGCCTTAAACCCTAACCACAATTACTATTATGAGTCTCAAAGCTCAAGGAAAGAAAATTATGACTTTCAAATTTGACTTTTCAGTCCACTATTCTCCACTTAAGGAAGCAACCATTTGTCCAACTTCCTGTTATAAATTTCAACTACTCTTAAGATACCACGTATTGAATCAGAAATATTCTAAGAAGACATTCAATGAATGATATCTTAAGAGAAATAATACTTGTGTTCTGCCTATATTCCAACCACTGAACCATCTCATTTAGTGCATAGAATATGCATCTGATTGGATATTAGTGCTCTATTTGTTCTAGTGTTCATATGACAGGGAATTATTTGTATCCAACAGCACTACAAAGCAAGTGGTAGACTCAGTGGTAGTGCTCAGCTTCCTTTTTGTCCTTTTATATTTTATCTGGGATTCTAGGCAATGGAATAATGCTATCTATGGTTGCCTCAAATAAACCTTTCTAGAACTCAAAGAAGTGTCCAAAAGTCTTTTCCTAAATGACTCTAGATACTATCAGACAGTCAGTATTAACAATTATAACACCATAAATCAGAGTGTTACAAAGTAGCTTAACAAATCTCCATTAACCCCTACATGCAACCCATTATAAGACCTGGTGATTCTTCTTCAATTCTTCCATTTCTGAACATCTCCACCACTACTACCCAGCTTAAAACTACCATCATTCCTTATATATGAAAATCTTTCAGATTTACTACCGAAGATTCACACTTGCTCCTTCATCTCTTGTCCACACTACTACCAGCATGGCCTTTGCAGAATGCCCAGTGACATTTTTACCGCCTTCCTGTTTAATCCCTGACAGCAAGCATCCATTAGGCTTAGAACTCAGACAAAACCCATGCAGCTCTGCAAGATACCTTACCTCATGTTCCTCCTGCAGCCACAGACCACTCTAAAGTTCACATGCAGTTAAATCCCTGAAGGTCTGTGGGCAACTAAGATATTGTTTCAGATTCTTTGAACATTCTCTTTCCACTTGCTGAAATGTTTTCTCTACCCCTGACCACTGTCAATCACCTTGGAGAGTTCAACTCCAAGGAACTTTCCAGAAGGGCTCCTTTATTGGACTGTTCTTTCCAGACCACATCAGAATTACCTGTATAGATTATTGTAGCTACTTATACTTTGCATTTCCACATTTTACAGTTGGAATTTCGACATTTATTAATATGCTCACACCCATATAGACTTTCCTTCCAGGTGACAGTCTCACAGTCATCATGCAGTATGCACTCTAATACAGGAATTTTGTAATAACTGTCAAGAGGGAGTTGCCTGAGCAGTGATAGAAGGCTTTGGTAAGAAGGTGTTAAAGGCGACATGGATATGACCCATGTACCTCACATGAAAGACATGTGAGGATGTGTCCCCTTGGCCCAGGTTGCACAGGTAATAATACAGAGTCAAGACTCTAAATACCTGTGTGGGAAGCATGAGTGGGAAGTAGTAGCTGTGGCCCAAAAACATTGTAATGCTCCTTTTGTTGTATATCCCATAATTCTATGGTTTCTAAGAGGCTTTTTATAACAGCTCAGACACTAATAGAGTTGCTGCACTAAGAAAGCATGTCACCCCAGGTCTGAGAAGATAGTTAGCAAGAAAATCTATACGACCCTGGTGAAGTCACATGCAGAATATTGCATTTCGTTCAGGGGCAGCTCATTACCAGACCAAAGCAGACACATTGGAGGGAGTTCAAAAACGAACAAGAAAAAATGATTAGGGGAATGGAGAAATTGATCG
The DNA here is from genome assembly GCF_004785775.1 of Grammomys surdaster. Taxonomy (NCBI): domain Eukaryota; kingdom Metazoa; phylum Chordata; class Mammalia; order Rodentia; family Muridae; genus Grammomys; species Grammomys surdaster. Next base: position 5,296,571 of record NW_021620842.1, on the reverse strand, counting down.
AAGCAGAGAGATGAAAGGAAATGCCTGTTAGCTGAAGGCTCGGGTGGGGTTAAATAGAATCTAAGACAGCAGACTGCACTCCCCATGCGGAGGATGAAGGCTGAAGTGGAGGGATTCCTAGGACAGAGTGTGGAAGCTGGAAATGACCCAGCTGAGAGCATGGGATAAGGAAAGAAACCATGCATGGGGCTTATGAGCATAAGCTCCATATGGAACTTAAATCTTTCCTTTGATCATAGCTTCCACGATCTACATGGGAATTTGTCCCTAAACTAGAAGGCCTGGTAGGAGTCCTTTTTAAGAAACTCTTCAATCACAGTAAATGTTGTATGAGAGCAGAAATATCAAGAAAACAGTTTTAAAGGTGAGGCACCTCTGGAGCTGTTCAACCTTTCATTGTATTTTTGGTATGTGGTGATAACCAGGATACCTAACCTCTCTGTGATGACTTAGTTTCCTCAGAATTTTCAGTACTCTTAATGTCCTGAATATCCATCACTGGACTTGCTACAGTCTGCTTTTAGGTGTCACATGGTGCTCCTACCTTCTGACAAGAGGCCCCATCCTCTTCACCGACCTCATCTTCCTTTTTTTTTTTTTTTTTTTTTAAATTTTTATTTATTTTATATGTAAGTACACTGTAGCTGTCTTCAGACACCCCACAAGAGGGCATCAGATATCATTGCAGATGGTTGTGAGCCACCATGTGGTTGCTGGGATTTGAACTCGTGACCTCTGGAAGTACAGTCAGTGCTCTTAACCACTGAGCCATCTCACCAGCCCCGACCTCATCTTTCTTTAGTCCATTCCTCAACTGAGTCTTGCATCTAAAGGATATCTTCTATATCACTCTTCAGGCCTGCAGCCCCATGACGTCCTTCATTCCTAGATAGAATTTTGTGCTGAAATATTTTCCAGACTTCACCATCCACTAACTACCTTAACCCAGATGTATGACTTACATTGCCTTGGCCATAGTGAGCCATCTGTAAAATGGTCTGAATAATATCTATCATTCTAGATGATTACAAAGACTGGATATAGTAATGTATGTGGGACAATGGGCACAGAGCCTAACATAGATATGGCAAACACAGAAAGTGCTGTTGAGGGGCTTCATTCTTTTCCTCAGTCTACCCATACATCAGGCACAAGCTAGAAATCCCTAGCATACTGGAATCCTCCTCCTCTGATAACAATCAATTTATTATATATTATATAATCTATTATTATTCTCAACAGTTTCTGAGGACAGTGTAGCCACTCTATCTCTTTCACCATGGAGCATAAGATTCAAACACTAAATTCTTGTAATGACTCCTCAATGACAGAAGAATATGGGACTATGTTATCCTGTCATTCATGGCTGTTGCCTGGACCTAAACCTTCCTTTATTCCAATGATTCTTCTCAATGCTCCACCATTCTCTATCCATCTTTCATAGGTACACAGATCCAACTTTGCAATTCCAACTGATTTCCCTCCATCACCTGAAGATGCCCTCACACCATTGTACATTTTTGCTTTAGTCCATATTTTCTTACTGCATGTGATGCTCCAACTCTCCACATAGACATAACAGAAGATTACCTACTTTGCATCCTTCCAGCTCTTTGTTTGTACTGTAATCATTTGTTCTTACATTTGTGCCCAGCATGGAGAATGTAATTTAGAGGTTGTAGATGATGTAATATTCTCTTCAGGTAATCTTAGAGCACCTTCTGATCAGGCATTGGAGGAGCCCTTACATCTTTGGGTCCTGGGAAGGATGTGTCATAAAATGAAGTGAGTCATGATTCTTAGATTCAAGAGAAAAAAAGGACACAATGCAATATCGTTTCTGAAGCTGGTGTGGTCAGGTAGAATAATAATTACAGCCAACACTAAGACTGGAGCTGGGACTTTGGAGAGTCTTCATTTACCACACTCAAAAGTCCCTTTTGATCCTATGTGCAACAAGGAACATGGTGGACATGTTCTCTGTGAACCAGTGGTGCCATTTTTCTCAATGTCTTTGCCTATGTTGTTACTTCTATGTGGAATATTTTTCCTAGATTTCCTCAGCTGGATATGCCTCATCATCTCATAGAAAACATCACTTCTCCAGGAAACCCTTTATACCTCCCTCTGTACCTATCAGACTATGAATTGTGGTCTGACTTTGGACTGCTGTTACACTAGTGTAGCTGAGCCAAGAACTCTAATAAGAAATCTACCATATTTTTCATTGGACATTCAGCCCAGTCAATCACTAGCCCAAGATAAAGGTAGAAAAAAATAGATTTAAGCAGGATAACATTAGGCATTTTAAGAAGCAGTGATTCAGAATTAGATAGAGATAGAGATAGATAGATAGATAGATAGATAGATAGATAGATAGATAGATAGATGATAGATAGATAGATAGATAGATAGATAGATAGATAGATAGATAGATGGGATGACAGACAGACAGACAGACAGAACTTATAGGGGTTGCATAGATAACCTGCCTCCAACCTCAAGTTTATATGTTGAATTCTTACCCTTCAGTTCTTAGTGTATTCATATGTCTCATTGTTTACAAAAAGAGTATCAAAGATTCAATTAGTCCAAATGAGGTCATGCTGAAGTAGAATGGGCTTTTGACCCAATGTGACTAGTATTCTCACAAAAAGAGAGATTAGGGATAATACCATGTGATGACAAAAGTAGAGAAGCGACTGATGACACAAAGGATATCAGCAAACCACCATAAGAGAGACACATATCAAAGATTCTTTTTCATAGCCCCCACAAGCCCCCTCTAGTCATATTTTGATTTATGACATTGAGCCTCCAATACCATGAGATAAAAAATCTCTGTGGTGTCAGTCTTTCTGCTTGTGGGGCTTAGTTATAGAAGTCGTAAGAGACTAATATAAGAATCACCTATTCCTTGCACCATATCAGAAGCCCTCTAAGGAAAACCCTGTACCTCCTCCATATTATATAATATGTGGGAATAAAGCAAAAAGTCAGCAAGACCACCTCCTAGACATGCTAAGCCGAGAATCTGGAGCCTCGATTTGGCTGGAAGGCAAACCTGGGTGAGCAATTCAAGCTTTGGCCCCTCTGAATTGTGTGCCTTTTCATGTAGTAAGTTCCAGTAGCTTCAGGAAAGAGACAAGTCCACCATAAGAAAATTATCTTTTCTCATGGGAACTGAAGGCATCAACTAAAGGATTGTTATTCATATGCTCTAAAAAGATTGCTTTTTTTTCCCCATAATTCTCACATCTCCTACTCCAGTAGGGAGAGAGATGATAATATCCTACATTAAAAATATACTTAGAGATCAGGATACTGCTGAGAATACCCAGTGTCTACTTAGTCCAGAGGTGGTCCTGGGAACTATGGCCATTATTGTTTTGTAGCAAGAAGAAAGGCAGACTGAGAGAGGTTCTAAACTCTAAACAAGCTCCATTATTCCTTTTTTTTTTAAAGAAAAATTCAACTTTCATTTTATTTTTTATTGTTGTGGGTCTGCATTTTGCCTTAACTTTGGGTTGCCAGGTTCATGGAATGTCGACATGGCACTCAGGGGAGATAAAACACTATCAAATTTGGAGTCCCAGACCATGTTTCTCTGGGTGAGAAATGGGAGGAACTGGAATAGATGCTATGGTTCTCAAACTCTTGGCCACTCAGACATCATTGAGAACCATGAGAAATTGAGAAGTGGAGGCTCATATCCTCCTTTATACCCAGACACTGTTAATCTTCTTAGCTCAGGGCAAGTGCCAGGAGTACCAAGAGGCTTTCTGAAGGAAACTTAGGCATGGCTCGGTATGAGAAGGCCTTTCCTCCTCATGGAAATTCATGAAGGAGACAGCCCTTGCTTGTCCGAACTGCTTTATTCATGGTGGATGAGGATGCATATGACTTACTCAGGGTAAACCAGAGATTAAATACCTTTTACAAGAAGGGGTTCTCAAGGAGGAGAGCTCATTTACTAAAACTTGGGTCCTATCTAGATACCTCATTAGCTTCGAGAACTCTAATTTCTATGCTACATTAGTGAATGTCATGTTCCTTTTAGTGGGGTGTCATGGTCACATGCTCCACGACAGGAATCTGGTCAGGAGCTAGTCTGAACTCCTGCCATTCTCAATTATGAGTTTTATCAGTGTTCTGAACTTTGCTACTATCTTACCAGTTCTTCTGTCTGTTGGCATCATGGTGCACACTACCCCACAGCTCCTTTTCCTTTTTATAAAGGAGAGATATCATTGGAGTGACTGTCTGTTGAATATATATATATATATATATATATATATATATATATATATATATATATTCAGAAGAAGAGAGATTGATGTACATGTTAAGCACATTTCACTACCTCATACATAGGGGTCAGGGTTTTTTGGCTTTTTTTTTTTTTTTTTTGGTTGGTTGGTTGGTTGTTTTTTGTTTTGTTGATTTTTTTTGTTTTTTTGTTTTTTTTACTTTTTATTGATTCTTTGTAAATTTCACATTATGCACCTGAATCCCACCCATCTCCCCACCCCTCCATACATGCCCTCTGCCCTTTCAAACCCCTAAAATAAAACAAAAGGTAAAAATTAAAACAACAAAAAAGAAAAAATAGCACAAAAATAAAAATAAAAAAAATAAATCTCACTTTGAAAGCTGTGACACTGTGGTGTGTCAGGGTATGTCATACAATATACACTCTTTTGCCCAAACAGCTTTACTTGTAAATATTCATTGCGATGAGTCATTGGTATAGTTTGAGGCTTCTAGCTTCTGCTACACTATCAATATCAGATCCTCACCAGGACCCTTCTCAGATATCTTCTTTTTGTTCTGTGTCTCTCTAGGCACTCCAATAGTTGATATATTGGGTAAATGTTGGGTTAGGCTAATTCAAAGCCCTGGATCTCGGTGTAGGTAGTGAGTGTGTTGGTCAGCCTGCCTGCTCTTTGCCCAAAGAAGGGGAGGAGACAGGTCTTCTGTTTGTAGCAGCTGGCAAAAGTCAGGACTGGCTGTCCTGTGCTTATATCATTGGAGTCAACTTTCCTGCACCCATGCCACCTAGGCCAGCTCCCCAACAGTACTGCAGAAGTCAGGACAGGGCTAGCTCTCCCATGCTCTACTGTATACTGCTCAGGTGAAATGCAGGGCCCACTCTGCAGACAGCATGAGATTGAGCCAGCTCTGCTGGGACAGTTTACTCATAACCATGTCCTCGGGGCAAGCTCTTGCAGGTTACAGGGGCAAGAGGCAAGACCAATTCTGTGCAGCCCTCAGACATTGAGATGACTCGAGGAGGCAGCTCATGCCAGGGATGCCTGCATGGCCTTTGGTTGTAACGTGGCTCTTGGACATTGACACAAACCCCTCCTGCTTCAGGGCCACAGACCCAGACGTGGCCCTGACAAAAGCACAGGGTGGCAAGTCAGGCTGTTCATATCAGGCTGATTCTCACCACCCTCATCTCACCAGTTCAGCCTCTCTTTGTAGTGCACACACTGTTCCCTTCTCTTTCTCTCCCATTTCTCTACCACATATTTGCTTATAGTGGTACCTGTGGGTGTCTTCTGCCTGCCAATTCTGTATGGTGGCTGGTATGTCTGTGGGTGTCTTCCTGTAGTTTCTTTGTATGGTTTTAGGTTTTGAAGTCACCTCTCTTTGTCTCAGTTTATAACTACAAAACACCTAGAAATAAAAGTGGTGTAATAGAATAACAGTACATGCTTGGCAGCTGGCTTAAGAGAACGTGATGTATATAAGGTTTGAAAGAACTGAACACAGATGCAAATGACACAGACTCAAATCTGTTTTTGTCCCTCTGTTAAGCTTTGTAACCTTGGCAGCTGACATAACATGAAAGGCTGTGATGCCTTCTATTCAAATAGGGATAGCTCAAAATTATGGGTGAGTGTCAGAGATATTGCATATAATAGACCTGGCTGGATGCCCACCTTTATTCAGCATTCTGTCAATATTTGCCACACATGCTATTGATTATTAGGGAGTATCATAGTACTTACAGGTGGTCTCAGAGAGCCAAAAGACTGGCTGGAGAGGCCCACAGACTCAGAAATGTGGTTTAAAAGCCAATTGATAACCTTCCCCCCAATGTAGGGTGCTGGCTCTACTGCTGCAGCTGCTGTTGCTCAAAGATATCACACTGGCTGTGCTGAAGCAAGCAGGGTTGAGGCAAGCTGGGATGAGCCAGTAAAGGCTGGGTAGTCAGTGAGGGGAGTGCAGAGGAGCTTCTGATGGTGAAGGCTTCAGGAGAGAGTTCTCTTCCCTAGCAGTGTTACAACTCTTATGACAGATGCTCTCAGACAATGGAGGAATTCTCTTTATTCCTTCTGGATAGGAACTTATATAGAGTTTTGGGGTGGGTTGGGGGTCTGACAGTAGGTGCTTCCTATTGGCTTGGTCTGAGATGTTAGAGATGCCTCATCTACATGTGGAAGGGCTTGGGATTATTGCTCCTATGTGGCTGATGGCCACAAATCTCTCTATGGGAGAACTGCAGCTATGTAACAGGGGCCTGGTGCCAGGAGCAGGTAAAGCTCCTATCATCCCCTCAGGGTTCCTTGGGCTTGTAGCCTTAGCTGCACCTTATCAGGTTTCCTCTCACAGTCCACCACCCCCAACCCCTCACACACTGAGATCACACAGAAGCATTTTCTAAACACAAGGATGAGGAGAATCTTTTGGGATAAAGGATATTAGGTAGAACAGAAGTTAACTATGCAAAGAGAGAGGTATGTACCTATAGCCCAGACAAGGCCTATCCCTGGAGACCATAAAGGACCTTACCAAGCTCAGCATGGACAGATGGAATGTGTACTTGAGGAAAGATATAGTTTTTCAAGAAAAAAGTCTCTAAGATAAGTGAAGCTTGAAGGACCATTTTCAGAAATTTGGACTTTATCCTAAGGACCATCAAGAGTTTCAAAAGTACCGTAAAGGGAGAGTGACAAGAACTAATTTTTACATTGAATGGTGTAAGCTTGCCCCTGAATGGATGATGGGGTCAGAACTGGGGAGATTATGGGGCAACCAGCATTTCTAACCATAGCCTTTACCATCCACATCCCTAAATCCAACATGGAGTCACTGGGGAGGAACTCAGGAGAACCAGTAGACAAATAATACATGGACCAGTAATTGCATCTGAGAAAGGGAGGAAACAGCAGATCACAGACATCCTGATGGGCACCTTCAGAAGCCATCTTCTGACAAGCTGAGTGTCCAATAACTCCCAGAGAAACAAATTCAGGCTTATCAAGGGCTTCTTTATGTGTGTGTACCCAAGACTGAGAAGCGAAAGGACTTTACCAGAAATACATAGCAGGACAGGCTCTATCCCAGACACTTCAGTCTACATAACAGGCCCTAATCACAAAATTGGCATGGTTTGTATATGTATCCCCTAAAATGAATCATGGGTTGATTTTGTCCTTAGCAGGTAGATCTAGTTACTGAGAGGTCATTGGATCATCTGTTTGACCTAATGGATTAATCTATAAATGGATTCACATTTGAATGGACTATTGGGAAATAGGAAACTCTGAAAGGTAGGCCTCTATTAGAGAAAAGAGATATCTGGAGATGTGCCTTTGAAGGGTTCCTGAGGGTGTGCTCAATTTCTTCCTATCTCTGCTTCCCGGCTGCTGTGAGGAAAACAGCCTTTTATGCCAGATACTTCTGTAATCATGATGTCTTGTCTTTGATCTCAGGACCAAAACAATAGACCCAGCAGATGATAAACTACATGAACCAAAATAATTCTTCCTTTCAAGTTGTTTCCTCCAGAATTTTTGTCACAGTGATTAAAAATTAAACAAGAGTATAGTTTGGTCCAGCCACTCTGGTTCAAGTCAGCCTTCTCACTGGCCTTAATCCAGTCCATGCAAGTGAATTCATCCCATTCCTCCTTCTTTTCTCTTTCCTTTTGACCTGACTTCATGTACTTCAGTTTAACTTACAATTTTCGCTATGTATGGAAAAAGGACCTTACATATATAATCCTCCTACCTCTACTTTCCTAGTGCTATGATTACAGATATAAGTCATCATGTCTGGTTCTTAGGTACTAGACCTATTCCACAGCATGCTAGACAAGGCCTCTCCAATTGAAGTACAACCCCAACCTTCCATTAATTCCTAATTCAGGGATGGGTGCATTCAACCCATCTTCAGTTTCATTTTTTGTTTAGTATATATTAATTATAAATCATAATGGAATTCATTGTGACATTTTTAAGCAGAGTTTATTTTGATAATATTTACCCCACAACACTTTTTTGTCCCCTTCCCACTTCCATTGATCCTCTTTCCAAATAGTATTTCCTCTTCCATTGTAGTTTTTTTGTTGTTGTTGGGGTTTTTTTGTTGTTGGTATTTATTTATTTATTTATTTTGGTGATCCACTGAGTTTAATCAGGCTTGCCTCAGGATCACGTGTGAATGGTTATTTACACAAGTCCCCTTACCAATGTTATACCACTGAAGAAAATAACTCTCCCACCCCCCAGTAATAAGTGCATTTATGTCAATATTAAAGGGTCATCTATTTTTGGACCTATGCAGAAGGTTACTTGGGATTTTGGGTCAGAACAAGCATTGAGCTAAGCCTCTCTCGGCCAACTGTAACTGTTTCCAACAGAGAGAGGCCATTCACATGTGATACTGGGAGTAAGTGCTGTAAAGATTGACCAAATCATGGTGCATTCTTCAGTGCAAAGAAGACAGAGACTGTGAAGAAGATATTGGGGAGGTGGGGGAAGGGGTGGGAAGGAAACATTACATTCTGTGTCTACCTTCATCAGGTCTGTTTCAAGGCTCAAGAGACTTCCTCTTCCTTGAAGCTATCATTCCTTCACTTCAACCTGTCTTCTATTATCCTCATATTCTGACATGTTTGCCGCTGACTCCACATCCAATGGAGCCTCTCCCAAGCCAATGCACAATAGAGTAAAATGCAGTAACTGCCACATGCAGCAGCAGCTGACAGTATTGGGAGTGAGATCTTCTGTCAGCCTGTCCTGAAATTCTTTTGGAAGTTTGACAGGATTAAGGGGATTAATACATTAAAGCATTATTACAGCATTCACCAGGGATTTTCAAAAGACTTTACACTCTGATCTATTTGTTCTGTTACATAAAACTCGCATTAACAGGATGATGGCAACGGGGAAAAATATCTGTGAAATCAATAACCTTATTTTTTGGTAAACACATTTAGCAGGCTGAGCCAGTCATTAGGGCCTACAGACCCTCCCACGGTGCACATCAATGAAATTATCCCTCCAGAATCCATTTGACAATTAAGCAGAGGGCCTGCCTGAGTCTTCCAGCCCACTGATGGCAGCTGGCAGAAGAGAGATGACCACCTTTTGCCCTCTAAGCACAATCCTGCCCAACCCTAGACCTTCTCACCCAGAATACAACCAAGAGTCCTTCTCACTGGACAGAAAGGAAGCCAGGGGCTGGAGAGCAACATGTAGAATTGGCTCTGTGTTATACTGCATTCTGGATTTCCGGCACAGCAACCCTAGAGGGGACAGTGGGGAATTGTTATTAATATTCCACAAGTGTAGACTCAAGACAAAAGGCTGTGTGTCCTCCTGAGGATGGAGACAGGGCCACCCACTCTACTTCCTAGTTTTTCCTATTGGAGCCTGCCCTTCCAGAGCATAATGTAGCCTTGTAAAACAATCATTTACATATATGCAGGACTTGCTGAGTGAAAGACATTATTCTGAATGTTTTAATGTTTTGGGTCAACATTTTCAGTAAACTTTCAAGGAAGGTTCTATTACTTTCATTTCTCAGATGAGAAGATTGAGAGGCAGAATGGAGCAATAGCTCTATCAGGAAAGTATCAGGACCTATGTTAAATCCCCAGAATTCAGGAAAAAAAAAGGCTAAGAGTGGTAGGAAGTGCAACCATGGGGGAAGCAATGATAGCCACCTTCATATAGCTAGTTGGCCATCCACTGTAGCCTACTTGGCAAATTCCAGACCCAATGAGAGAGCCCATCTAAAATAAATAAATAAAAACAATAGTATCTAAGAATCAACAACTGAACTTGTCCTCTGACTTCCATACACTCACATGCCCACACATGTGAATGCACACACAGGCACAGATTGAGAGGCAAAAGGACTGGATTCTTCCTAACATCAGTTATCTATTTTACTAGCACGTATGCATTATGTTTCCCTAAACAAATTTCTGTGTACCATGTGGGTACAAGAGACAGCACAGGCCAGTAGAAGAATTTAGATTCTATGAAACTGGAGTTGCAGAGCCACCATGTGGGTTCTGAGAACTACACGCAGGTCCTTTGCAAGGGTGGTAAAGGCTCTTAACTGCTGAGCCTCCTCTACAGTACTTGGCCCAACATCACAAAACTGTTAAGTAATAGAATTAGGATTTGAACCAGTTTTCAGAGTTCAAGAGAGGAACTAGATTTCTATATGTAGCAAATTCTTCAGCTAACAAATATTCAAAAGATTGCACCCATACTCTGAACAGTTACCAAGTGTCTTAGTTACTAGTTCTTGCAGAAACCCATTGACATAAATATTATATTCCTATTATTCTCTAAAAGATCTGAAGCTCAAAAAGGCAAGGATGGGTAAGGTCACATGACTACCAATAGTAAGAATTGGCCACATGACATGCTGGAAGTAAGAATTAAAGCCAGGCAATATCACATTAGGGCTTAGACTTGGAAACACATTCAGTGTGTGAGCTTGTTCTAAACTCGGATGGCTATTATTGGGCATGATCTGGAAATTAATAAGACTCTTGGTGGCCTTAGCTAGTTTCTACAGATGAGAAAGGGAAAATGTCACAGCCCCAGGACAATGTCAGCCAGGGAGAACTTAGTACTGGAGTCTTTCACAGAAAAAAGGACTGTACTGGGCTCAAGGGCTCTGGACAGAAGGTTTGCTGTTCTGATCACAGTCAGCATATCCCCAGTTCAGCCCAGAGCCTGGCTAAGATACCCATCAAATGGCTTTTACTTTAGAAACAAGGAGGCTATACTGATTGAATCCATGTGACCTGTCCAAAAACACACATTTACAGCATGTCGGCTTAAGATTTGAATTAGTTTCTCTTTTAAATCTCTTGTCAAAGTCTTACTTGCCTTTTCTCTCTCTGCCATGTATATATATATAAGCATACACACATGCGTATGTGTACATACACAAACACATGTACATATACACACTCAAACTTATCCATCCCTTTATCCTTCATACATATATGCAAGCACATACACACATGGATGGACACACACACACACACACACACACTTGTACACCAGCTCTGATCACACTACACTAACGTATGCTTCCGGAAGACAGTGAACTCCCAGTCTCTCTCACAGCTTTATATGAACAGTTCCCTGCACCTGAAATGCTTCTTCCCTGGCTTGCTCTTTTTAAATTTGTTTCTTCTTACTCATTCTAGGAGTCTCCTTATAGTTGATACACTACCCCTATAAAGAATCTCTCTTTGTCCTCAAAGCCAGGTTGTATCATGAGGCACATCACTGCCTTTAGGCACTCTAGTTTAACAGTGCCCTACATTATAATTCCCTTCTCCCCATGGAATGAGCTTCTTAGACTCTGTATTGTGATTTCCCATCTTTCCTATCCAAACCTCACTACACAGCATTAATAAGTAGATCCAGAATGTTTGAGCTCAAGCAATCGTTTTTGAACACACACACACACACACACACACTCACACACACTAAAGCTCACTCATTGAGATATCTAATTATGTTTTCACTGTTAATTATGCTAGTCATCTATTGTTGTATAACAGATCATACCCCAAATTTAGCAGCTAAAAATTGCAACAAGTGCTTTATTATCTCACACTGTTTCTATGATACTATTTCTGAAAGAGCTTACCTGAGTGGCTACGGCTTGGTCTCTGGGGAGGCTATAGTCAAGATAGTGCCTGGGCTGCAGTCAGTGTCAGGCTAGATAGAGTTGGAGTATCTGCTTCCAAGGTGGTACCTTCACATGATAGATAGCAGGAGTTCATAGATGCCTACCTCATTGTCCCTACAGAAAGCTGTTGAAGGCCCTCCTGAAACAGTAGTTGAATTCCTCAAACATGCTCCAGAGAGAGCAGGAAGGAAACCAAATACTTCCTATGGCCAGTATGCACCATCACTCCAGCTACATTCTTGTCATTGGAACCAAGCCATTTCAGCCCACTCTCAAAGGGATGAAGCTGGGGCTCCATCTATTGGAGGTAAGCATGTCAACAAACTTATATCCTTTAAGAAAAATAATCCCCTGTCCTTCCCTAACAGACTAACTTAAACTCTTGGGAGGGGGTGGGAGGAAACACAAGCATGTGATGCTGAGAAATAAGCAAGGTCTTCACAACTGAATGAAGATGGAGATAATAATATCCGCCCTTGCATGCACATAAGGACTCTCCAGTAAGAAGCTCCGAGTAACCACAGATAAGGTCACTCATGACTGATGACAAGGAGGTCTCTATATACTACTTCCCCTTTACTTAGAGGATCCCAAAGAGCTTGTATGGACAGGAAGATCAAGCCTACCACAGCATGCCAAAGCCAGAAGTGACTCAACTGCTTAGAAGCAATCAGCAACCAATTTCTAGACATCTAGTACATTTGTTATTCCCATTCCTGCCCATTTTGATATATTTATAATAAACTATCTTGAAATCCAGGCAACATTTTCATCAAACAACAACAAAAGGGCAAGGATATGGATAGACGATAGCTAATATTTCATTACTCCTTACTGTGTGCCAGGCAAAGGATACACACTCCTCTGGTGATTACTCTTATTCCCACTTTAGTGATGGAAAACAAACTGCAGATTTATCAAATCCCTCTCATGTGCCAGAAGAACAGAAAGATTCTGAGATGTTGGATAAGTGGTCCAATACTACATCAAGAATGACAAGGGTTTTGTTTTGTTGTTGTTTTGTTTTGCTAATTACTTTTAATTGCTCTAACTCAAATATCTGACATTTGTAACCAAAAAGTAGGAAGGACGTATTTGGGTTACAGTATAAGCAGGTCCAGTCTATTATCTTTCCTTCCATATTGAATAGAATCCCTTGCCAACTGGACAGTGTGGTAGGCTAACCACAGCACAGGCAGGAAAAAATAAAGGACAATATTCTTCCACAAACTTCCTCTGCCTCTCAGACTTACTTCCTCTAGGTGAGTCCTACCTACCAAAGCTTCCAAAACCTCTCAAAATAGTTCTACAAGTTAGAGATCAACTTCTGAAACCTACATCTTTGGGGTAGGTATACATCATATTTAAATATGAAGGGATAGTCATATACTAGTATGCTTTCAAAATTAACACACACACACACACAGTATTAGTTGGATTTTTGTTGCTGTGATAAAACATCATGACAAATGTAATTTATAGAAGAAAGCTTGTACTGGGCTTACAGTTCCAGAGGAATAACGGTTTGGTGTGGTGATGAGGTGAAGGCTTGCTTGAGGAAGCATCAGGCATGTTAACCAGAGCTGGAAGCCAATAGCTTACACCTCGAAACATAAGCATGAACTAGAGACAGTAAAATAAACATGTGTTCTTGATCCAATTTTTTGCTCCTGGGTGTTAGAACCTGGACCTCTTATCAAGTACTCTTTTGACTTTAGTCCAAACTTATGGCACTACTGTGGCTCTTGCCATGTAGCCCAACCCCTCTGCTCTGAGGAAGACACAAAGACAATCTCCATATAACATGGCACCCCCTTCCTGACAGAGAGTTCTCATTTCTCTTCTTTCAGAGGTCATCTCGTTCTGTCCAATCCCGTCCTTGTAGCCCCTGGAACTGCATGGGGAAAGTTGGAGACTGAAAGGAAGACCCTGAGCCTTGTAGAGAGCCATGGCTGCTGCAAGCAGAAGCAGCAAAGAGCCATTGTTAGCTCTGTGGAGCCAGTGTGTGGTAATTTGACAGGATTAAGAGGATTAATACATTAATGCATTATTAGTGCTTTTATAGGAGATTTTCTAAGAGTTGAGCGCTGTGATCCCTATGTCCTGTTATATAAACCGGCAGTAATTGCCTTAATTGGCCAATTGTTGCTGATGGAAACAGACAAGAAACAGGCCTGATTATCGTATACCCTGGGGTTCAGAGTCTGGCCACAGATGACCACTGAATAAAAAAGGCTTGGGGAAACTGAGTCAGAGTGTAGCCACCCGAACTGCTTGCTCGACAGGAGGTAAAAGGCAGGCCAATGCAATGGAGCTCAAAACAGCCTGTGTGTATATCTCCAATATCCTGATTCCTGTCCACACCATGATGCCTGCCCACTGACTGGACTGCCCCAGCCCAGCTTCTATCTCCACATCTGCCAATGTGGACAGTAATTATATCCACCTTATGATGTTGCCAGGAAAAAAAAGGCAATGAGGCACTATCAATGAACATGCTTTGTCAACTGGACAAACTGCTTATGTTCCAGGGAGGGAGGGTTATGATTTTGTTGGATGGAGTGAGTAAAGAGTTTTGCCTTTTGGTGTTTATGTATTGGGAAAGAATAATAACATCCCCTGGAGGGAGAGTAGGTGGAATGCACACTAGGGACTGGAAGACAGTGTTGGTCACAAGACAGCAGGGCTAGCTGAGAGTAGTCAGTTGTGAAAGAAGCCAAACTGCTACAGGCTTCAGTATGGAGGCCCAGACATCTCAGCATCCTTCCCTCCCTCCAGCTGAGAGGCAGGTCACACAAGAAGTCGCCCAGCAATTGTGGCTGTGGGCTCCTTAGAGTTTAATTTGCTTTGCTAATTAAGCGCCTGAGTTGGACTCCCCACTGGAGGTGTGAGTCTGTAGCATCCTGGATGAGAATAATAATAGAACGCTAGAATCATAGCTTGGAAAGGTCCTAAAAGATATTTTACTACAAACAAACAAACCTGGTATCTTTTATCTCCTCTCTAAAAAACAGATAGACTGGGGACAGGAAGGAGGGTGACAGAGATGACCACACTTTAAATATAGAAAGAATGGCCCAGGGGTATAAGACTGAAAAGTTAAGAGTAATTTGAAGGCCAAGAGGCAAAGAAACAGGATTGGAGGCTGATTCGACAGTTAGGCAAGGCGATGGGTATCAATCCCAACAAGGAGGCATAGGGAATGGAAGTTGTGTCTTTGTGAAGAGATTTGAGACACCTAGACTTGAAAGCTTAAGAAAAGAGAGATAATATCTACAAACATTTTTGGTTTACCTCACTAGAGACATGTAGTGAGATTCATTCTCTGCCCCCTCTGTGGTTAATGAAGTCACATGATAAGTTGTGGCCCACGTGCACTCAATTATTGGTGTTAAACCTTTCTTCTACATTCTTCTACTCTATCTATTCTAGTAACTGGCACCTGGTCCATTGACCTGTGTCTGAATAGATGCAGTGAGCCTGCTGCCCCCTAACAACCTGAGATGGACATGCAACACAGTAAGAAAAATAACCTCTCATTATGATAAGGCTCTGAGAATTTGGAATTTATTTATTATCAGTACATAGCCTAGTCTAGTCTAACTGATGCCAAAAACCTTTAAATGTTATGATTAGATATCAATAAATATCATCATAGCAGTGAGAAGGGAAGGCTACTAATAAGAGGCCAGAAAATAAGCTGGTCTCACTGAAGATTTATTCCAGCATGATTGAGGAATCCAAACTGGTATCCAGAAGGCTACAACCCAATTCTGTAACCCAAGCTTTTGACCAGAATGGAGCTTTTATCAACCAGAATTATCTTACATAAATGGCCCTCACTTGCAAGTACCTTAATGCATGCCAGACATTGGAAATTGCTTGTCTAGTGGTTCATGCCTATCATACATCAGCCAATACAAACTGTCTTCCTTTGCATGAAAATTACATATAAAGAAACTATAGACAAAGAAACTCACCCTAACCAAAAAAGACTTCTCACATGGTCTCAGTATGTAAAGTGCCTGCTCTCAGGCATGAGTTTCAATTCAAAAGAATGCAGGTGTGGGCATACACACACACGCACTATATATATACAAATATGTACATATATGCACATATATAGATACATGTACATATATACATAGTTATTCATATATACATGCATTCACATATGTATGACATCTAAATACATAAGTATATACACATATATTCAGTGTATATAATTGAGATATATATATATTTAATATATATGATATATACATAAATTTAATATATAATTATATATATATATCCTTGATACATATATATGTGTGTGCATGTATGTATATGATACATATATATGTGAACTGGCCTCACATTCAATATGTATGAATACATATTCAAAATATATAAATATAATTATATATAAATATATGTGATTTGACCCTAGTGTAGCAGGGTAGAGACAGGTAGATCCCCAAAGCTCTGGTCAGCCAGTTAGCTAATCACTGAGTGCCAGGTTCAGTGCAATATCCTGCCTCAGAAAACTAAGATAGAAAGTAATCAAAGAAACTATGAGATGTCAGCCTCTGGCTTCCACAGTCATCTCAACACACATTAATATAATATACACACAAACACCACACACACACACACACACACACACACACACACATGGAGAGAGAGAGAAAGAGAGAGATACTTATACAAAACGGGGACACCCATAACAGCTGTGCCATTCACCATATCCAGTACCATAGTTAATGCCCAGCCTGCTATACTCTTACAATATATTCAAATAAACTGTTCTTCCTATTTGAGCCTATGCGATGAACTCATTCACTCCCCACCAATTCACTACCATAGTGGCTAGGCACACACTCCACTACAAGCAATAGCACCCCCATTTAAAAAAAAAAGTCCTATCCCACCTATGTGCTCCTCTGGGCTCCTCTGTTGTGAGCCAGATATGCTGCCTCCAACCATAAAAAATCATGAAGACTTTGGAGACTTTGCTGAGAATTTAACTTTCACTTCTGGGTCCAGATGCTGCAAAAGAAGAGCCCTGTGTGTTTTACATACATTAGTCACAGCGCACACAGTCCTGGATGTTGGCCATTGGAACTGGCCTCACATTTTAGCACTTGCATCTGGACCAGGCAGATAGAAACCTAGCTATAATGAGTTTGCCCCTTGTCCATGACATTTGTGCTTTGTAGGGGAGAAAATGGGAAAAAAATTTAAATCCTAAAGTCTGTTTGCTTTCAGCACTGTAGCTGTGATGAGGTCTGGGAGTCTGACTAGGATTTAAACTTAGCTTCCCAGCCAGCCCAGGAGAGAAGTTATAGATGAAGCTGGCACTTTTCAATGTCTTTGGTATTTTTATTTAAATTTGCATTTTTTTTCTCTTTCGACTGGTAAAGTACCTGGCCTACATTGAAGGCAGAACTCTCAGGACAAATGTTGATGTCTTTGTTGGTGACTGAGCCTCCCTGTGTGTAGGCAGTGGGTTACCTGTTTCATGCACCACCTCTTTCTACTCTCCTGCTTACTCTTTAAGGTAAGTGTGTAAATTTTAGGGGAGAAAAGACATTAAGAGATGCTAAACACTGAGAAATGTCAGCAATGGCACATGAAGTCAGCCTGCCTATGTGATCTCTCTCTCATTCTCTCTCCCTTTCTTCCCGCTCTGTGTAAAAGCTAGAGGTCTACCACGACCTCAGTTGTTCTCCACCTTATTTAGGATCTTACAGAAAACCTGGAGCTCACCAATTTTGCTAGGCTGGATAATCTGGACAGGGAACTCCAATCTTCATGCTTTTGCCATAGGTGATTTACTGAGTCGTCTCCATAGCACCCAATCTATGTTTTCCCCTATACCACCTGGTTTTGATCCAATATTAAAACTACATCTTGATAAAATAAGTGTGACATACCAGTATTTTGTCAAAATCATATAGAGTGGGAAGAAAATAGGTTGTAGATCCATGATCAAAGGCTGAGATCATTATGCACATCCCTTCTAAGTGTCCATTTCCATATGGTGGGCAGTGACAAGATACAGTGATGGTCACTGAATAAATGGGTGAAAGGGTCATTGTAACTGGAGCTAAGATAAAGGTCTAGCAAGGATGGTAATCACAAGGCTATGATGAAGGTGGGATGATAGGGCATTCTGTCAACTAGTTTTATTTGGTAGTAAGATAGGACCTCACTAGAGGTGAGGTATCTGAAAGAGGATTTAATTATAAAGAAAAGAGCAGAACAAGAAAAGCTAGGAGTGGAGCAGTCCAGAAGAGAGTACAGCAGGAACAAAGGCAATGGTAAGGGAATCTCTCCAGTTGGTTTAGAGAACAGAACAAAGCATCAGTGGCTAGCTTGATTTAACCATTCAATTATATTTACCATGAATAAATATATGGGATGCTCCTGAGATTGCGGCAGCATGGCCTCCATTGAATGGACCCTTCCACCGGCTTCTGCCACAAATGGACTCACCTGACAGTGGAATGAGTAATGAGTTCATTAAACCTCCAGTATCTGTTCTGAAAAGAAGATGAATGTGGCAGAGAAAGGCAAAGTGCGTGCCAGTATCTGTGTGTGACACCCACAGCAGCCCTGAACCCTGCTTAAAGAGGCCACCCTGCTCTAAGCCTTCTGTGGCTACCCAGAGCCTTCAGTCTAAACCTTCATTCTGGCACTCAAGGCATTTCAGAATCTGATTCCTGATGATGTCTTAAAGTACAATTTATATTCCCTACTGGGAAACTGGCTCTCCTAGAGGCCTGGAAGATCTCTACTAACAACAATTTTATGAAGCAGCATCTGCCTGGAATGTCTTTCCATCTCCACTGATGTGCACAGGTGATAAAGTCCTAGCTATTCCCCTGGATCCTGCTATAGGGCTGTTTCCTTTATGAGGTATGTATTGGGTAGCAGAGCTGACCCTGCTCTTCAGCGGTGTTTGTGTTCTAGAAGTCTTATTATGAAGTGGACCACTGTGAACATCCATTACAGTATAGGAGGGAGAAACTCTTGTGTCAGTGTGTTAGTGGTTTCTATATCCAGGAAGCTCGTGTGAAATGGGAAGGTCCAAAATAGGATGCTAGCAATCCCAGAACTATGCATGAAAATTCTAGTTAAAGCATATCCAAGCCATTCTCCTGAACCCAGATTTTCTAGGACTATAGATGCAGATGAAAATGTACAGTCTCTAGGAGAGAGTGAGATGATGATCATTAAGTGGACTTAAAAAGGTTATCTTTGAAGTGTGTGTAAGATATTAGAGAGTAAGAAGGGGCTCTAACCTTTTAGGTGAATGAGTCTTGGTCAACCTGTCCCAGTCCCACTTCTGACCAATAAACTGTGTGTGTGACCCTGCACATGTGACCTCTCTTCTCAGCTTCACTCTCCTCATACTGAAACAGAATGATCAAATTTCATATGTTTCAGGGTCATTGAAAACAGAAGTCCTGAGTGTGCCTGTTACAGATCAGCAAATAATTTGGGAGGATCCCAGAGAAAAAGCTGGAGCTTGGGGATATTATTAGTAAAATACCCTGCTGTTTCTTTCCTTTTTATTCTTCATCCTCTCTCTTTCCCCTCTCCCATTCTTTCTTTTCTTCACAAGTACCATGCCATGTTGGAGGAGATGTTAAATAATGAATAACAATAGGATTTCCATTGTTTAGACTGGTAAATTGATTGGTTAGGTGGTTGACTGGTTAGTTGGCTGGTTGGTTGGTTACCTGGATGGCTGGCCAGTTTATTGGATGTTTGACTATCTGATTGAATATCTAGTGAATCTATATACTGGGTAGCCAACTGGATGGTTGTTGGATTGGGAAGGCAGGGAAAAGAGAGGAAAAAAATATCCAGGAAATTGTTGAGAAAACCAGACATTCTTCAAATTATACTTGCCAATGGAAACTACATAGGAAGTAACCAAAGTGTATTTAGAACAAGGTGGTTTCCTTCCATTCTCCTTGCACTGACAGTCACTTTTATGGCTAACTCTGTGCTTCAAACTTTCTGTATAATGCACTATAATACAAGAATGAATTTGATAGAAATCAAGAAATGGGCCTGAGATCTGTACCTTGAAACAGAAATATGCAGATAGAAAGACCAGGCAGAAAATGAGCTGACAGTGTAAACAGAAGATAAGACATTAGTGTATACACACACACACACACACACACACACACGTGTGTGTGCGCAGCTCCAGAAACACAGATTCCCTGAGGCAGGCTGTGGGTGTTCCACACATCAGGCAAACAGGCTCTAAATACTCTGCTGTCATTCCTAAGAACAGAATGAGCAGCTGAGGAATGGATTCAATGAGAAAACAGCTCTCAGCATGATATTGTGCACACACAATCCAGTAAATGACCATTGTAGCCCGGAGTCTAAACAATGGGTTGGAACTTGAATGTACTCTGGAGGGCTATCTTATCAAACCCTCAGATGTTTTAACAACCCATTTCATACTTTCAGGACCTGTAGGCAGCCTTGCAGACTTTCAGGAACTGGGTACCAATAGTCCCTCCAGCAGACCAGCTAACAATGAGACAGCTCAGGTTGTGACAGGTCTGACTCTGGGTTTGAAGCTTAGCTTCCTGTGTCTTCCCTGCACTGGTATATTGTCTTCCACTTATGGTATGTTTATTATTTCAGGCTTCACTTCTTTTTTTCACCTCAGCCATGGAGAGTTCTTCAGTTCCAGCTGCATAATTTTCCTCTGTCATCTTTTTCTTCTTCTTCTTCTTCTTCTTCTTCTTCTTCTTCTTCTTCTTCTTCTTCTTCTTCTTCTCCTCCTCCTCCTCCTCCTCCTCCTCCTCCTCCTCCTCCTCCTCCTTCTTCTTCTTCTCTTTCTTCTTCTGGCTTTAAAGAACTCATCTTTCAAGTTTATTAAAGAAAAATATTAAAATCTTTGGAGTCCAGCCAAGTTACCTACAACCTTTTTCAATTATAGCTAGTAAGACAGTCCACATGCTTTCATTCCACCATGTAGCTCTTTAGTTTCATACACTGTCACTATCCCAAGCACCATTGCACTTGACACTGGAGGCTTGAACTCTGATCAGAGAACTATCCTTCATTCACTGGGTGACACTGAGCAAGTCCCATACCTTCTTTGTTGTGAGTGAGTTAAGTTAGCTTACAAAACCTAAGCCAGTATCTGCCAGAATGGATACCAAGGTTTAAAGAATATCCTGGACTGATTTATTGGTAGTGGTGTATGTCTTTTATTTGAAGTGATATGAGTAAGGAGATATTTAGTCCCAGAAACTAAAAGCCTGGAATCTCCTTGATATGAGTGGGTAGAAATTTGTATCTACCCATTGCTTCAGTCAACATAGAATATGATTTGAAAATGAATACTGAAATGAACAACGGACATATGAGGCAAATACAGGGCAGCACACCTTCAAAGTATCTTTGATGGTAGGTACATCTGAACTTGAACTCCTCCCCAGAACATCAGTCAGGATTCTTAAAAAAAAAAAATACAGTGTCCCTGCCTTGCAATGGTTAGACATAAATTTCTTTCTGATACATATACTTATTCACTAGAAAGGGAACTGCATATGATGGTTCACTCATGGAGGTCAAAAAACATGTTTAGAGTAGTTCTGAGTAGTTCTTTCCTTGTACCAAGGATGGAACTCAGGTCATCAGGCTTGGCAGCAAGCACTTTTATCTGATGATCCACCACTGCCAGGCCCCTTAACCATTTATTATGGTGTCAGCTTCCACATATAACCTCTGTTCTTCACTTTCCTTGATAAATGAGTTACATAATATTCTCAATAGCTTATTGTAAATAGGCCTTGTGTTAGATGATTTTGCCAAACTATAGGTTAAAGTAAATATCCCTAGGCTGGGTTAATCCATGGTGGTCCCTAAGCTATGGGACTAAAAGAACTTATTTTTAGTATATGATACATTATTGGGGTGTAATACCACAATTTGGTTAAGATAGTACATCACATCATTTCAAATCATGTATTTTGCATTCTATTTAAAGGTATCAGTTTAAAAATATACACTACTTGCTTCTTGTGTAGTTATGGAAGCAATAAACCTCATCATTTGTCACCAGACAGACAGAGAACAAGGAAAGCAGTGTCATAAATGGGTGTGAGTCCAAAAGCCTGGGACCCAGGATCCAATGTTGTAAGACACAAAGTCCAAAAGCCCAACAGCATGGTGCTCTGATGTCTAAGGCAGGAGAAGGTGTGCACCCCAGCCCAAGAAGAGAGTGAATTTTCTCATTCTTGACTAATTCTCTCTGAGCCCTCCATGTACTGGTGACATCCACTAATACTAAATTACTAGAGCTATCTTATTGGGCCTACAGAGTCAAATGCTGATTCACTCTGAACACACTCTGCTGCTACACACAGAAATAATATTTTACCAAGCATCTCAGTACTCCTAACTTAGTCAAGTTGACACAAAAAAAGAAACATCATAGCCTGTGATGTGGTAAAGTCCTACTGCTTCTCTCCCTTGGTTTCATCTTCTATGGATGGACATAGCAGGAGTCCCCATTGACACTCTGACTGTTAACTGAGATGACATAGGAGAACATATAAAAAAGATGTTTATTGAATATCAGCCTCAGTCCTCTTGCCCTATCTGAATGAAAGATAAAATTATGTATAAAATTACACAAATGTAGACTGTAGAGGGCATTGCTCAGTTGAAGATCATTATTCTGTAAAAATGTGTATCTGGGTTCAAACACATGAAAAACTGTTGGGTATGGTAGTAAATGCTTGTAACGGCATCTCTAGTGATATTAGCAAGCCATTCTAGCCTAAGTAACTGTCACCCAAGAAAAAAATTCTACCTCACAGTTAAGCGATATCTCTGAGGATGACACTAGAGGTTGTCCTATGGACACACACACACACACACACACTTTTGTAATTATGCAATTAAATTTAATTACATAATGTCACCACTTATTGAGCAATTTATGGCAGGGTTTATGGAAGAGGAAGCCAGAGCCAGTTATGCCAGGGTCAATGTCTGATCTCCCTTTCTTGCCTATGGGATACATTGGGCAAGTTACTCAATTCAAATGACCCAGCCTCAGTTGTCATGTCTGAAGAAATGGACATAGCAGCAGTCATTCTCCTGGGAATTGTGAGACTGAAAGGAAACTTTCATTATATTCAGCATCATGAAAAGCTGAGCACTGAGCAAGTCTGCAATGGATGTAAGCTGCTCATCGTTTAGTACTCAGAGTACCTACTCTCCCTGGTGTTGGTTGGGTACAATAGAAAGACATGATGTCAAATTCCAGCTTTGTCTTTCTCACTCATTATGTGACTTTCTGTGAATCACTTCTCTGAACCTCTGATTCCTCACCAATAAAATAGAAATGAAAACCCCTACCTTGTAGCATTTGACCTGGGACATAGACTGCATGTGTCTAGTTGACTTAAACCAGAACTCTGAGTCTTACTCTGCATCTTGGTATCATGGGATGCTACATGTCCTTCTGGAGAGACCACATGGACAGAAGCACTGAATAAAATCCTTATTCTCATCAAGTAGATGCACACAGTAAAGCTGGTTTTGCTCTAACTAGTTCTCATACTCACAGGGACTGAGTTGAAAGGACACTGACCCAGACATAGAATTAGCTGTCTAGCATATGAATATCTTTAGATCAAACAACAACCCACAGGGTCTATTCAGTCTATATGTTTAGGAGACAGAGCGAGAGCGAGAGCGAGAGCGAAGAACCCATTAAGACAAATAAATTTTCCTCAGAAACTGAGCTATGCAAAGTAGGTAATCATGGCACATCTGCCCAAATCATGCAACCTGGATCCAAATGTTATCTTAAGAGGGATCTGAGGAACCAAAAAAAAAAAAAAAGGTAGGGAGGCTCAGGCCCACAAAAGAACCATGTGTACTTTCCCAGTATATCAAGCTATACAAGTCCCCCTCTATACCAATGTCTTTATTGCCACAAACTAAAGATTCTTTTATCTATACTCTCCTTCACATACTCACCCAATAGTCCTTGTGCACTTCACCCCAGAAACATGGTTTCCAAAAGCTACTAAAACTTACCTTAAAACAAACAAACAAACAAACAAATAGCCTCTTCACAGATATTATTCCTGATGCTTTTCAGCAATGCTGCTGTATGTGCAAAAGTATGTCTTAAAGAGACCAAGTTTCTCCACATGACCCACCTGACCATTTTGCCTAGAGTCGTAGGGAATGGACTCCTGACACACACACACAGACACACACACACACACACACACACACACACACACACACACTTCTGCCATGCTACAGTTTGTCCACTGGCATCTCATGTCTTTTTTTTAAATCCAGTTTCTGTGTAACATAGTATCTATCCCCTAGCATTTCATAACAGAGAAAATGATTTCTCAAGCAATTCAGCCAGTATAACTATGTGGACAGTAAAGAACCCTGGAGTTGATGCTCAAAGAATGGTTCCCTGCAACCCCAATAAACCATAGCCACCCATCTTTAATAAGCCAGTTAACAAGTAATAGCAAAGTGTAAAATAAGCGGACATATTTAATGTAGCCCAAGTGTCCCTTCTAATTGGCCTTTTTTGCTTTCCAGTCAAGTACAGGATGATGTTTTCTCCAGCATGTGTCAACCCTCTAGGCATAGTGATAGACTTCATTTGTTTATCTACATTTATTTATTGTTGTTCTGGAATGGAGTCTAGAGCTTCAGGGATTCTAGATAAGTCCTCTCCCACTGAGTTGCATCTCCATTTCTTGTCACTTGTAGCTCTCACCAGTAGTAATGATACTGCCAACACTGTTGTTCTCCTTCTCTTAGGGGTTGATCTTTGGAGTTGGGAGATGCTATTCCATACCCCCAAAGACTCATGGCACAAGACTTTCCAATTACGACTTCCCAGGTCAATTGAAACCACTGAGCATTGCAGTTTCACATAGAGTTGAACTGGGAAAATTCATCCATCCCTGTGTTCTCTTTCTCAAAGTTTATTGACAAGCATGTTTCTCAGGTCCTCTTGTATCTTTAAGGCATGTTGTGATTATGTCTCAGTAATACAACATGGAAACAACAGATATGTATATAATCATCTTGTGCAGCTACCAAATACTAAATGCTGTGTATTCTCCATCATTGAGTCTCCTGGGTGAGTAAGGTAAAATACATTGCTACAGAGAAGAGTAGAGACACAAATAGAAGAAGTCTGGGTCCTTGAGTGACTGTGTAAAACAGAGCTACCTCCTTCCCAAATGGGACTGTAAACCAAATATAAGCTCGGATTCAGCACCAATCCACTCAATTGTTGATTTTTCAATAGCCTAAGTAAACAAAACACACACACACACACACACACACACACAGAGAGAGAGAGAGAGAGAGAGAGAGAGAGAGAGAGAGAGAGAGAGA
>NW_021620842.1:5240583-5271178 GCF_004785775.1 Grammomys surdaster | reverse complement strand
AGAGAGAGAGAGAGAGAGAGAGAGAGAGAGAGAGAGAGAGAGAGAGAGAGAGAGAGAGAGCTATTTATGTCTCTCTGACACATAGAACTCTAACAGATATGTTTGGGGTAGATGGTGAATTGCCTTTATGTGTCAGTATGCTTACTGCAGAGAGTGTAGCCTACTCAGAAAAATCCTGTGTTAATAACTGAGATGAACTACTCCTAAGTCATGACTCCAAAGTTTGATCTTGGTGCACACATGTGTACAATCATCTGCATAAACATACACACACATCTACACAAAATAGCTCAAATATAGTTTTACAAATGGTGAAGAAAAATTACTTGGTGATCCTACATTATTTTTATAATATCAAATGCATGCTTAAACATAAATTAAAAGTAAGGAAGAAAGTTAATCTAGCCATGAAGGAAAAATAAAGTCTATGAGCCTAGTCTTCACAGGGTTTGTTCTCTGTATTAATCCTTTAAAGGACACAGCCCGCCTGGATGGTGAATGATAGTCCAACTGAAAAAAAAAATGAGTGTAACTTGTACCACAATTTCAATCATCTCAGGACAATGACAATTCCACAACAGTCCTATAATGGCCAATTTGTTCACAGCATTGGTAGAAATTCAGATTCCAGTCACCTGTTAATCAAATCAGATTTGTATAACCAAGTTAGGGTTTCTTGCTGAGCTTTCTCCAAAAGCATCCGCTCTCCTGCTAGCCACAGCTCCCTCATTCAGCCCCCTCTGTTTCTGCTCTACGTCTGTTTATGTCTTCCTGGTTTTCAATTTCTTAATGATGTTTTAACGAGATGCCAGTTACGCATGCAAATTGGGAAGAGGCGACATTGAGAGATTGCTACCTGGTGGTAAATTTATTAAAATCAAGGCAGTTTTAATAAGTTCCTTGCATATGCATCCGCCTCCATGTCTGCAATATTAGTTTGCAATTTTTTTAGCCTTCTTATTAAAACAAGTGATTAGGGGAGTAAAACGTAAAGTCATGGGAAGGAAATCTAATTGTCTCTTTAGTGTTAGTCTTGTTCTCCAAAGTAGAGAGTACAAGAGTAAATTACATTTTTTTTTACTTCATCCAACTTGATCTATTTCTTGCAACCATCTCTTTCCATCTTTTTTTTTTCATCATAGCCATCTGTCCCATCACGGCTATCATTTATTAAGTACCTAACTCAAGATGTCATAGCTAGATGATAGATAACGAATTCAATCCCTTCAGTGTCTGAAGCTTCTGTTTACTCTTCCCATCATTTCCTGCTCTCTTTTTCTTCTTTTGTTGGTCCCATGCTGTCCTGTTTCCTCTTAAGCTCCTGTCCACATTTATTTTCTCTTTCCTCATCTGCTTTCCTCCTCCTACCCTCTCT
Organism: Grammomys surdaster; assembly: GCF_004785775.1. Classification (NCBI taxonomy): domain Eukaryota; kingdom Metazoa; phylum Chordata; class Mammalia; order Rodentia; family Muridae; genus Grammomys; species Grammomys surdaster. Next base: position 5,269,803 of record NW_021620842.1, on the reverse strand, counting down.
GCCCTCTCCATTCTTTTCATTTTCAACATCACTGTCTCTCAGCCTGGCTGAAGTGGATTCGCTGCTGGAGTTACAAGCTGTTGTAAACTGCCTGGTGATGATGCTACAAACCAAACTCCGGTGCTCTGCTAGAGCACTGCATGTTCTAACGACTGATCTGTCTCTCCAGCCAGAACACAATTCTTAAAATCCTCAGCAACTCCAAACAAAACTCAACTTTTCTCCCTACCATCTCTTACCTTCAAACTGTTCTTTAGATGAACAACACAAGAGTTCCAAGCTTTACGACCCCTGATATTTGATACCATAAGAAGAAATCCCACAAACCTAACATCTGCCATCTCTTCATCCCTTGGCTGCTACTGCCTCCAGATACAAAAGATGTGTGTAGTTCAGACTTGTCTTCCAATTTTGGAAAGAGAAAAAAAATCTACAGGGACTAGGTCCTCCATCTACCACTGTGAGGTAAAAAGATCTCTCTGGTTCAAAGGCTCAGGATTAGGCAACGTGTTAGCCTGGGAAGCAAGCCACAATCCCTAGTCTCCCTAGTCTCAGCTTGAATGGTAATAAAGGTAATATGTTTGTTTCTATATTACTTAGCCTTTGCTTGATTTCCCAGCCACATCAAAACTTGAACATACAGGCATTACCCCAGGCTTTTCTTCTCCACTCACAGGAAAAAAAAAAAAAGTCAGTGAGCCCCGTCAAGTTGAATTCACAAATGTTTCTGAGTTCACCACTGCCCATTTCTACCACAATTGTGAATTCCTAGTCTAGGGTTCTCCTCTGTCACTAGATATCCTTCTAACATTCCTGCTCCTGTCTCTTCTTTCTCCAGGCTCAAGCTCCCTAAATAGCTCTAAATTGAAGACTTTTTCCTAGTAGTGGCTCATAAGAAAATTTGAAGTCATTTGTAGCTAATAGGAATCTTGCTGCAGTTCTGTGCTTTAAACACTCCTATGGCATCATTGACTAGCAGTCATTCTGCCTGGATCTTGGACAATGCCCAGCAGATATTAGGCACTCAGTAAAACTTTACTAAGGAAGTTGTTGTTTCACTGGAAAAATTATCAAATTCATAGCTAAAAGTGGTAGATTCAGTCAGGTTTGTCAGTTGCCACCTTAATCTTAGAAAAGTCACTTTTCTTTTGAGACCCTGTGTCCCATCTGCAGAATAGAATTGTATTATAACATGTTTATCATGGATAATAGGTTCATATATTTCTACCTGAGCCTGAACATCAAAACTCAGGTTCCTCAAGGACTTTCTTCATTTTCGAAAAAAATCATCTTCAATTTGAATCATGGGAGAAGTATTAAGAGAATTGATTTTTATATGAAAATTGCCTCTAAATGGCTGCAGCTTTGTTCTCAGTCGAGCATTTGTGATGATGCAGTTCAGCTTCTATTTGTATACTTGATTTGGTGCTGCTTTGTGTACTGGCTGCATAAATTTGATTTTTATGGAATTTTTTAATGTTTGCCAACAGTATCCTTTAACCTGAACTGTCTCTTGGTTTAAATGTCAACCGTTAAATACACAAAATAGCCACTCAATCTGCCACATACATATATACAGTCAATCCTTAGTTTTGTGTGAACTCTAAAATCAGTTACAGAAAAGCAGAAACAACAAAGAGAATCTGACCTGGGAGCAGGGTGTCCTTAAAGAAAATTCACCGTGTATCACCTGGCCCTAGCTTTTTATGAGATGGGAGACATGGTATCATGTAACCCAAGATAACTTCACATTTCCCATGGAGCAAAGCATAACCTTAAATGTCACGTATAAGTGCCTTCATCTCCTACGTACCAGTGTTACAGGTCTACATCACAGGACCAATGTTTTAAGTAGTACAGATCAAATTCTGAGCCTCATGCATGCTAAGCAGTCATTCTACCAAGTAACCTATAACCCCTCTTCTAGACCCTTCTTTTAACCAGTGAAAAATTAGAGCTCAGAAAGGGAAAGTGATTCACTCAAGGTTACTAAAAGTAACCTCTGCTAAAAGTAGAGGCACACCTTGGGTAAAAAAACCTGAGACTTCCCCTTCATGCTATTTCATCTGAGTATTAATCCAGAGATATGGCCTAGTGTTTGGTATGTATCAGAAAGAATAGCATGTGTTTCATGGAATACAGAGGTCCAAAGCAGGTAGCCAGTGTCTGTGAGACCTGACACCAACACGTCTTTGTTTTCTTAATTTAAAATGTGTGTGCAATTGATATTCTTATCTTTGAACATAATTCCCATCCAAGAGAAAGATAGAGTCAATCTTGTCTTTAAATCTTGAATGGTTTTTCTCTTTGCTTTCCATATACATAAGGAAACTTTTTTGGGTGTCTGTGTGTGTACGCATCTGTGTTGTGTGAGAATCCCTCCCTTGGGGAATTTATGTCCCTGAGGACATATAAATCACATCTATTTCTCTCTTATAACTTCCCCAAAACAAAGCAAAGTTAATTCCACCTAACTGTTCTCTTGAGAATCAATGGTTTTGTTGAGTTTTGTGATATAGCATAAGTGAAGGGTTACAGAAGCATCAGTGAACCTGTGCAGCCATATTGGAAACTCTTCACCAAAAATGATTAATGGTTTGCTTCGCCATGGCTGCTTAAATGGAGCCCCTTTTAATTAATCTTCTCAAGCCTTTATACTCTAGCATCTTCAGAGATTCAAGGTCATATAAATTAGGAAAGATGGCATAAAATGACTAGGAAGAACAGTTGGTATCTAAGGTAGGCATGAAAAGACCCTTTCTAGGCCCTTGTTTTGTCAGGGAATGTCACCAGTCAACAAGCCTGATCAAATTAACTCTTGTTAGTAAAGACAACTAATTGCAAAATGATGGTGGCAATTTTACTCAGAAGACCACTTTCTTCAACCATATATGTGTGTGTATACATGTGTGTGCATGGAATATTCTGTGTGTCACCCTCAGTAGAACACTCGCATGCTTTGAGATGGAGCGTCTCTTTATCCTGAAGCTAACCTACTTAGTTAGGCTGTCTGGCCAACAAACCTTCAAATTTGGGATTCACTAAAATTATAAGTATGTGTAACCACATCTGGTCTTTTTATGTGGGTTCTGGTGTTGATCAAATGCAATTCATCATGCTTGCAAAGCAAGCACTTTACTGAATGAGACCTGCTCTCATCCCTTTCACAATGACTCATTTCAACGTAATCTTCAAAGTTGATACACCCAGGTACAGGTCCCTGGGCAAGTGGCTTTGTATTTCAGAGCCTCAAATTCTCTGCCCACAGGGCTGACTGTGAGAATTTGAAAATATTTCTTTTGATTACCAGTTCAGAATAAAGACTCAATAAAAATCAGTCATGCCTCAAAGTTGACTTCTCCTATTTATAAAGTTGGGAAAAGAACATGTCTTATGAAATGCAAAGAATATACTACAAAGAAAGTAAATGGTGACAGAGACAATAACTCCACAACATGCAATGCTGACAATGGATCACAGAACTTGTGACCACCAGCAAATATTCCCCAACCATATTCTTGCATTAAAAATTTTTAATTCCATTTATTGGTCAGCTTTTCCCATGAGAACACATCTTTAATTTAATCATGTAAATCAATGGGAAAAATCTAATTCACTTTAGAGAAATTTGCTTCAAGGTGGGCCTTTGAGAAATGAATCAGTTCTGTAAAGCACACCCTTAGTAAGTGGCATGTGTCTTCATCAGAGCTACAAAGGGATATAAATTAATCTCTAGTCCATTTTGCAAAATAGGGAGTTGATTGAATGAATGGTGGCTATAGTGATCCAAATGACCTGTCATTTTTAAACACCTCAGATACTAATTTTAATGCTGACTTATGCCTTTTGACAATCATAGATCCCATTTGCTTCCTTGCTAGTTAATTGGCCTGATTATAACTACATTAGAATCAAACAGGTATTTTATCATTGTTCTTTTTTTTTTTTTTTTTAGTTTTCTAATTCTTGCTCCCAAGTCTATCTGGTTTGAAAGTATGACAAGAAAGGGCCATTATGCCTAACACAGAATGTCTCATTTGTCAGATGGGTGACAAACTTAATGTCGTACCAGCATCTTCACAGGGGCATTATCTGCCCAGACTATGGGTTTCTTATATAGGTCCATGAAGAGGGAAGATATGAAAGATTATCTAAGCTCATATTACTGTTCTTAGCCCAGAAGAATTACAAGAATATAATACATCTGACCCATCAAACTCAGTTAAGGACCCTTAAAACATCAGTTACTCCAGAGTGGAACAACCATGACCAGTAAGAGCCATCCTCAGCCCTCAAGAGTTCATCATGCAAGCTGCCTGCTGATGGGCCTGTCAACGAAGACTTATGACAGAACATTATAACTATTCTGATTTCAGGAGCAAGGTACCCTTGACTGGTGCAGGAATAAAGGAAGGCTGCTTAGAGGAGGCAGACTTTCAAGAGCAAGTACAAATTCACTCCAGAGGGCTAGAAAAGCCTTTATTTATTAATTAAGTGGGCCATATTGATTATTTATGCCATCTACAATATGCTTATCTCTGAGGTACATGAGGAAAACTCAACCCAACCAATTTCATTGTCCTGTTAGAAGTACAGAATTACCAGAAGTAAAGTCAAATCAATGGACTAATTTGGGAAGATGGACTCACACATACCAGAGCAGAGAGGAAGAATGGAGGTGTAGAAAGACAAGGAACTGGAGAATCAGAGAACATTCACCCTAAATTCTGGAATAACTAAAAGAACCACAATTCATGCACTCCCATTACATGGGGAGTTCAATAAACTGGGAATATTAGTCACAAAAGTAGATCACAATGGGGACCTCATGATGTGGTAGGGAAAGCTATCACATGTGACTTCCATGAAAGCAAAGGCTTCCCCTTTTGTATCACCAGCTAAAGTTACAAATTTCCCTCATTGGCCAACTCTAACCCAGAGTTTTAGAGACAAAGGGATTCTTGACAGCAAAGTTCCCAGAAGTAGACTAGAAAGATATAAGAGGTAAAAATAATTCTAAGCATACAGCAGACAACCCTGGGCATTGTTCTTGAAGAGTCTCAGACTAAGGGACAAGTGCTAGTAATATGACAGTCACAGCAATCTATAATCTACACATACATTTTGACATGTTTTGTGAAAGCATATATAGTGGAGAGCCTGACCTGGCCATGGGAATGAAAAGAAGACCTTCTAGAAGCTCACAGAACCCCATTGTCTGCCAGGTAGGGAGATACTGCGAAGTGACCTTTGCACATTATTTCTCTCAAGTGCATCTTCCAGCGCAGGTGGCCCTTCTTCTTTCTATGGTAGTTCAAGAAATAATCTGTCCAATTCTCCGACAGTCTAGGGAGAAGTTTATTGCTCTGGGGATAAAGGGTGAACACAGCTTAAAGAAATATTTCGACCTCAGGAGTAATAAATAAAAGCAGAGAGCCAAGTCTACATGGTATTGCTTAGCAGTAAAGACTTCATCCACAGGTGATCAGCAGAGCTGACGGACAGTTCGAAGGCTCTGACCTGGCCCCAGGCTCCACCTCTCCCAGTGCTTCCACAAATGGATGAAAAATTGTATCATTAAACTCCTTGATGTTCTTCTGTCTAATTGAACCTGTGAAATTTCCTAAGGTGCTCCAGCCTCCAAAAATTCAATTTTCCATGTAATGCATGGTGACGTGTCAATAAATCATGCTGTAAAATAAATGTGCGGATTCTTTTGTGCAGGAGCGAGTGAGGAATAAACCTTTCGTAATTGATAAATAATGTCATTGGAATCAATAGCTGGCAGAGGAGTTGGAGGAGGAAGCCTGAATCATGTATGAGGGCTCAGGGGTGATCAATGCCTTTGAAACAGCCAGGAGCTCAGGAGCCAAGTGTATAAATTACAGCCTTAATATTACATCAGGGCCCAAAGCTGAAAAGATGGGTGCGTTTCTAAGTGCTGGGAAGATGGGTTGAGGATGTGCATGAGTGAGTCCACTGATAGGCACTCTGCCGAGATCAGTGGGATCCCTAGAAAAGGGCAGAGGAGGGAATAAGGAACAGATTGTGCTATCTGGGACTTGGGATGGAAAAAGTACGATTCCAGTCCTGGCCAGTTGTGTTAGTAGCCCATGTTGGCAGGAAGAGAAGCAATCTGCTATAGGAGCTGTGGATTAGAAAAATGGCCAAGTGGCTGGAGAGACAGTTCAATCAGTAAAGTGCTCGACTTACAAGAAGGACTTAAGTCTGACTTCCCATCCCCACTGAAAAATGCAGGTCAGAGTGGCACAGGCTTGTAATCCCAGTGCTGATGAGGAGATACAGATAGATCCCTTAACTGGTGAACTTCAAACCAGTGAGAACTCCTGTCTCACAGAAGAAAATTAACCACTCCTGAGGAACTACATCAAAGAAGTCCTCTGACTTACACACACACAGACACACACACACAGGCACACACACACATACACATGCACCTGCACATGTACCCACAACAGAAAAAGATTAAATATTGGTGAATACAATCATTAATTTTAATGATTTATTTTTATTTGAACTGTAGATCTATTTATATATCTATACATTTATAAATATGTATATATGTGTGTATATGTGTGTATATGTGTGTGTGTGTGTGCTTGTGTGTGTGCTTGTGTGTATGTGATGTATCTATGTGAGTATATATCACATGTATGCAGGTGCCTCAGGAATCTAGAAGAGGGCATCATATCTCCTGGAGCTGGAGTTACAGGCAGTTGTGAGCTGTCCAGTGTGGATGATAGGAACCAAACTCCAATCTTCTTCAAGAGCAGCCAGAGCTCTTGTCCACTCAACCATGTCTCCAGAATGGTTCATTAGTTTTAATTATCAACTTCATACTACCTAGAATCAGCTGGCAAGAGAGTCTTACTGACTGTTTGTCTAGATCAGGGCAGTCCTGTGGGTATGTCTATGTAGGAATTGTCCTAATTATCTTAGTTGATGTGAAAACAAGCAGCCTGAAAGTGAGTGGTACTGCTATCTGTCTTGGGGTCATGGGTAATAAATGAATAGAGAAGGTTTGTTGAGTACTAAGGATTCATGCATTTATTCTTTCTGTGTTCTTGACTGTAGATAGGATATGATCAACTGTCTCAAGCTGCTGCCACTATGATGTCCCCACAGTGATGCACTATAACCTAAGATTGTGAGGTAGACCCTTTCTCCCTTTTTGTTTTTGTGTCAGGGTATCTTGTCATGGAAACAGAACTAGAACACTGGGCTACCTTGTTGCTGACACATAGATTGAAGGACAAGCACGAACTTCATTGAATTAGGCTCAAAGTGACAGCTGCAGTTTATATTGACCCAAGTGAAATATTGCTAGGAAGAAGACTAGATCCCTAGCCTTAGAGTCAGACTGCTTAGCTCTGCCCTCCAGCTATAAGGCTCTCAGCAAGTTGCAACTCCTCTGATCTCCATCCTCTTTTGCAAAATGGATGACAAGATCAACATCGCTGACTCAAGAGGATGCAATAGAATTGTGATTGTCAATCCCAACTCAGTATCTGTCCCTATTAAACATCAAGCAAACTGAAGCTACAACACATACCAAGTTCATATTATTTCAGTGCAATATTCTTATTTATTGGAGGGAGTTTATTATTGTTGTTGCTAGTTTTAGTAGTGGTAGTATTCCCATTTCATGAAGGAACAAATGAGGTTCAAAAAAGTAAATGCATTATCCAATCAGTACACCACTCTGATTGGTAGAGCCAAAAGTAGCAGCCAAGGTCATTTCCTCTTTATGAAGTGGTACAGCTTCTCTTCTGCCCTGTAGTCTCCCACCTTGCATAGGGCTATTCTTGGTGTATGTTGCCCACAGTGGTCTTCAGATCATCCCATTTAACTCACAGCCTAATACAGAGGACTGAGAGTGGATGACTCTACATCAGCTGTATTATGTGCATCTTTCATCACTCTCACTACTGAGTTATATTCAGAATATGTAGACTTCAAGATCATCTCCAAAGCATGGTGCAAATACCAACGAATATCATTCATTTGTCAGGGGACTCTCAGGTTCACCTGGGAAGAATCCTAGCCATCCCCAGCCAGTCTATGTGCTTGTAGCTAAGAAGGCTGCCTTAATTAAGGTTTCTATTTCTGTGAAGAGACACCATGACCACAGCAACTCTTACAAAAGAAAAACATTTAATTGGGGCTGGCTTACAGTTCAGAAGTTTAGTCCATTGCTATCATAGTGGGAAGCCTGGTGGCATGCAGGCAGACGTGATGCTGGAGAGGGAGCTGAGAGTTCTACATCCAGATCAGAAGGAAGAAGGAAGACAAAATAAAGCAATAAAGCCCTAGTCTAGGCTTAAGCTTCTGAAACCTCACAGTCTGCTTCCTAGTGACAACAAGTCTATATCTACTCCAGCAAGGCCACATTTCTTAATAGTGCCACTATGGGCCTATGGACCAATGAGTGATATTTTTATTCAAACTACCACAGATGTTCAGTCTGCTCTTTCTCCTCTCCTCTTGTTTTTATTTTATTAAGACAACCCCAAGTATCCCAGACTGACTTTGGCTGAATTATGCAGACCAAAATGACCTTAACTCCCAAATGATCTTCTTGCCTTCAACTCCCTAGTTCTGGATCAACAGATGTGTGCCACCACAACTAGTTTATGTAAATCTGGTAATGAAACCAGGACTTCATGTATGCCATGAAAGAGATCTATCAACTGGGCTACACTCCCAGACTAATTTCCCCATCTCTTAATTGAACTAGGATAGCCTCAAAGAACTGAACCATGACTTAGATGAAATAACTCATGTACATTTCCTTCAAAGCCAGTCCTTGAAATCAAGCAGGATCTAAAAAACAAAACAAAACAAAAACAACAACCACCATCAACAAAACACACAAACAAACAAACAAAAAACAGAAAGCTGGAGCTACTGCACAACTCTAGAGGGAGCTATTTTTATCTGTTGCTCCATATCTCTCTGCAGTGGTCAGAAGAGATATGAAGCAAATCTATGCTTTCATGTTAAAATCACTTAGTATAAAAGTCATCCCCCAGCCCTGTGCTATGTGCTTTTGTGGCTCTGGTATCTCCTATACCTCCAAAGAATTCCCTCTTCTGTCTATACCTAAGCATCACACAGATTTTTTTTGGGGGGGGGGAGAAACCAGCTTCTTGGGGCCATATATTGCATCTTGAATGACAGTAAGTTGTCCTCTCATTCAGGTAAGTATTGAGATTAAATTTGAGTTGAAGCAGCAGATTCAGGTAACAATCCTAGGGAAGGGGAAAAAAGAAGAACATGTTTATGAGCAGCTGTGCTCTGTGGGATACTGTGGTTTAATTTTGCTTAGTATCTCTGGAAAGTAGTCAAACATGTCTCAGAGGTCATACATGATGGCTGAGGAACCTAGAAAGTAGTTGGTTGACTCTTAGCATTACTATTTCAAGTCACACATACCAAAGAACCACAAAGCCATAGAAAGGAAGTCTCCAGATAGTGTAGCATGAGTGTTAGTGATAAAAAGCTGTCACATATGGGAGCAATGAGGGCTACAGTTTGTGAAGAGTCACTCCAACTCATGTTTCTTGCTTAACTCTAAATCCTGAAGCTCTCTTTATGTCTGGTCTGATGCTTGATTTATGATATGGAATAAATGGATGCATGGATGGCTACATAGATGGATGGATGGATGGATGGATGGATGGATGGATGGATGATAAGAGTGGCACCATAGGTCAGAACTATTGCATATTGGTGAAGGGTGGGCTCAAAAACTTCTACTTTAAAAATCACAGAAGCAGCAAACTGCCCTAGCAGCACGAGAGGAACACATGCTTTCCTCTACCTGGGATGGACCACTCCCAGAAGAGCATCTTGCATCTGAGGTGATAAGGAGGTTCATATTCCCACATAGAATGAGTAGGAAACCACTGAACAGGATCTATTCCTTCTTTCCTAGTAGGCTGTTACGAAATGGGTTAGTTGATCTGAGAAGACTTAAAGGGCAAGAAAAGCTTCTTTATCTTTATACAACTCCCTGCCCTTTCATTTAACAAAGACATCAACATCCCAGGTGCCAATAAATGTGAGAATCTGACTTGGAAGGTGAAAGGTAAAGAAATGGATCTGAACTCAGTAATGGAATAGCTTTTTTTTTCTTTGCCCCCCTTTGGCAAAATAGACTTACATGTTTGTTTACTTCCTTGGCAAACATTTTGTTTAGGATTCTATATGCTAGGCTGAACCAGAAGATCAAGGCACAAGAGGAAAGAAAAAAAGTTCTTGACCTTGAAGTCACGTATACAGTCAGATAGATCAAGTAGCAATCAGAACCCACAGCAAAGGTACTATAACAGAAGTGAGGGAAGATAATGGGAACCTGGGAGATATATATTGGACAAGACAGTGTTCTCACATCCATGTCTACCTTGATCTCATGGTCAAGTTTACCTTTCGTTTCTGTGATTGCTGGAAGAAAATTAGACAACCTCCCTATCCCATGGAGATTCACAAAAAAGCATTTATTAGTCTTTAGGTTCATACTTAATATTACTTGAGCTCCAGCTCTGCTCACATTCACAGTCACTTCTGACAACTTGTTAAATCAGCCTTGTCCTTCAAATGTCAGTGCCAGGTCATTAAGGAGCCATCTACGATAACAGGGGTGAAACAACATCACCTCTGTGTTTATATAATCTATTGACTTACAACCCTGAACTTTCCACTTCTATATGGATGTTTTGTTAGAAATATATCATGAATGAAATAACAGAAGGTTAAATAAGGTAGACATGTATGCATCTTTCACATAAATTAAACAAAAGGGAAACAATCCAAGGTAGGAGTACCAGGGTTCCACCTCTTGGATCCAAAACCCCAGCAGATCTTCCACAAAGTGAGCCCTTCTTCTTCAGAGTCTCTGGCAAAGATTATCCAAGCACTTATCAAGCCCCGATCAATTTCTTGATCACTCAAATCCTTAACATCTATCTTCGACTGTGATGGTTAGTATTGATTTACAACTTGACAGATTATAGAATTGCCTAGAAAAATATGACTCTGAACATGTCTGTGAGGGAGCCTCTAGACTGAGTTATTGGAGATGGTGTGGTGGTTTGAATAACCTTGGCCCATGGGAAATGGCACTATTAGGGTGTATGGTCTTATTGGAATAGCTATAGCCTTGTTGGTGGAATTATGTCATTGTTTAAGCAGGCTTTGAGGTTCTATGTACAGGTTCTTCCCAGTGCAGAAGAAACACACTTGCCTAGTTGCCTGAGAGACAGTCTTTCCTGGTTGCCTTTGCATCAAGATGCAGAACTTTCAGCTCCTTCTCCAGCTTCTCTTGTCTACCTGAATGTGAGAATGTTTCCTGCTATAATAATGGACTAAACATCCAAAACTGTAAGACACCTCAATTTAAATGTTTGCCTTTATAAGAGTTGCCTTGGTCATAGTGTCTCTTCATAGCAAAGGGAAACCCCTCCTAAGCAATGGAAACAGATGGGGAGACTTAGCACAATTTGGGGGTGAATAATTCCATGGACTAGGGCTGAGAACTAAAATTAAAAAGGTGAGTAGTGACCTAAGCACCAGCATTCATCTCTCTGACTCCTGCCTGTAGGTATAATGTGTCCACCAATCTTAAGTTCTTGCCTCCTTGACTTCCCTGCAGTGACTAAATTCTTGAATTGAACCTTCACTCCTGAAGTTGCTTTAGTCACACATTTTGTAGCAGGAAGAAGAGAGGTAACTAATATACTAGTAACACATGATCCAAGATAGTTTCTGTGGCTTGAGGCATTGCATCCACATTTCAGACCACAAGATGGAGGAAAAGGGAGAGAACATATCAGTTCTTAAACAAGTTTGCAGCAGTCCCAAAACATCAGACATACCAAATCACAAAGGCTGAAGATGATATTTCCACCACCTAGAACCATGAAAAAAGTGGGAAAAGTAGATATTGTTGACAGCAGATGATCTCTCACATAAACACCCAGTACCAAAAAGGACTCACATTAGTCAAGCTCCTATTTGTACTCAGGCTCCAATGTTCAATGTACAGGACTAATTGCATTTAGACCTTATAACAACAGTTTCATGTGGTAGGGACTGTGACTTTTGTCTTTATTTTACAAATTAAGAAATTAAAAACTCAGAGTCTAAGGTCAGGTAAAGTTGGGGATTTGACCTGGATATTGTTGGCCTTGGATCATTACATTTTTGCTCTGCTCTGCCTTGTATTTTTGAAATAGGGACCAGCTTCCTCACCAGCTATCCCTTACCTGCTGAGTACTGAGATTTCAAATGTGTGACTCCACTCACACTGAGTTTGAGATCTTTTTACTCCCTACTACTAAACACCTCTGAACTCCTGTGAAACATGAGAGATCCTTCAAAGTGGGAAGCAGGTTTTTGGACGTAGCACCTAGTAACTCAGAGATGGCTCAGTAAATTATTGCTGACACTGTTAAAGGGGAATAAGGAGGAGTCAGGGATGGGTTTCACCTAAGGCCATAGAATGACTGATGGAGCCATTAACTATCAAGCAAAGTAACCAGCAGTGGAAGAACAATCAGTGAGAATATGACACAGATTTACACCAGTTCATTTGAAGCCTGTGTAATATCTATGGACAGGAACATCCCACACCTGAAATATCAATAGAAGTCCAGGTTAGCACTGTGGACAGCAGCATCTTGCTTGTAGCCACTAATCCAGTTCTGATTGTGTCCAAATTCACCCAAGAAAGAAAGTGGGTATGAAGGACCCCAATCTTTTCAAACAACTTGAATAATTTCCAATATGTAACATCACTTTCTTTTGATTTTTCCCCTCCTGGATTAATATTTATGTTTGTTCTTTCTGCCCATTTTGAGGAAAGATTGCTTTCCTGGGCAAGGAGTCCATTGAGTGTATATGTGTAATTTTTAGGCCTTATACCACCCCACTTATCCTGATATATGCCATATATAAGTATATGAGCCCAATATATTCCTAGGTGTACACACCTGCCTTGATAATATACATGACTCTAAAGGACCATAAAATGGACCCATATCAGTAGGTGAGCAGCTATACAGGTGCCTGTTACCTGCCAGTTGTCATAAAAAATACCAATAAGAGGCAGCAGAAGTGTGTTTGACTGGGAGAATGATTCTTGTTTCCTTTTCATTATTCTTAATAAAAGGAGATGGTGCCGAAAAATTGTGTTTCCTGGGTTATTTTCCCCAAGAGATCTTTTATAAAACATGGAACACATAACAGACCATGTTGCAGGCAAATGCCTCATTAAGGGAATATAGTTAGAAAGAAATAGTAACCAAACTGAACAGTTATTTTCTTTATTTTTCCCCCTTGTAAATGGAAAAATTGGATATGATATGGATTTAGTAACAGCTCTCAAATAATATTGTGAGAACATGAAGCTTGTGTCCTGAGACAGAGATGCCTTTAAATACTAGACAGACAGCTGTGTTGAAAAGCACCTCACAATCCCCAGTGGGCATTCTTTCCTGCCCCTGTCTTGTTCTCACCTGGTCACTTAAAGAGTCTTGTTTGGGTTCTCATTACACACTGGGAATTCTTCCCAGCACTCTCCAGCTTTGCCAGTGTGTGGACCAGTGCCAAACTTCTCTTGCCCCAGAACCCTAGTCCCACATAACTCAGAGCACCATGAATATCTTCGTGTCAGTGCGTCTGACTCTTCAAGGTCAGTGTGTTCTACATTGAACACGTCACCTGCCTTATAGCCCTTCCTCTCCAAGATCCCATCTCAGGAGACAAAATCACTACCCACCCAACTGCAGAGATCAGGAAAAACTCAGGGTCATACTGATCAAGGTAGACCTCACTCCAAATCATCCCTATGCGTTAGAGATCAACTTCCATATCAACAAATGTATCCTTCTGTTCAAAACACTTGGCTGCCCTAGCCCAGGCACCTTCATTGTTCTCTAAAATCACTGTTCCAGCTTAATATTCCTTTATTTCAAAAGATATGTCCTTTCAAATAACCACTCTAGAATTCTATTGCTTACCCTTCCAATGCTCCCTGGGGATTAGAACACCATTGTCTCTCTTTCTGTTGATGTCTTACTAAGCTATGACTTTCTTCTTTCTCCAGGCATTTAAATTGTACTGACACTTCACCAAGTACCCCTATGCCCTTTTCTCACTGGTATTCTCTCTGTTTTGGCAGTTCCACTACTTAGCTGCACTTACTTTCCAGGTTGAGGCTGAGGTCCATCCCGTACAAGAAGATTGATAAACTTTGACACATTCCAGAGCATCCCACACCTCAGCATTCTAACTGTTGACCCCACGCAAGTACTTGCTAATGCTCACAAGTTTCTTCTTTTTGTCTCTCAGCAATCATCTTGCTGATGCTCTTGTTCCCAGCAAATAATATAATAACTGCTATAGATAACCAACCCCATATTGGGTGGATCGGAGTAATCAAACACCCATTCAAAATTGTGACAGCCTAAAAGGACAAGGTTAAGATCCAATATCAGAGACCTAAGAAAATTGTGCAATACTTAAGACTTCATATGGTACAAGCATGAGTTACTGAATTCAAATCCCAAGCATCATGTAGAAATTCAAGCATGATTGTGCTGTGAATTCTTACCCTAACACTATATGTGAATAGAGACAGAAGATGGATTACTAACAGCTTATAAAATGCATGTGATTGTTTAAATTGAGGAACTTAGACCTACACAGGTAGCTGAAACTAGTTGGACATTATACCCATTTTACAAAGGAGAAAACTGAGACTCAAAAATGTAGAGACTTGTCCAAGGTTCACAGAGCTTCAGTTGCAGCCTAAAGATGTCTGTACTTTCTCAACCATGAGGACATGAGTGGAGAATGTTCTGGACCAAACCCAATGGTACTCAGAAGTGAAGTTTGAATGAGGAGCTAGCTCATCTATGGGTAAAGCCATCCTCCACCCCCCCACACACACACTTTGGTCACTTCCCCTCCCCCCAACCGTCTCCCACTGTTCCTAATCTGTTCCTGGGTATCCTAAAATGTTGGTTGTTCTTATCTTGTCTCTTCCAAGGATACTTCTCTGAGTCTTGCCATTCTAAGAGATATCTGGAAGTCTCCACAATAAGCAAGAAGAAGCCCTGGCTTTCATAGAGGAACCCAGAGGTCTTCACAGGAGCAAGGTGAGGGTGTCTAGAGTGTTCCCACTCCCATCTCATTCCTAACACAGTTGCTGCCTTTTACATCATATACATTGTCTGATACAGAAGGCTTCCTTTAATCCAACTGTTGTACTGATAGTTTTTAAATTGTTCAAAACATCATACTTAATATAGCTATTTTCATTTTCAAGTAAGGAAACTGAGCCCAGAAGAGTGATGACTGATGTGCAGTCCCACTGCTTATTAGAAATTGAGTTGATATCTGTCCCAGTGTGACCACCACCTACCCCCACTTAGCAATATCCAGACCAATCCTCTCCCCACCCACCTGTCTCCAGCTGTCCAACACGCCGCAGATTAATAATCACAAGCCAGAGGTGTTTATCTCTGAAATGACTGTTGTGGGGCTGAATAGGAAAATCGATGCATTCATTAGCACACACTGGGAAGACAAGGCAGGATGTGGACTGGTGCTGGTTGCAGACATTTGCACACAGAGATTGAGTCTGAGGAGCAGGGTACAAAAGGAGAATCAGGAGGACCCCATGCAAGCTGCTGTGCTGCTGCACTTAGGAGCCAGCTCCATGTTCACTTCCATACCTAAGTTTGATCCACATATATTGACTGTGACAATGTTGAAATTATACCTGGGAAAACCAGTTAGCTATCATTCCAGACCCCAGAGAAAACAAACAGACATGATGATTAGAGAAATATTGACAGCCAGAAAAATCAGTCAGATTGTCTGAGAAGTAGACCTGGCTCTAAGGCATGGGGTTGGTAGAAGCTTCTCGGCAAGGCTATGTTGGTGTCCTATCTTAACACACAGTCAATCCCTATAACCTAGCTGAACTTTCAGGGGGCCATCCAGATAATGGAATGTATTGATAAGGCCAAACTAGGAATGACAAAGATGAGACAAAAAACCAGTGTCTGGGAGTTTTCTAAAGGCAGAGACCACATTGTAGGAATCTGTGACCCTAGAATGCAGTGGGGAATGGAGTGTGGTTTTGCCCAATAAAGGTGACAGAGGAACAAAGGAAAGCCTAGCCCAGAAGGTGATTTGAGAAAAGACAGCTGAGTCAGAATCTGAGAGTAGAGAAGGTGTCATTGCTTTTAAGTAGAGTCACTGGAGTAGTCTACCTCCTGGCTTTGGCTGGGCCATGCTTGTTACCAGGAAAGAATACTGGGAATTTCCTCCAGGGACTTATCTTCATGGAGGGAAGCTTGGAAGCTTATTCTCTCCCTTATCATTTATGCTATAAAACTTTGGATGCCTTGCTGAGGGCTAGCCTCAGCTTGATTGTGAGTCTCGAGGAGGGGGTGTTTGGGAGTAGCAGATGACTAACTCGGAGTCAATAATGGATACAAGTTGACAGCTCTGTGTTCAGCTCAAGATAGCTCTCTGCTTGAGATAGCTCTCTCTTGCAGACCAATGCCCAGTCTTTTATTTTGCCTAAGCTACTTCCTTAAGTATTTTAGATCAATTCATTCATTTACCTTTTGATTATTCTACAAAATAGCATTTTATGACCTTAGCTCCTTGACTTGAAATACAGAGCCACATGGCCAAAGCTGCTAAATTCTGCTTGCTGGAGTTGGAATATGGTCCTTTATTTTATTACTTTATTACCTGCATTCTGTTTTCTAAATCCTTCACTCTCTAAGCTGGGTTGTCCTGGAACTTGCTCTGCAGACAGACCTTAAACTCAGAGATCTGCATGGCTCTGTCTCATGAATGCTGGGATTAAAGGCGTGTACCACCATGCCTAGATCTAAGCTTTTCTTCACCTAGAACTTGCTCTGTCCCAAGCTGGCCTTGAACTCAGCAATCTGCTTGTCTTTTTCTCCCGAGATTACCACCATCCCTGGGCCTAATCTTTTCATGGCCACTATTCTTCAAGACCTGTATCAAAAATATGTGTCTTCTAGCCTCAAGATATGGATCTTAGGTGTGTCTTCCATTTCTGGATTGTAGTTCTTTCCAGATTAAAAGTCCAAGCTACTCCTTTTTCAACTGTAAACACAAACAGTATGTTTAGCCCTGAGATGACCACTTCCTAAATCTATCTCCTTTCTTAATATCTTTATGACAAAGATGGTACTTTAATGTAGCTGCCTCTGTTCTTCAGGTTCATGAAGCTTCTCATACAATTCATCATGCATAGTTGAGAAATCCTGTAAAGAACAGTTCTCACATTGATTTAAATATTCTTGAACTCATGTTTTCAAAGTTATTTACCACAGCCTTCAGGGCTGTCCTGAAGGTCACAGTATTACCATTTTGTTGAGAATCACCAGATACATTCTCATTTCCTGGAATTCTGCTGCTTAAGACTATCATGGAATGGTTAACCTTGGCAGGAAGAATATTCCCAGATAAATTGGCAAGGAGTACATTCCCCAAAGAAGGAACAAACAGTAAAATATAAACATTATTGTACATATAATCCTTATACTGACAGCAACTGTCAGCACTCAAAAAGACCCATGCTTTGCTGGAACCAAGTCATACCATCCTTTCTGCAGCCATGCTGGACCAGGGAGTGACCTCCCCTACCCCTATCCCATTCATTATTTCACTCCTTCTACTTTTGAGTCACATATTCTCTTAGTAAGATCCTGAGTCTTGAAATCCTAACACTGACCTGATTGATCTTGTGGGATTTCTATGGTAATTGAATTAAACAACAATAGCACCTTCTTAATGTTTCCTGAGTAGTTTAAAATATCGTAAGGCTCATAATAGGATGGTGTTGAACTGATTGTCTCTCTAAGACTCTGGCCCACCCAATGTCTTAACATCTATGACCTAAGATCCTACAGTAACTTCTACATTTCAGGTCTCTTCAATTCTCTAACGTACAGCTCCCCATCCTGAAATGAAGCCAACTCTCTTCATGAAGGTGGCACCTTACCTGTTTGAGCATCCTTTGAAGCTTTGTCATCTCATTGAGCAAACTTCTGCAAGGATCTTGGTAATCTCTGAACTCTTGTTCTGCTTTGCATGTGTCTCTTCTTCATCAAAGTTTTCTTGTTCCATGTAAGTCCTATCAATGCCTCTGGGCACAATAGAAAATGCCTATCATTGTGGATTTGGCTTATGCGCAATGATTCTTTCTTGCATCCCACCCCATCTGACCATGCATCAGAGTGTTTCTAGTGAGTTTCTAGAAGACAGAAATCTGTCTTATATCTGTAGCCCAGAATAGATTCTCAGAAAATACATAACCAACCAGTAAAAGTATTGTAGAAGCTTTCACAAACTTTCTTTTTACAGAAACAAAAGTTTAGATTAACTACAAACTGATGGTGCTTTTGTTTAGTAAGAGTTCATGTCCAAGACTTAACCTTCTCAGAAAATGTGCACCATAAAGAAAGTCACAGCAATGATTTTCACTTATGTATAATTTTTAAAAATTTAATCTTTGAAAAATAAAAACATTGGTATAATGCACACAACCTACTTCCACCACCACTACCATCACCATCACCACCATCACCATCACTACTACCATCACTACCACCATCACCACCACTATCATCACCACCACCACCACCATCACCACCATCACTACAACCTTTGCCTGGCCATCCATCATTTTCTAACTCACTCATAGCAGTGTGAACACCATCCCCTCAATACAAGTTTCTTTCTAAATTCATGTCCTTTTCATCTTGCTTTGTGACCTACAGAGTTTAACCAGGGCAAATTGTATCACTCTGAGTTTGAAACTATCCACCAGCCTGGAGGGCTTATCTCCTTCACAGTCACTCTATCCAGTAGTTCCCAGGGAGAGATATAGATTCATAACTCCAACCTGATCCAGGAGTAACTAGTGACAGGTCTAGTCTTGAGTATTTCCTTTGAAGGCAGCCACAGCCACTGTGTATCATAAATGCAATGTTTGTCACTCTCAGAGGACAGCATTTCTCCTGGTTTCTTGGTTCTTACATCCTTTCCATGCTTTCCTGTAGTGTTCCCTAAGCCTCAAAGAGAGTGATATAAATATCCTGTTTAGAATTGAGCAATCAACCATAACAGTGATTTTCTAACCTACTTCCATACTTTGTATATAAAAGGCAAATCTCCCACACCTTCTGCATCTCCATCCCTAGATAAAGAACATTCTACCGCTGATTTTTTAACCTGTAACTCTGCAAGGTCAAGGACAACTAGCAACATAGAAGTGCCTAAAATGTCTAGAAAGACAGACAGGACAAAGGAGGAAGTCAGGACTAAGCTAGGATGAGACTCACAAACTAGTGCCATGCTGGCTAGAGAAATGAAATGTAAGGAAGAAGAAAACCATTGGATCTTTCATTTGACACTTCCTGGCTTTTAGTCTTTCCAGAATCATTATACCGCTCTTGGTCTAACTTTTTATAACTTCAAAATGGTCCCCACGGCAGGGTTAACCCAAAAGACAGACAATCAGAAAAGTGCATTGCAATCTATATGGCAGGGAAGACTCAAGAAATACCATAGATCTGAAAAACATCCAGGGAAGGAGTTGCATCATCCTCCCTCCATTGCCTGAAAATGAACTGCAAACTATCAGAATGTAAAGGGCTGCCAAGTCCCATCCCCACTCCACTTATGTTCTTCTGCTATTCCTTGACCAGTTATTTTAATTCTGTAGTCCATTCATCACTCTGCCTGCTTATCCTAAAACAATATCTCAAAAGCCTTTGCTTATAGAGATGCAAGTTTTACTTAAAAGACAACATGCCCGCATCATTTAAACAGGTTTAGCACATTAAGTCATTAAAATCTCTCTGTGTCCTATTCACCCCACCTCAATCATTTCCCTTCTAGTGCACTGAGCATCTATTCTAAGCTGGCTCACATGTTCAATTGTTATAGATGTGGTACTCAACATTTTGCACTTTGCATCCTGTCAGAAATGTATCCTGTATTGCTCATCTCCATGATTATCATTTTAACGGTGCCATAATACCCTTCATGCTGATGCACCATAATTTACAGAACAGTTTGCCGATTGTTGGACATTTAGCTTTTCTACACTGTTTGTTATTATGGATGACGCTATAATGAGCATTCATTATATGTGCACATAGCTCTTGGCATCAAGTGAATTGTATCACTACAATAAAAGAAAGATTCCCAGAAGTCACTGTTTGGAGTCAAAGGGCAGGAACCAGTGAGGCAGAATCCAACAGATGGAAACACTCCTCCATTACTATAGATTATTTTTCCCAAAATCTTTATGCCAACTTATACTATGCCAATGGAACATACTAATTTATACCATGCCAATAAGATATAAATTTATTCCACACTGATGGGATATGCTGATACTCTTTTCTACTGAAAGCTATACAATATTATGTGTTCTAATTTTGTTTTTCTTGACACTTTCTGTTTATAGAAAATTTAGTCAGAGAGAGAGAGAGAGAGAGAGAGAGAGAGAGAGAGAGAGAGAGAGAACGAATCACTATAACTTCTCCAACTAAAAATGATTTGTAGAAAAAGTTAACAATGGCTCTTTCTGGTCTCTACATATGAGAAATTTTCCCTAAGGCTTAAATCGCACTCTGTATTCATCTCTCTTTTGTTATGCTTTGATTTTATTTATTAATTCTCTAAAACCATCAGAAACTATCAGCTTTAATAAATACACAATATCCCATCATGAGGGTACCACTCCTAAAGATCCTGTGATGGGGGCTGGAGAGTTGACTCAGTGACTGAGAATACTTATGACTCTTGCCAAAGACCCAAGTTCAGCACCCATCACGGCTCTCCAAAACTTCAGTTCCATGGGATTTGATGTCCTTTTCTGACCTTCCAGGTCTTCTGCATATAAATGGTTTGCATACACTCAGGTATGCATGTAAATACACACAGCATACACACACACACACACACACACACACACAAACACACACACACACACACACACAAAACACCTCATACACACACTTTAAATAAATAAGTCCTTGATGTTTGGTGCCCAATTTGAGACAATATCCCCATATAGTGAGCAAAGCTGCCATAAATATCCTTCTGTATACTTCTGTATTATGGCCTTGCATCTGTCTATGTCTGCGTATAAACACCCTCTATATACATCTATATTATGAACATCCTCCTATATACTCCTATATAGCAGATTCACTTCTGTACTTGTATTATCATCTTCATTTATTTCCACAGCACAAGGAACTTGATATAGAAAAGCTAAATTAATGATTTCTTTTTAATTCTTATATTTGAGAAGCCATTGGAGGAAGTATATATTATTCCTTCATATCTTCAAGAAGAAAGCCTGGGATCCTATTAGGAACACAGAGGTTTTGGCCAAGCAGTGCTGATCTCCAGCGTCAGTATGGGACATGGGGAAAGGCATTTAAGTTCCACATCTGCTTATTTGGATGGCTCCTTCAACTGTCGTTTGGGCTCAGAACATCCAATACTCCTTCGGATTGGGAGAAATCCAATAAAGAAAAAGGATTATCTCGTCTTCCTTCTCTGATGACTAACACCAAATGTACTTTAAGGCCGACACCATAAGGCCTAAGTGAAAATAGACTCTCTGCCCAGGTCCTTGCAGAGCTAAGTGTCAGCTGGAGAATAGGGGCAGCAACTTCCATAGAGACAAGACGGGTAAAGCATGGATACAATGTCCGGGGACAACAGTGGTTTGTGTTGCTAAAGCAGGAGACTAGAGGTTGAGAGGTTGGTGCATTGCTTAACTGAACTTACTTGTGATTCCTCTGACTCTTGGTCTTACGTTAATTTCAAGACTTTCCTAACACCCTTCCCATAAAAATCCTTTTTATGTTTCAGTTTGGTTTTGTTTTTTAGTTTTTTTAGAGTATTTCTAGAATTCTATCAAGAACCAAATAGATTAAGTACAATATACCAGGCATCTAAAGACAACAAGCAGTGCATAACCTCATTTATACATGGGACTTCTAGAAAGTGGGACTCTTGAGAGTAAAGACTAGAGTAATGGTTACTAGGGTCTGGGACTAGGAAGGTGAGTAGGAAAAAGTTAAAGGACACAAACCTTCATTTAGCTAGGAAGAATAAACTCCAAGGATCAATTATGCAGTATGGTGCCTGTGGTTAATAACAGTTTAGTGCCTTCTTGACAATAGCTAGGAAGAGAGTTTTGACTACTTTAACACATACCCCAAACTGGATCTATTTATGTGTTAATTAGTGCGGTTGACTCATTCCACATGGTGTGCATATTTTAAAGCATTATATTGTGGGCTGAGGATGAAGCTCAGTGACAAAGTCCTTGCTTGGCATGCACAGGCTCTGAGCTTGGTCTTTGGCATTAAAAAAAATTGTATGTAGCAAGTATATATAATATTTATTTGTAATGTAAAGCAATTAATTTTTAAAAGAACTCTGGATCTGTGAGGATTCAAGAAAACTTGGGCAAATATTATAGAGTGATATTTACCCCAAGTCATAATAGTTAGGGTGGTTCCTACCGTGAAGAAGCATAGAACAGTTAGTGGTCATAGTCAGGAAGTACAGTGCCTAGACTTGGCAAAATTTGTGGTTCTGCATCTTATCCACTGGAGAGCCTTGAGCAAGCTAGTTAACTTCTTTTCTTCCCCTAAATTTTTTCCAGGAGATATGAACATAATAAGCTTTTCAGTTATTAGAGGAGATGTGTTAGCAGGATTAAATACTGTCTGTTCCCTGTGCAGTTATCATCAGGACCTAGTGTCATATTGTGCCTTTCATGCATGTGTAGATGGATGCATATACTTGGATATGCAGCTACTCGTATGCATGCAGGTGAGCATGCATGTGCGTGCTTGTGCATGTATAAGGTGGATAGGAAGAACCTCGGGTATCACTTCTCAGTCATCATCTTTCTTGTTCAGTCGAATGGTTGATTTTGTTTTATTTTAAGACAAGTTCTGTCCATTTTATTTAAATGACTAGAATGGCTGCTGAGTGAGCCCCCCTGGACCTCACAGTGAGTCACATGTCTCCTCTTCTCCAGCACTGAGCTTATAAGTCAGCAGCTATGTTTGTCCTTTCTATGTGGGTTACACAGATTGAACTCAGGTCCTCATGCTTGGTTACCAAGCACTTTACTGAGACTTCTCTCCAGCCCTACACTGTGTCATGTCTATAGCATCCTAATCTCTATTTCATCCCCATAGCAATCGCAGAGGCTGTGAAATCTTTACAGTACAGACCCAAATGCTGACACTCAGAAGGCCCTGTCCTATGGATCCTTCTATCCTGTAGACAGAAGACCTGCAAGACTAGGGTCTCAGGTCTCCATGCCAATACTCTGCCAAAGTCTTGTATCTTCCAGTGCTCTTGGAGTAAGGGAGGAATATTCTAATCATTGCTTGTGAACTAAGAGGGAAAGATCAATTTATGAATGAGGGAAATTCATCTGAATTAGATCTTATCTACTGAGGAAGATAAGATCTAACAGTTCTGACCAGCCCACTATATGTCATCTAATTTTTATATTACAGTAATTATGCTGCCTGTTCTGACAATGACGAACTCAAGGCTCAGAGGGGCTTAGGATTGCTCTAAGCCCCCAGCTGGAGAACAGCTGGTCCTGGCCACCAACTGCTGCCCTTTGGCCCAGCTCAGATTTGCAAAGGGATATTTCCTGAATTGTTTCTGCCCATTCACCTCCCTTTTCCCATTATCTCCCCCACTAAAGTGTGCAAAGAGGTTATTTTCGTTACCAAATTGGCATTTAGAAGCCAGAGATTAAATAAACAAACGTGTGACCAGTTTACTGGGAGGGTTTGCACGCCACCAGCCAGGGCCTCAGCCAGCCTCCCAATCGGTGCGATTTGACTGTGGGGCTGGCTGACAAAAGCCATGCTCAGTGTCCTGTTTATACAATGAATCTATAATGTAATTTCACGAGCTTCTGAAATACACTGAGAAGCATGTGAGGACTCGGAGCCCAGCCTAATCCATATGAAACAGGCTGGAAACGTGCCTGGTAAACACACAGAGAAGATCCAGCTTCGGAAAGCACCTTCTGCTCTAAGGGGTTATCATGTATCAAGGGGGCAAGGCCTGTACCGTGGGCAAAGAGGATGCTCATCTTTAGGCAGGCACAAAAGTAAGAGCACACAGTAGCACACTGTTACCCCTAAAGCAATTTTTAATAAAAACCATGTTAGTTGTGGATACCCAAGATAAGATTTTGCTTTCCACCTCTGGCTGTTTTCTGTCTGATGTGAGGTTATATCTATTTACTCACTCATTCACTCAACAAATATACCACAGTACCTTCTCCAGTCAGCCTCTAGTCTAGTTGCTTAAGACAGAGATCCAATAAGAAAATGTATGTAATACTTCAGTGTACTTATCTGGTGGGTTATGTGGATCAGGTACTGTTTTGGTATCAAGGATGTAGCACCATTAGCTTGAGTCCTTTCCTTTTCTCCAGTAGACAAGACAGACAAGGGTAAAGGTAAGCCTACGTGTGATGGTCTGTGCTTAGAAGAAAGATACACAGGCAAGGAGGGATCAAATATATATTTACAGATTCAGGAGAAGTCACAAAACCCCATGAAGCATGACACAGTAGTGGGAACTGAAGCCTGGAAAAGTCATGCTACAGAATGCTATAATCATGTTATAACCATGAAAGTTAAGACACTTTTAGGCAAGATATTTCTTAAAGGAAAACAGATGCCAGGCTGAGTCTGGTATAACATCCATAAGGAGAGGGACACTGTTTTACTCACTTCTATGTCCCATCTGGTACATAATAGACACTCAATAAAAAAAAAAAAATCATTGAAAGTACCAGGAGATAAGGCACTAGGTGAAATCTCATCCCATCTTCATTTTACAGGTAATAAAACCGACTCTCAAAGAGGCCAAGTAAACTGCTCAAGGTCATATAGTAAAGGCAGAGCACAGAATCAAGTGGAGGCAGCTTGTCTGAGCCAGGTGATTGATGTCCAACTCATGAAGCACATTTGAATGGGGGAAGCTAACAGTCGAATTCCTGAGGTCAGGACATACAATTTGAAAAGTCTTGATCTGAGGTCAATGGCAATGCCAAAGCCTTGATTTCAGTGGGCCAGAGTAGGATCCTAGGACTGACAGTAACTATCCATGGAACCTTGTACTGGGCCCACCGTCTGTATGTGCATCAGTTTCTCTAGATGGAGGCAACATTCTTCCTCTCTAATTTGTTTCAAACACAAAAGCTTCCCTTACTCAAGTCCACTTCTCTCCTTGACTCTAATTGCCCTCTGCACTGCAGGATAGAGAACATGTGATCCATAGAGCCAGCCTGAGATTTGGGGTCAGGGACACACAAGTTCACATCATGCTTTTTGTCACCTCTTTAAGGCCTGTTTTAATTTCATGCCCACATGCATTGTACCTTGGCCATATCTATCCCCCATTCCCTCCCTCAGCTGCCCCTAGCACCCTTAATTTATTTATCTCCTCCCATTTGTGTGTGTGTGTGTGTGTGTGTGTGTGTGTGTGTGTGTGTGTGGTGTTGTTCAATTAATGTTGCTTATAAACACCTGTGTGTGGGGACATTCATAAGTACACAGGCAACCTAAACCTTGACCCAACCTACAGAACATAGACTCTTCCTCCCTCTGCACTATAGACTGCTCCTACCAACTCAGCTGGAGAAAGGCTTTAGGAGTGCTCTTCTCCTTGCTTGAAGTTTTAACTCTCGTGACCTTGTAGAGGTCTTGTATGTGTAACAGCCATGTCACCTCCAGAGGCCAGCCTTTCACAGGGCTCCTACCCATCCTCCAGCTCTTACATTCCTTCCACTACCTCTTCCACAACGTTCTCTAGTGGTGAAAGTAGACATAGATGTCCCTCTATGACTGAGCACTTGGCCACTCGTTCTCAGCAATGAGAAGCTTCTCTGGTTTTTGTTACCTATAAAATAGGACACTAACCCTCTAAAAGACTCACAATGGGGCTGAATAGACTACCAGCTTTATACACACATGGGGAGGTCCTGGGAGATAACAAAGGTCCAGGGAATATTTTTAGTCTGTTTTTGTTGCTTTATTTCTCAATGTCATTGAGCCTTCTCTGTGTGGACCCTTGAGACTTCTCATCCTCTTGATAGCTCTTCCAACTTACATGAGTTGCTTCCTCAGCCAGGCTCCCCCATGTACCCTCCCCTGCTTCCCCAGGGGAGAGTTAAAGCTTTCACCCACTACCTTGTACTTCAAACCCACTCCAGCCTTCATGGTAGCCACATTTTCCCTAGTCTTTTGCTTGGAGCTCATTTGGCAGACTGGAAACTCTGGGATGTTTACAGCACATGACATGGGCCAGTCCATTATACTTTGGTATTGTTCAATGAATGGGCCAGGAACAGTTTTAGTGTCAAGAATGCAGCATCTAATATAGTGACCACTAGTTCCTGCTTATACTCCAGTGGGCAAGACAAACAAGAAATGATAGTCAGAGCTTAGGAGAAGGCTACAGGGGCAACCAACAAACCTTCTATGAAGAGGTGTAAGAAGTAAGTTAATCACAATTCTTTATCTCCTTTTTGAAATGCCATTCAGACAGCCACTATCATTCCAGTAGTCCCTTCTGCATTTGAGGTCTGAAGACATACTTAGAACTTTTGTAATACTAGGTCATTACAAAATCTTGCAGTTAAGAACATCACTGGAATTTTGTCTTGATTCTACCATTCACGATCTCTGGGGCCTGAATGAAGTTACTCAGCTTCTCTGGATCTCCATTTCACCTGTGTTACAAAGATACCAATATTTAGCTCATGTGGTTTAAGTAAGATAATGAATATGATACTCATCATTTAATAAAGGGTCTTCATTAGTCTCCATTTTGTCATTAGTATTAGACCAGAATCTTGAGAATCTGGAACATATGCATACTTACCACATTTAGATTTAATTACAAAGACATCTTGAGCTCCCCATCCAAAACCCTTAGCAACTGACCACACTGAGATTCATTAATCCCTAAATTAGCTATCTTCTCTCATGGTTTACAAGCAAAGAACCAGAGACCTGGTGAGTGTGTGTGTTCTAATCAACATGGCAAGAGGAGTCCAGCAGGGTCTCCATTCCAGTCAAGGTTATAGTAAAACTGAATCCTAGGTATGAACTATTTGCATGTCATTGTATGAATCCTAGGTATGAACTATTTGCATGTCATTGTAAACTCTCTTTCCCCAAGCCTGATGGAGTTCCTCCAACTCTCTCCTAGAGCTACATCATGAGAAGAGACAGACCAGGCAAAGGAACATGTGCTCATCCTTCCTTCGTGTGAAAAAAGCTTCATCCTATCCTACTGAGTGCAGAAAGGCTACTGGCTCCACCCTCCTCATTGAACTGATGGGAATCAGACCTGGAAGCCTGTTTCTTTCATATATCAAGTGGGACACCATGATGTGCTTTGCCAGGCTATTGTAAAAAACTGAACCATAAAATCTATCAGAAGTGGCTCTCTGAAGTGGTACCGGCTATGATCACCAGATTGAAAACATTAAACGAGTGAACATGGTCCCTGCAGAGGGACAGGAATGCACAGAACTCAATACACAAAGGTTTGCCAAGTCCTGCAGGTACCTGTTTTAATGAATAACTGAGCATGCCTAGGTAATGAGCATAGTGATTGTTTTATGTAAATAACACTCCCAAGGAGATTGCAAACAATTTCTTGTCTCAAGAAAACATTACCCCAGAGAGCTTGTTTACACCACCAATTTCCTTCCCCAACTTTCTCCTCTATGTCCTCCACAGAGGAGTACTTGGCCCAGGTAGGAAGGAATTATGACAAATCCATAATTGCTGCCTCTGGTCTCAGTGGTGCCAGATGGGATCCCAGGAGCTTATGGAGTGGGCACTACTTTAAGAGATATGCTCCCTTTTTCTATCATGTTCTGGATCAAAGCTAGGGAGTCAATATTTAGAGATGAGTAGAAGTAAAAAGGTTGGGTTGAGCAAAATAAGAAATATTCTGAGATAACTGAGATAATTTTTCATCAGCTAGAAATGTGTCGTGTCTCTGAATCAATCTGAAACAATAGTTAAGCAAAGCAACTATCAGGAAGGTTCTCAAGCACATCTGTCTCTAAGAGGCTGTCAATCCAAGGAAGAGTCTTTACATCTTGATGTGTGTTAGTTATCCCTCCCTCAATAGGATAAAATATCATGACCAAAAGCAACGAGGGGGGGGGAAGTGTTTATTTTGTCTTAGAGTCCCCAAACAACAGTCTATCATGATTAAAAAGACATAGTAACAGTCAGAAAGCATGGAAGCAGAAGCAGGGAACTGACTGATCACCTTTTATTCACACCAGGAAGCAGAGAGAGAGAGAACAGGAAGTGAAGTCAGGCTAGCTACACTCCAAGTGCATCCCTAGTGATGTACATTCTCCAGAAATCCTCCACCTCCTAGATTGGAAGCTTCCATGACCTTCCAAACCAGTACCACCGAACAGCACCACTAACTGAGGCCCAATTCAAATACATAAGCCCATGGGGAGAACATTTCTGATTCAATCCACCACAATCTGCAACACCTTATTTGTTACAAATGAATTGACTACTGTTGATCTTTGGTCATAGGAAGTGTCAATGTTACTCACCTACAAACTTAGAAATAGCTTGGTGCATCTACAGTCTGTACCACTGAGCCCACACCAACCACCTGATGGCTTGAAATCCCTCCTAAAATGTTTTTGACCTGGAAGAATGAACCAGTAAGCCTTTTAATTTTAAGTAATTAAAGAGGTATATATATTTATAAATTATGAACTTCCTTTCCCTTTCAAATAGATACTAAATTAAAACTTATAGACTGGGAGTATAAGGCTCTAGTATTCATCTCAAGCACTAAGAAAACAATGATTACATGAGAACCAGGTGAGCTGATGGCTCCAATTGATCCTAATGATGAAAAGTCATTTGAATTTCAAAAGTCAGGATTCTGGATATCAGAGGCTGGTATGAGTACCTATAAGGTACTAGCTCACCAACTCAGCAGCTAAAGCATCCTGCCTCTCTCTCTCTCTCTCTCTCTCTCTCTCTCTCTCTCTCTCTCTCTCTC